>NC_080571.1:5219791-5544583 GCF_030247185.1 Malaya genurostris
AAGCGAATGGCATTGAAGGAATATTTGTAGGTAGACTGCCATTAGAAGAAGATGATTTGGCCGGTCTACCTATTAATAAATTGTTTTCGTTAGAAGAAGAACTGCAAGGCGGTCCTGTGTTTTGATTATTTACATTAGAAGAAATAGGAGATAGATTTCTACCTAATATACCAGCATAACTGACATTAGAAGAAGATGATGACGAGGTCGATCTACCTGTCAATAAATTGTTTTCGTTAGAAGACGAATTGGCAGGTGCCTTAGAAGAATTTTCAGGTATGTTCTGTAAATTTAAGGTCGTTGATTTGACTTGTTGTCTAAGCGAACGAGCGTTTAAAATTTTTTCCCTGACAGGACATTTCAAATAATTGGATTTATGATTTCCATTGCAATTTGAACATGAAAATTTATCAGTGGTTTCAATCATTGGACAAACGTCTTTCGAATGCGATTTACCACAATTCAAACACCGTATATCCATATAACAATTTTTGGTTCCATGGCCGAAGCCTTGGCAACGACGACATTGCGTTAAGTTTGCAATACGATTATGCCGTTTATAATGTTCCCAATGAATTTTAATGTGGGAAATGAAACGTACTTTTTCTAAAGTTTTCAAATTGTTTTCATCACTTCGATTGAAGTGTATTAGGTAAAGTTCATGGGAAATACCAGAGCGTGGTTTAGAAGTACCATTCGCTCTTTTTTTCATAAGAATTACTTGGGAAGGGGCAAAACCAAGCAATTCTTTCAGTTCATTTTTAATTTCATCAATACTTTGATCATTTGATAAATCTTTCAAGACAGCCTTGAAGGGTCTGTCTGATTTTATATCATATGAATAAAATTTATGAAGTTTCTCGGACAAATATCGAATAAGACGTTCGTAATCTTCCAATCCATCCACCAAGACTCGACATTCTCCTCTTCGTCCGATTTGAAATGAGACTTTTACTTCCGGGAGAAAAGTAGAAAGCTCAGTACGGAATGCTTTGAAGTCGGAAATCATCACCGTCACTGGTGGCATAGATTGATGTTTCTTCCCAGAACGACAAGCGTCCATTTTGGGAATTTTTGAAGAATTTTCTTCTATGTCGCTACAATCGGATTCAGGAAGAATCTCGTAAATATTGTTAGACGGCATAGGATCAACGGAAGGGAAATCCGTCCGTTGTCTTTTATTTTTACATTCAGATTCTATAAGATCGTGAATGTTATTAGAAAAATGTTGAATAACGGATTGTGATTTATTCCGTATTGAATTATTTTTAGCTTTAGGCTTGTTGCCTTTCCGGTTGGACGCAGGCATTTTTGAAATTAATGAAATTTTAAATTAAATTAACTAGGCTAAATTAGTCTTCGATTAGACTCCTAGCTAGCCTTAAAAAAGGCTGATAATTTCTTAGTCACTCTAATATCACTCTTTGTATCACTTAGTCACTCTAATATCACTCTTTGTATCACTTAGTCACTTAGTTAGTGATTCAGGTAGCCTTGAAAAAGACTGAAGCCTTGAATCAATGAAACTCTAGGTAGCCAGAAAAAATTCCAGGAGCCAAGAGCTATACGCGTGCGGTGCGAACGACTGTTCAACACCGTGCCGGTGGTGTTTTCTTCTTCTTTAGTACCAGCACGTACCGATGAGTACAAATTTTCGCATCGTCATTATGAATGACGATTTAACTGTTTTGGCACTCATCGCCCTATACTTTCGATACCGAAAGTCGGAACTGGATAAAATTGCACAGTATATTTAACGACAATGAGAGCTTTAATTTGAAACATGATTTGTGAAAATCGGTTGAACCATTGCTGAGAAATCGAAGTAAGTTCCGTTTTTGAAGCTTTTCTTCACTGATATCGGTGCTTTCGGAAGCGAAAACCGGGAACTAGGAGTCGCAAAGTAGTTTTGTATATTCACTAACTAACAAGATCTGCCAACAGGATGAATTTACCAGTAAGTTTTATAAAAACGTGAACCCCGTTTCGCCATCACTTGTGAAAAAATGCGCATGAAATTGAAAATTTTCACTAATCGCACTGTAATGCCGGAACCGGAAGTCGGATCTGGGTCAACTTTTTGGGGACCTTTTAAAGAATTTCAAGACCTTTTATTTGCTTCTTAGTTTGTGAAAATCGGTTAAGACATTTCCGAGAAAACTGAGTGCGCATTTTTTATAAATTCGCATATATTTCCTTGTAATTCCGAAGCCGGATTTCGGATCCAAATGAAATACAGGAATATTGTATGAGGCTATAAGACCCTTTATTTGTATCTAAGATTGTTAAAATCGGTTCAGCCATCTCTGAGAAACGTGTGTGACTCTTGGAATCAAACTTCTTACACTAATCACCCTGTAATCCCGAAACCAGAACGGAATAAAACTCCAAAATTTTGTATAGTATTTTAAGATCTCTCAAATTTTAGTTTGTGAAAATCGGTTCAGTCATTCGACCATGAGTCAAACGGCCTCCATGACAATTGATTGTATGCCATTGACCTTCGGCAAAATGCAATGTTACCATTTTACGGAATTCTAACTCGATACTTTCCTTACATTCAACCATTTTCAGGATCTTCAGTAATATTCAAAACATAAATTTACAGATCTAAAATATCGTCATTGAATATTCATTTTGTTACATTGGAGTGGACAGGCGCCTCAACGACCTCATCGAAAGTGACTTTCATTAAGTAAATGCTAGCTTGCACACAGAAACACTTAAAGTAGAATCAATATTTCAGTGAATTTATAGTTGTGGGTCCTACTTCGCTCTTAAGATCAGTGAAATATTGAACTTGCTTGCAATTGTACACCTTGTGAATGTCTACCTCGATGGCAGCTACTGTTTCTATAACAACTTTCGGTTTATCTCATTTTACTAAACTTGAACTTGAAAAGGTCACCTCCAATCAATGCGAAGCAACTCACTAACCATTCACTCTTACCGAGGAACTTTAGCTAAGGTTTTTTTTTATGAATGCAAAATCAGCACGGTAGGCCGTGCCCCTCCATATCCCGACGGCGTCGCAGAATTAGCTGAATGAAATCGAATTATCCGCTTACTTTGATCAACTTTGTTGATAGACGAGGACCCTGTAGTTAGTCGTGAGGTAAAAATTTAAAAGAAAATCTCGAATTCAAATAATTTTGCAGAGTATCAAATTTAAGCGATCAATTACTGGCACGCGATTTCTCGATCACTTACCATGACTGTTGTGTTTTGTTTTAAAGCACCGTTGAAAACAGAGACGCAAATTTGTGAGAAATATTGCAACTCGCTCATTTGCTTATAATTTGTTACCGCTTTGTGGGGAAATCGATGAATTTCGAACTAGGAATCTTATGAAAATGCGTCACCAACAAGTTTTCTGTACGTATTTTAAAAACCAGACTCCAAGCAGTTTACTCACGATTCGCGTCGATCAGTCTCACTCTCATATTTTTTCGGTTCATACTTGTGATGTGGAGCGAGCCGATCGTCGATCGATCGATGGGTGGCTCAGTGTATTAGCATTATCAAGGGTAATTCCCAAGAACGGCCGATCAAACTTGTTTTCTATGCGACGGTGGAAGGGTAGTTGGTCTGTTGACCGGGGTATTGCCAATTGCCTGAAGCAATTCAACTAACCGGGGTGCAAGGTGTACAGACGCAGTGTTTTTTTTTGCATGATGGTTAACGCAAAAACGGGATTTTAATACTCGCGTGCAGTGCATTTCAAGTGATATCAATCCTAAATTCGTTGGGTTCGAAAAACAACAACTCATCCCTTTCCGAGCGATTCGATCGTTTGCTGATTCAACCAGCATTTCGGCTGTTTATAGGGTTATAAAATTTGCGACAACTTGCTAAAATTTAGGTCAATGTTTCCAAGAACAGGCGTGATATTTTACGTCACACTGAAATTCATAATCACATTTTACACGTTGTAGACGTTCATTTATAAATTCAAGGAAACGATATATGTAGATGACGAGTTATAGGTGGAATGAAATAATTCCAAGATGCGTGTTTGATGCTGAAAAATTTCTACATTCATTTTCGATTTCCCGCAATTCTCGCTTTAGAGGACAGTAAATTCCAGCATTACAATATTACTTGGTATAATCAAAAATGATATTCATGAACAGCAAAGTCTTGGTACAACATTCCGTTTGTGGGATGTTCAACAGACTAGTGCTACGGTCTTATCGACACAGTTAGAATCCTGTCAGGTTGGGGTTCGAACATACAACAACTGGATTGTCATACCAGTGCTCTGTGTATTGAATCGCCAACCCGGTAAAATCATTCATGATGTTCAGGAATCATTTGTAAGCCTAGACCAGTATGCACTGTTGTATGAAATACTCATCTCAGAATTTCTTTGCACCAGTTTCGGTTAGCTTAGCGATCTTTTCTTACATTCACTTTTTCATTTTGCAAAACCACCTAACAGCAAGAGTTTAGTTCAATGAACTAATGTTAAGTAAACTGAAATTTAGTGAATGCAACTCAATGGTTGAGTATTACTATGCAACAGTTTGCATTCACTCGCATAAAATATGAATTGCTTGAAATTTGTTGGAAAAACTGAATTTGATCGGAGCTCCAGAGACCTCTAGTGTTATATTACAGTTCTAATTTGATGAAGCGTGCGAAATATAACGAGGTTTTAGTAGTAGTAGTAGTAGTAGTAGTAGTAGTAGTAGTAATAATAATAATAATAATAATAATAATAATAATAATAATAATAATAATAATAATAATAATAATAATAATAATAATAATAATAATAATAATAATAATAATAATAATAATAATAATAATAATAATAATAATAATAATAATAATAATAATAATAATAATAATAATAATAATAATAATAATAATAATAATAATAATAATAATAATAATAATAATAATAATAATAATAATAATAATAATCATAATAATCATAATAATAATCATAATAATAATAATAATACACTGGGGTTTCTTTTCACGCGGTTTTTTTAAACGCGGTTTCATTTTACGCGGCTTTTTTACGTGGATTTCTGAAATTACGCAGATTTCCAAAATTAGGCGGTTTTTTTTCGGCATCAAAAAAAATTTTCGATTTTGGAAGTCTCAAAATTTTTCTATGTCCCAAAGTCGTTTTTCACAAAATAATTTTTTTTGAGATTGCACCAGATCTGGACGTTTCATGCATTTCTAAGATATTTGCCATCAATATTTTTGCCTTTTTTAAATAGAAGGGTTAATAAAATAAAAAATAGTCACACACGTTTCTCAAAGATGGATGAACCGATTTTCACAAACTTAGATTTAAATGAAAGGACTTATAGCCTTATACAACTTTTCTTCTTGATCAATTTTCACAAACTGAGAAGCAAATAAAAGGAATTCTTTAAAAAGTCCCCGAAAAGTTGATCCAGATCCGACTTCCGGTTCCGGTATTACAGTGCGATTGGTAAAAATTTTCAATTTCATGAGTATTTTTTCACAAGTAATAGCGAAACGAGGTGCACATTTTTATAAAACTTACTGCTAAATTGATCTAGTTTACGGATCTTATTAGTTAGTGATTATATAAAACTACTTTGGGACTACTAGTTCCCGGTTTCCGCTTCCGAAAGCACCGGGAATAGTGAATAAAATCTCCAAAAACGGAACTCCCGTCGATTTCTCAGCAACGGTTAAGCCGTTTTTCACGATTTATGATTCAAATTAAAGCTCTTATTGTCTTCAAATATACTGTGCAATTTCATCCTGCTCCAACTTCCGGTTCCGAAATTATAGGGCGATGAGTGTCAAAACATTCAAATTACAAATGATGATGCAGGGGAACGGTTATAGCGTGATCGAAAAAAATGACGATGCAAAACTGGTACGCGACGGTACGTGCGGCTTTGCTCCATTCACAGCGTGCTTTTTTCTATTTTGTATAGCGTGAAGGGTTGCCATATTAAAATTTTTATTTTTCAGGTAAAAAGAATGTAAATTTCTAATTCTAATAATTTGTACCTTCTTGTTAGTGTTATTACAAAATCATGATAAAGATGCTTTTCAACAAAAGTGCACTTATTGCCTTTCTCATAAAGAAAGTTTATACAATCACTTGAAAAATTTATCAGTGGAAATTGACCCGAAAGGCTAAGTGTTATATATAATTCGACACAGTTCATCGAGCTGAGCAGTATGTGTTAGTATGTGTCAAATAATGTCACTCATAAAAAAATCTCGTAGTCCTGTAGGTTGCTATTGAATTTCACACCGTCATTTAGAGCGACGAAGGGTAAAATTCTTCTAGATTATTTGGCTTAAAACTGATTCAATTTGAAAGCTATATTAGTTACCTACTAAACGAACCGACTTTGGTTATACTGGTTCCAAGTTCCTGGTTCCAGAAGTACCAGAAGTAGTAGACAAAAAGTTGAAACAAAAAAAGGAAAAATTCTTATCAACTTGACATAACAGTTTACAATTTGAAAAGGTTATGTTAGTTTATACCCAAAGAAAGTTTTTTATTTTATTCAAGATTGAAAAAAAATTTCTTCATAAAATCTTCTGATGATATTTTTGAAACTATAAGTAATATGAGAAAGGCATCATTACACCACTAGGTGGATTAAAACAGGTTTTTTCGTTAGTTTTTTTTACGCGGATTTCCGAAGTTACGCGGTACGTATCCCCGTGTAAAAAGACACCTAAATGTGATAACAACAACAATAATAATAATGCTAATAATAATAATAATAATAATAATAATAATAATAATAATAATAATAATAATAATAATAATTATAATAATAATAATAATAATAATAATAATAATAATAATAATAATAATAATAATAATAATAATAATAATAATAATAATAACTATAATAATTATAATAGAACTAATAAAAATTTGAAAACCCTTTTTAGCTACACCGGTTGAACTTCCGGTTCACATGCATTTCTTATCAGAGAGACTAGGCTACATTACCTACTTGATCATCAGAGAAATCGAGAAGAACCAATAAAACAAAAATATAGTTTTCTTATGGCGTTTTTCATTGAAAAATCTGGTGGCGTGGATTGCTTTGTTTTTGCATTTTCGAACAGAAATGACAATGAAACACCGTCAAAAAATTTGACCGTCTACTGATAAAAACTATCAATTGGAAAAGATTTGAGGTCGATTTAGAAAACTTTTTACGGTTTTTCGCTCTTTTCAATGATGGTATAACATTTTTAACACACTTTACCCTATATTTCCGGATCCGAAAGTCGGATCATGATGAAATTCAGGAATTACGTATGCGACCACAAGACCTTTCATTTGAATCTAAGTTTGTGAAAATCGGTTCAGCCATCCCCGAGAAAAGTTAGTGCACTTATTTTCACAATTTTCTGCACATTTTACCCCATAATTCCGGAACTGGAAGTCGGGTCCAAATAATATTCAGGAATTTTGTATGGGACCACGAGACCTTTCATTTGAATCTAAGTTTGTGAAAATCGGTTCAGCCATCTCCGAGAAAAGTTAGTGCAAAAAACGTTACATACACACATACGCACATACACACACAGACACATACACACACATACACACACACATGCACACACATACATTTTGCGTACTCGACGAACTGAGTCGAATGGTATATGACACTCGGCCCTCCGGGCCTCGGTTCAAAAGTCGGTTTTCACAGTGATTGCATAACCTTTCTATATGAGAAAGGCAAAAAAACGTTTTCTTAGGTTATTTCTACTGGTCGCTTACTACATTGCATTGTGGGAACGAATGAACGAATCGAAGAATTCAAAAACGTTCCAGATAAATTTTGCAATAATTAATCGAGATCGAGAACTGAAATGCTTGATCTTTGATTATTGTAAAAACTATATTTGAATTTTAAAATCAAACAATAATTAATTATTCGAGTATCAACAGAAAACCTGTAAACGGGGTTGCCACATTTAAATGTGTATTTTTCAGAAGAAAAATCTGTAAATCTGTATGGGGGGGATCAAATACCTATATTGGAAATCTGTATATGGAAGTGATAAGAAATCGAAGCACAACGAAATGAAAAAGTCTTTAGAACCCAATTTATATTGGTCTGAATTTTATGATGTTGTTGTTGTTGGAAAAACGCTGGAAGTGATTTTTGCGTTTGAGACACTCGAAATGATGATTTGATGAACAACATTTAAAATCTTATCTGAAAGTGAGAACTTAGCCTGATAATGTTCACTTTCGTTTATTAGGTATAATGCATTCGCAATCTCTCTTTTCTACTATCTTACGTTATGACCGAGGCAATCATTTTTCCATCTTATCGGAAGCAATTTTTGAAAGCATAAAAAATTAAGCTATACTAGTTGCAAGAACAAGTGAACATGGGAAAATCTTTAATAACAGATGGACATTTCTTATTTTGTAATCTGTATGTAAAGGATCTTGGTCACAAATCTATCTAAAAATCTGTAAAACACAGATGAATCTCTAGATATGTGGCAACCCTGCCTGTAACCTGAAACCATCCGAGACATCCCTCTCAGCAGGCCGTTCAATTTTGTTGGTCTTTGAGCGCTTGTTGAACGACATATTGCACGAAATATTCGTTCAATTTGCTGGAACGGTTTGTTGTTGTTTTTTCTCTTGCAAAAATAGTGTACTGTGTGTGTTACCCATATAGAAAGAAAATTTATTGTTATTCTACGTGAAGTAGAAGTACTGTGCAGGTATGTTGTGTTAGTTTAAAAAAAATAAGTTCAATAAATTTCAGAAATTCTCCAGTGAAACTAGTCCAACGGGGCTTCAACTCCTCATGTTAAAAATGGCTCAACAATGGACCTCTGTCTGCCGGGTTTGTTGAACGAAAAAAATGGCATTCGGTTCAACGGTCTGTTTCAAAATCGGCAAACGAAGGTCCCGTGTTGGCCTCCCGTTGAACGATTGATTGGACTTTCATTGGAACATTGATCCAACGTATTGGACCAATGAAGGACCACCGTTGAACGTTTTTTTCTAAGAGGGATGATATTTTCCCAAATTCCATTTCAATGACTATCGTTACGCAGTATTGCAAAAATCACCACCATCACACATGTAACGTCGTTTTCGTTTTTAAATTGCACTACACCGGTGTAAATAAGGTTGCACTGAAACCGTTCGTTTTTGTGAATTGCACTACACCAGTGCTAAAACCTTTTCTGCACCGATACCACTGGTGTAGCTCTGTGCAATGGAATCGTTTATTGTAGTCAATGGTTACTGTTTATGTTTTCGTCATTTTTGTTCGTTTATTCATGCCTCCGTGTAGCACTGCACCGGTGTAGTGCAAATGCAAAACGAAAACGCCACTTTATATATGTATTGCGTTTCCTTTGAAAGCATTCCAATCGAAGGAGGCGCATTCAAAAGTTTTCTACAAGATACAATATTTTCGAATTTAGACAAGGGGGCTTCTGCGTTGTTAAGCGATTACTCAGGGATTTTTTACACCAATTTAGAAGGTAGTCAGAGTTATTGCGGGTGGTTATAAATTCAAACTGAGCACTGATAGGTGACAAACGGCATGAGGACCTAGATGCGATAGGCGCCCAGGTAAGATAGCGACAGTTTTTTTCTACGTGCTGACGTAGATTTTCACATGCTTTCCTACGCCGGTCGCGACAAATCGCGTGTTGATTGCGTGCATCACTTGTTGCTACATCCATTGTAATACGGGTGATATACAGAGAAGTGGCCGCACTTGAACGGTGAGCATTTGGACTTGCAGGTATAGCTGACAAGATAACAGCAGATTGATTGTACAGCGGCACAGAAAGCAGTACGTCAATAATCACGTTCTCAAAGGAAATGCAAGATTTGAAGTTTCGAGGTTATTTGACGATAACATTATGTTCATATTCTCCTTTTGATTCATTTTGATGCAGTTTTTATTAAAGTAAAATTTCTTGTAACGCATTTATATAATAAAATGTGTTTATTACAACAATCTGGCAGAATATTGGGTACTATACTTAGACGACTCAAATGAACCGCCGATAAATCAAGTTCATTTTTATTCTTAAATACGGTTATTTCTTAAGGCTATATACATTAGTTTTTATTCGTCGTAGCATCCACCATATATAGTACTTCAAACCTAATATATTTCGAACAAAGTAACAACGCTGCAATGAATAAAGTTTGTGTTTTGATTTTTGCCGGTGGTTTGTTTACATTTCCGATCAGGTTTTTTACCGGCACTGCTAATATCAATTTATTTGTCAATTCAGCAGTGCTGCAGGTTTAACAAAAGACAGACATAAGGTAAAATCCATGGCGGCAGTATACGGCTTCAACTTAACATAACCTCGAAAATTCACTGAATGAACATCATTTGACAGTTAACGGAGGTTTGTTTACGTGTTCGTCATTATTTGACTTTTCTCATATAGAAAGACTATTCAATTACTATAAAAACCAACTTTTTAGCTGAGATGGTCAGAGGACCGAATAACCTTATACCATTTAACCCAGTTCGTTGAGATCGCAAAACGTATGTGTGAATATGTGTTTATGTGTGCGTGTATGTGATAAAAATACGCACTCGCTTGTTTCAGAGATGGCTGACTCGAATTTCATAAACTTATTTTTAAATGAAAGGTCTTATGGTCTCATAGCCTGTCATCGAATTTGAACGAGATCCGGTTTCCGGCTTCCGGTTCCGGAGTTACAAGGTATTATGGACACAGAAATGAAAAAATGTGTGTCTCGTTTTCTCATAGCTGGCTCCACAAAACTGGATTCAAATGAAAGATTCTATTGTTTTATTGTAAATTCCCGCTTTTTTCCGGATCTGACTTTCAGTTCCGGAATTAAATGTCGATAACTGGAAACATTAAACGGCTCATGTCGAATCACTATACATTCAACGCACATCTCCGGCGTATCGGGATCGTAGAGAGCGGGCTCTGTACCTGTGGCGACGGTTGTCATGACATCGAGCATGTCGTGTGGTCTTGCGAAGAGTATTGCAACGCCAGATCGAACTGGAATCTCTCAGGGCCCGAGGTAGACCGCCTGAGGTTTCGGTTCGGAATGTGTTGGCAAGTCGGGATAGTCATATATGCTTCCCATATACAAGTACCTCAAACACGTTGAAATACAATTCTATCTCTTCGGAAACATCATCATCATCGCCTACGGAGTCCACTCCAGTCGACGAAAAACATGCGGGCCACCCGTCGGGTCTTTGTAGTCTGTGGGTGTATCCCGTGGACCCACACGGGCCGAAGGATTGGGTCAACATTTACCAACGTCATCTGGAAAACTCCCATGCTATATTTATTTCACGGGCCACTGCCGATCGACAACTGAAGGGCTGAAAGCTGCCTAAGTCGACCACTGCGAACCCAATACGGCATTACCTGATGATACTATCCTATTTTTTACCTAGACAATACAGTTTTTTTCCTAGATATTACCTAATGATACTATCCTAGTACCTTCTTACAAATGATTTTGAAATGCGGCGAAAATTTCGTAAAACGGGTTGTTCTTCAAGTTTACTAATATTGTTATTTGGTGTCTATATGAACTTACTTCGGTACTATCAGTTCCCGATTTCCCGTTTCGAAAGTTTTCGCGAAAAGCTCCAAAACGAAACTCACTTGGATTTCACAGCGATGGCTGAAATTTTGGTCCAAATATAAAAAATTTATAAACGATACAAAACACGGAAAAATATTGTCAAAACTAGGCTAAACGACCCGAAAACAATGATCGGTAACTCTTAAATGGAATTCATGGATGTCTCAAAAAAGGTTGAACCAATTTCAACAAACTTGAATTTAATGATTTTACGATCTCATACAGTTCAATTTTGTTCGGATCCGCCTTCCAGTTCCAGAATTATGAGGAGATGAGTATTTAAAATTTTAAGCCGTCCTTTGTGGCGACACAAGAAATGTATTTTTTTTTAAATTTGTTAATCGAGTTAGTTGATGCCCATTCAAATTGACCATGGTTACACTCGTTTCTGTCTCAGGTTCCAGAAATGCCGACAATAGCGATCAAAAACATCCAAAAATGAAACTTTTCAATTCCGCGCAAAATGGCAAAGATAAATCATAATCAATACACCACTAAGAGGATAGATTTTTCATAAAGAAAAGGAATAGTGATACTCAACAAAACTGATGAACTTTTAACACAGTTGTTAACCTAAACCGAGATTCGGGGGTTGTCGACACTTCTTCTTCGAATTGATTTTAGCAATTGAAAATACAGTTCGGCTGAAAAGTTCGTATCGTTTAATAGAAACCAAAGGCAATAGTATCGTTTTTTGCCAAAATTCGTTTTTATTATTCAACATAATTGCCATCAGAGGCGATATAGCGATTATAGCGATCTTCCAACTTTTCGATACCATTTTTGTAGTACGATTTGTCCTTTGCCTCAAAATAGGCCTCAGTTTCAGCGATTACCTCTTCATTGCTTCTAAATATTTTACCAGCGAGCATTCTCTTGAGATCTGAGAACAGGAAAAAGTCACTGGGGGCCAAATCTGGAGAATACGATGGATGAGGGAGCAATTCGAAGCCCAATTCGTTCAATTTCAGCATGGTTTTCATCGACTTGTGACACGGTGCATTGTCTTGATGAAACAAAACTTTTTTCTTCTTCAAATGAGGCCGTTTTTTCAAATTTCGTCCTTCAAACGCTCTAATAACTATATATAATAGTCACTGTTGATGGTTTTTCCCTTTTCAAGGTAGTCGATGAAAATTATACCATGCGAATCCCAAAATACAGACACCATAACCTTACCGGCCGATTATTGAGTCTTTCCACGCTTTGAGTTCGGTTCATCGCGTGCAGTCCACTCAGCTGACTGTCGATTGGACTGCGGAGTGAAGTGATGGAGCCATGTTTCGTCCATTGTTATATATCGACGAAAAAAAACGGTTTTATTTCGATATAACAGCTCCATACACTGCTCAGAATCTTCAATTCGTTGTTGTTTTTGATCGATTGTGAGCTCACGCGGCACCCATTTTGCACAAAGCTTTCTCATATCCAAATATTCGTGAATAATATGTCCAACACGTTCCTTTGATATCTTTAGGGTGTCAGCTATCTCGATCAACTTCACTTTACGGTCATTGAAAATTATTTTGTGGATTGTTTTCACGTTTTTATCGGTAACAGCCTCTTTTGGACGTCCACTGCGTTCATCGTCTTCGGTGCTCATATGACCAGTACGAAATTTTGCAAACCACTTACGAATTGTTGCTTCGCCCGGTGCAGAGTCTGGATAACACTCATCAAGCCATTTTTCGGTATCGGCGGCACTTTTTTTCATCAAAAAGTAGTGTTTCATCAACACACGAAATTCCTTTTTTTCCATTTTTTTCACAATAACAAAAGTAGCTTCACTCAAAATTCAATATCTCACAAACTAATAATCAGACAGCTGTCAAATTTATACACGTATCTTTTGAAGGTTGGTACTAACTGAAAATGGTATGGATTTAATTCTATTGGCGCCCTCTCATAGAAACGATACGAACTTTTCAGCCGATCTGTTAGTTGCAGACAGTTTGGTGGATTACAATTCTTTGGAACGCAACCAACGTGATTCTGTTCGTGATTCTGACCAACTTGAGATATGGGATCCATAAGTTTTCAGACATGGCAATACTTTCATAAACAGCAAATCTGACATCATCATATAATTAAATATCATACTAATCTACTTTTGCTAGTTATTGTGAGTTGCGAAATTCTGTTCGGCAGAAATAGGAAAATTTTCGTGATTTATTATGACGTTCACCGTTATTAATTGAAACAACAGTGTACTGATCAACTAGCTTCAACTTTCGGTGATTAAGCACTATAGCGTTGAAAATCTTCTGAATTTAGCTCAACACTGATTTAATTTGATGGTTATTTTAGTTGATGGCTAAAAACCACCATCAAAGAAAAATATTGTTTGAAAATTTCACAGTTAATGTGTCAATGACAAGAGAAAGGTATTATCACACAACTAGGTGGATTAAGAGTAGTTTTTGTTTCATCTTAAAATTTATCCAGAACCTCTCGAAATAATTGAAAGCCTGATATTAATATAGGAGAGACAATACTTTTGTAGTCACTTTTATCGATGAATATGACAATTTATGCTTGTTACTGTGCGATTTGTATTTGTGCACTATTAAAATATTGAAATGATTTCCCTTTTGTTCACTATTAAAATATTGAAAGAACCTTCATGTTTGGTTGTTCATGTTAAATTGATTTTATTCAAATGCTCCAAACTTAAACTAACCTACTGCCTGTTCTACGATGTACATAAAGGTGGGAGGAGCCAGTTACAATTCTTTCGTTAAATAAATTGTTAGCGGGAGAGAGGAGAAAAAGAGAGAATATCGATTGGTGCATCAATGCAAAAGATGGCGATTGAACCTATAGCGCATTACGCAAGGAAAAGAAATGTCGCATAGGCGGTTAGTGTGGGAAGCTTGCTTAGCTTGCTGTGTGCAGCATATGTTGCAACCGGCTAGCATGTGAACTTAGTGTGAACCATGTGGTTAGCTCTTGGGAAATGTAACGATCGTCAAGTGTTTTTACGACCTGTTACTAATTTGGATGCATGGTACTTGAAGGATAATTGATGTAAGGATTGGTGTTTGGGATTTTAGTGCATGATCGGTTTTAGTTTATGATCTGTGATCAGAGAAGGATTGGTTAGAGATTGATTATTGCAATATATTTTGTTAGTTCACATTGTACGGTTATTGCATAGCGGTTGTTATTGTTGGATTTGGGTAATGGACCTATTGTATCTATTGATATTATTTCGAATGGTTTTGACGGTGTGTTAGTTAATATTTGTTTTTCTTTAGTGTGTTTAAAAATTTTATTCCTCTTACACGATTCACAGGCCTTTATGAATCGTGAAATAGTTCCTTTCATATCTTTAAAATTGTAATATTCTCTTATTTTGAGATACAGACGATGCTGTCCTGCATGTCCTTCCGTAAGGGGTAATGGTAATTTTTTAAAAGATTCTGTATGGTAATGGTAATTTTTTAAAAGATTCTGTATCTTGCCAGGTTCACTAATGAACTTGGGTGGATGATACATTTTGAATATATTCATGGGTACCCTTTTAAATATTGCTTCTTCTGTCGATATTGCGACTTTATTTATTTTCATTTTTGTCATTTCTTGTTCTAATGTTGAAAGTATGAGTTCTAGAGTTCTTCTTTCATTTACATATGTTGCTATTTGCTTTATTATTTTTTTCATTTGCGCGGCTTTGTATATGCTAATTATTAGATATGTATTTTCTACAGTAATTCTTAACTTGGGTAAGGTTCTCGTTTCAGTCGGGTTTTCGGTCGTATAGATAACGAGGTGATCAGTCTCTTTATCTTTTGTCGTTGGTAACTTGTCTTTCACAGCTGTCGGTTTATTGTTAAAATTGCCGTTGTTAATATTGTTATTATTATTATCATTTGATTTTGTCATGGCTCTTGTGTTGACTCTAAATACGCTGAGGGCTTTTAATTCATCGGAGGTTGTTATAATTCTGGATAGGGCATCTGCCGTAGCGTTGTTTTTTCCATTAATATATTCTATGTTGAAATCAAATTCTTCTAAATCTAATCTCATTCTTGTTAGCTAAGAAGTAGGGGTTTTCATGTTAAATAGATATACTAGTACTATATACTAATAAAGTTTAACCCACAGGAACACATTGCTTGCCATATACGATATTTTCCCGTATAATTATTTGTATACTATAACTGATGCTAAAGAGTATTTATTTCATTTGATACCGTTTAAAACTCCGCTCCTGGATGAAAAATAGACTTTGTGAGGCAATTCGTTCCGTCGTGTGTGTGCCCAAGTAGCAATCCGCAACTAGTTCTAATACGACAAAGTCCAAACTATGTTGCAACAAGAGCACGAATATGTGTTTTATGTTATACTGGTTAAAACATGGTGACAGCAATGTTTCATCATAACAAAAACTAGTTACGAAACAGTTATTTAGGTTTCCAATCATAACATCTTTGTGTCATATTGAATTAAATATAATTCATAAGCTATCGTTACTTAATCCAAACATATTTCTAATCACAACAATGCTTCTAGCCACTAGTTAAAAATAAGTTTATTTGACTTCAATAGTAGCAACCCATAACTAGTTTTGATACCACTTAACCCAACTGTGTTGCAATAAGAACACGAACATGTTTTTTATGTTATACTGGGTAAAACAAGGTGACAGCAGTGTTTCTTTATAACGTAAACATTAAACTAACTATCATTTGTAAGTTATCGTTACTTGATTCTAACATATCTTTAATCACATCTATGTTTTTAGCTACTAGTTGAAAAAAGGTTTATTTTCCGTTGCGAAACCATTATAAATACGTTAACATATATATGAATCGTTACTGTGAATTGACATAGCAATAACTTAGATATTATAAGATTATAACATATAATTTCTTCATTAATTCAGATAGTTATCGGTAAGTTTTCCCAACGTTATGATAACTAAAATGCAAACAAAACAACCTTTGTTGGCTTGAATATGGCGAACACAATATGGAGTCTCAAGAAGTGTATGAAACGTAAATAAAACCAGGATATTACTGTTTTCAAAACTACTTTTTGCCGAAAGTAGTGAAAGGCAGAATAGTCATTTTTGTTCTATTCACTGTCATAAACACGAAGAAAATAATATAGGGATTGAACATCGATTGTGATAATATTATAGTTCTCATGATATATGAGTTTAAAATGATGAGAAATCACTCTACTTGGAATAATTTTGAGCATTCTGAACATAGGGTTATTTTGTTGTTTATTTTTATATCTTTATATACAGATTTTGATTAAAGGCGCATAAAAAACAGTTAAGTAAAATTGAATTCCGCTCGACAGTTTTTGGATCGTTATGAAATTTGTACCTTGTATCAAGTGTGTGACTTAAAGTACTCTTCTGCTTTTTTATGGATGATAGAAAAATATTCTGGATTCATTCAATGTTTATAATGTCGATGGTGACTAAGTTTCAACTAGTTTACTTGGAAACAAGTTATTTTCAAGTTATGGAAAGATAAGTTATTTCAGTATGGCATTCCAACGTAACCACAACTTATTTTTAGCTGACTTAGCAACTAATAGAAATTGCGCTTTTTGAGTTACGCTAGTGGCTAGATGTTAGTAACAATCACTCAAATTTCTGGTTGCAAACTAGTCACAAATAAGTTAGCGTAACAAAAATTGTTACTTGGGTGTGTATGTGTGTGTGTCTGTATGTGTGTTGTCAACTAAGAGGTCGAGATCTCAGAGATGGCTGGACCGATTTTGATCAAACTAGTCGCAAATGAAAGGTCTCCCCGTCACCCAAAACGCTATTGAATGGTTTTGAGATCGGATGTTTACTTTTTGAGTTATTCGAAGTTTTATGTCAAAATTTTCAGTTTTTTGACAGTATCTGTCACAATTGACCTTGAAAACAGAATATGTTTTCAGACTTAGATTCTGCACGGCAATACCTATCCAACAAGTCATAGATTGTTAAAATCCGTCCATTTTTAACGGAGATATCGAAATTTTTGTGTAAACGACTTTTCCCCCTATTCCAGCAGTAGGAGTTTTGAGCGCTGTATGACAAAGCAATGCTTGGAAACCACAATTTTTTATTCTGTTACATACAATTGTTTCTAAGTACCAAAAAGACTGTGTACAGCATCCTTTTTCATGACAATTTGCCTCGGACCGATTTTAGCACGGCTTGTTTTTGGCAACATAATCGTTCGAATATGACATATATAAACCAGATGATGGCAGATTTTTTTTAAATTATATTGTTTTAAACTACTTACAGCAATAAATGCTGGAAGAACATAACATCCATATACCATTCGAATCAGTTCGTCGAGATCAGCAAATGCGTGTGTGACAAATAATTCACTCAATTTTCTCGGAAAAATTTCTTTTCTACAAATTCAGATTCATACGAAAAGTCGTATGCTCCCAAACAAAGTTCCTGCATTATGTTTGGTTCCGACCTCTGGTTCCGGAACTACAGGATGATATGTGAAACAAAATCAAAATTGTGTAACTCATTCTTCTCTGAACTGATTCGGCTGAACCGATCTAAGATTCAAATGAAATGTAAGAATCATCTAAGATTCAAATGAAAAGTTTCAAGATTCTATAAAACATTTTGCTCTTCAGTTGATTGGTATGAAAATGTCTGTTCCACATAAATTAATCAGGTTTATCGGGTAAGCAGATTTGGATAGTCGATAAAAAAATTAACTTTTTTCAGTTTTAGTGGTATTCAGTTGTCGATTCAGAAGGCACCTCAAAATTTAATTCGTGCTATGATTTCTCAAAGATGTCTTCACTGATTTTCAAATATTTTGAAACAAATGTAAACTATACAGCTACTCAGGTGAATTTGTCTGACTTCGGCCATACCGATTTTAGAATTCCGGTTCCATTATCGAATCGTTTCTCAAAGCTCAATCGTTTTCTCAAAAAAAGCCTAATCAAATTTCAGAAACAAAAATTCAAACTTATACAAACTTATATAAAAAAATTAATTAATTTTATACATACATGCAAAAATTAATTATTTTATCCAATTATGACTTCCGGTTCTCGAATTACATGATGATGAATTTTTAAAATTCAAACCGATATAAAAGATGACAATTCCGAAAAGCTTCAAAGTTGGACTCGAAACTGTTGTAATTTATTCGTCATATAGCCATACGAATTGGTTTGGATTATGCTGGTTCCTGAATACCGGCTCTGGAAGTACCTTAAATTACCGTAAACTCTAAAGTTGAACTTACATATCATGGCATGTTTGATCGATTATCACACTTCTAGATTCAAATTCGATCCGATTTGCAGTTTCGACATTACAGAGTAATGAGTGATTAAAATCTCAAATTGTCGCTTAAAACGACGGTCATTAAAAAAATGTCATGAAAACTTTAACACCGAAGAATATTCATGCAAAAAACACATGCGGATTGATAAAAAAAGGTATCATCTCACTGCTAGGTGGATTAATCACGTTTTTAGATTAGAGCAGAATAGCTACACACTTAAAAAATGTTGCATCTTCTTAGATGCACATAAAAGGTGCGTCGCGATTCACTTACATTCACAATACATAGCATGTGAAGATTAGTCACATAATTAACTTCACAGTTAATTTAACTGAAGTTTACATCGATACAGACGCAAAATTTATATTTACATGTTAGTAGATGTAATATGGTGTCATCATCGAAGAAATTACGGCATACTCGAATTTACGTCAAGCGTAAATTTCATTTTTTCTAAGAGTGTAGGCTTGACTCTTTCATAGATGCAATTGCAGAGTACATAAAAATATGCCTGGCTCAGTGTCAAAACAACCATTCTTTGTTGATCTGCTATTAACAAAATGTCTGTTTGATTTCGTTGTTGATTTGAAATTGGGAATAGAAGTGTAAATAATTGTTTAAATGATATCAGTTTGTTGTATCAAAAAATCAATTCTCAACTAATCCAAAATTCAAATAAAATCTTCACTAAAACAAAACATAGTAAATTTGAAACAATCTGACTACATTTTCCTACGTGTAAATATTTTAAAAACAGTACGCAGACATTAAAAAATAAAATCTGCTATCGATATAACTAGATGTATCATTTTCATATATCCTCCATCACAGCCGTCTCTAGCACGAACAAATAACGTTGAACTACTGCTACACGTGTATATTCACTACGGTTTCGAAAAGTAATTATCACTATAAATTGACAATGTCCGGCCCCGACAGCTGTTTTGCGTCCGCAATATAAACTCGGTTGGAAAAATTCTCCAACAAATGAAATATGAATGGATTATTCTACCTATCGTGTACTGGTCCGTTGACAATCGGCCTGCCAACCTACGATGATGGCAGGGTAGCGGAGAGGCCTTCACAGATCAACCTTCGTTTTGTGGATCTCCACCCCTCCGTCCCTAACCGATCTCGATGCATTCGATTTCAGGCGGCAAGTGTTCGGTTAATCTTTTTATGAGATTACGACGATCGATACGTGTGGAACAATTCGGCCGGGCCACCGGACCGAAAGTCTGCTATTGTCCACCAAAATATAGGTAATTGATTATTCATAAACCATTCGCGAGGATTTATCACAGATAAGAGCATGTTTTAATTGTTGCCACGGTGAAAAGTGATTGGTAATTTTTCAGAGTTCCATGAAAAAAAAATCAATTGAATATACGAAAATACGGACAGTAGCAAAAATTCTTGGAATACGGATGACGTTTTCGTGGAACCACACATACTTTGTCTGTTTGTCGGTGTACCTTCAATTATGTCGGCTATTGTCATAAAGAGCCAATGATAACTGAATTTTATTGCCGGACATAATTTTAAGAGCAAGGTTATTGAACAATTTTATTTCTCATTTTTATTTATGTATCCAACACTGGTACTGCGGTATGGTTGGTACTGGTAAGAGTATTGAAAGTCCACAAATTGTATGTTTCGTTAATTTTTGTTGATGTTAATTCGATAAACATCAACATGACAAAATCCGTCATTATTAGAAGGATGAACATTGGACAAGCGTGATAAAATTAATTTTAGATCGCGCACATTAGGTCAAAAAATTACTTGAAACAGAGCAGTTTGTATTCACAAGAATATGAATTTGTTTTCAATATTTCGTCCATAACTGCAAATTTTTTTGCAATATAGGATGATTTTTTTTGCTAATTGACAAATATGTGTTACAAAATCACATAACCTTATACATGAAGTCGTTTTATGTGTGATTGGCTTTATGTATTGTAGGGTTCATATGGTAGTGATCATATGTGATATAAAACAATTGTCTAAATTACATCATATTGTTCGTGAAACATCTTGCGAACTCAATCATCGTCTAGAAATGACTTCAAAATGTTTGTATATACTGCATACTACTGAAAACGTGGCTTACCACTAACAATCGATAGTGCGTGGCAGTGCATTTGGATCAGCTCAGATAAAAATTTTCGACGGTTCTGAAGGAGGTGGCATTCTCGAGTATATATAGTCTTCTGCGAAATATTGAAGACTGAATTGTTCTACCAAAATTGAACTTCAGGAAAAGGAGCTTGTGTGACTTTTGATTAATGAAGAGAAGCTTCTGAAAAGTTGTGGAGACTCCAACAAAACCGTTGAACAAAAAAAATGGCTAAGGGTCATCCTTTCAAAAGGATCCCAAATTTGTTCATCTGAAAAATTTCCTATATAAAATTTCTTGATTAAACTATTCGTTTTTAATTAGTGATCCTCTAAATGAGCGACCACCCCTGGCTGCTACCCCGTTACTGATCGGGATTAACTGAAATTGTACAAAGAATTTCCGGGAAGTCTTGATTCACAGTTCTTATTCCATAGAAAGGTATTAGAATTGCTAGAAAAACCGACTTTCGAACGGATTCTCGGAGACCCATAGTGTTATATACCATTCGACTCAGTTCGACGAGATCGGAAAATGTGTGTGTGTGTGTGTGTGTGTGTGTGTGTGTGTGTGTGACAAATAATGTCACTCTATTTTCTCAGAGATGGCTGAATCGATTTTTAAACACTTAAATTCAAATGAAAGGTCTTAAAGTCCCATACAAAGTTCCGGAGTTTCATTTGGATCCGACTTCCGGTTCCGGAATCATAGGGTGATATGCACCAAAAAAAGGAAAAAAAATAGTCACACACGTTTCTCAGAGATAGCTGAACAGATTTTCACAAACTTAGATTCAAATGAAAGGTCTTATGGTCTCATATAATTTTCCTGAATTTCATTTGGATCCGACTTCCGGTTCCGGAATCACAAGGAAATATGTGCAAATTTATTGAAAAATCCGCATTAAATTTTCTCGGAAATTTATTAACCGATTTTTACAAACTAAGAATCAAATAAAAGGTCTTAAAATTCTTTAGAAAGTCCTCGAGATGTTGATCCAGATCCGACTTCCAGTGCCGGTAATACAGCGCGATTAGTGAAAATTATCAATTTCATGAGTATTTTTTCACAAGCAATGGCGAAACGAGGGGCCCATTTTTATAAAACTTACTGCTCAATTCATCTATTTGGCAGATCTTATTAGTTAGTGAATATATAAATCTACTTTGCGACTACTAGTCTTCGGTTTCCGCTTCCGAAAACACCGATAATAGTGAAGAAAATCTCCAAAAATGGAACTCACTTCGATTTCTCAGCAACGGTTAAGCCGATTTTCACGAGTCATGATTCAAATCAAAGCTCTCATTGTTTTTAAATATACTGTGCAATTTCATCCTGATCCATCTTCCGGTTCCGAAATTATAGGGCGATGAGTGTCAAAACATTCACATTCAAAATGACGATGCAAAACTAGTACGCGACGGTACGTGCGGCTTTGCTCCTTTCGCAGCGTGCTTTGTTCAATTTCGTATAGCGTACACTGTCCATAGTCGCATATCAGTCCCATATCGATTTTCGCCAATACTCCCAAACCTCCACTTACGAACCTTATATATGTATGTATGCTTACACACTCACTCATTTGCGTACATGTGTATATATTTATACATATAAATGATCGCTTTCACTTCACCAATATTTATATGTATTAGGAAATACAAATATTTGCACACATGCGTACGTATATTAGTACATATATACATATATAAGTTACGTAAATGGAGGTTTGGGTGTATTGAGTTAGCTTGAGGAATGCAATCTATCCTCAATATACTCTCAGAAATTGCAATAAAGGTTGAGGGTTTCTTCAGTAAAATGTGAAAACAATATCAACTCATGTCTGTCCCATATGCAAAGTACCCGCATATCAGTCCCATTCAGTGTAAATTTCAATAATTTCATTTGGTGCAATATTGGAATAACAAAGGTGTATTACCGATTTTTTATGTAATAATACCATAATTTAGCATTAGGTAGCGCAATAAATCAAAAAATTAGAAAATAAAATTTTTATCGTCTTTTTCTCGACATACCGATTTTCCATATGGGGCTGATATGCAAGTATGGGCAGTACAGGATTGCCACATTAAAATATATATGAACGGCTGAAAGCAAATATCGGATAAGTGCAACTTAGTTTGGAAAACCCGTTTAAGTATTTTTGAATGCAAAAACCGGACAAAAACTTAACAGGTTCTTCCAAAACAAATGTATCCGGTAATTGCATTCAAAGTTATTTTGTGCGGTTCTTGCAGAAAAGATGATTTTAAACGATTCTTGCATTGCAAAATCCATGTCCGGTTTTTGTTCTCAATATTTTTATCCGATTTTTGCATTCAAAAATACTTAAACGGGTTTTCCAAACCAAGTTGCACTTATCCGATTTTTGCTTTCAGCCGTTCATATTCTTCAGGTGAAAAAAATGTCTCTTAGTCCCATAAGTTGCTATTGAAATTCACACCGTCATTTAGAGCGACGAAGGGTAAAAGTCTTCTTCTGGCTTAAAACTGATTCAATTTGTAGGCTATATTAGTTACTTACAAAACGAACCGACTTTGGCTATACTGGTTCCAAGTTTCCGGTTCCAGAAGTACCAGAAGTAGTGGTCAAAAAGTTTAAAACGAGACTCACTCAATTTTTTCAGAGATGACATAACTGTTTGCAATTTGAAAAGGTTATGCTAGTTTATACCCAAAGAAAGTTTTCTATTTTATTCAAGATTAACAAAAAAATCTTCGCTAAATTTTTGGTGATATTCTTGAAAATATAAGTAATATAAATAAGGTTTTTTTGTGATGATTCAAATAGATTGTAAAACATTGTCCTTATAATGTGTGGTTGTGTTTTATAGTTTAGTTGTTGTTTTAGTAATGGCAATGGTCGTAAATCTGGTTTTATGATAATGTAAATTGTGGTATATGGTTCTTGTAATGGTCTGTATGGAATTTAATAATTGTAATAGTAATGTAATAATGTAATAATGGTTATAGTAATAACAATAATAATAATTTTTTAAATGGGTTTACCTGTTGGGTACTTGATGTTTTTTTACATACTTATCTTATTTGCTATACTTCTTCGTTATTTATTCATTTCTTTGTTTTTTTAAATATTTCTTGTATTCTGCATCATTCTTCTTTTCAAGTTCAAGAGCTTCTCTTAGTACGATTTTCCAGTTTTCTCAGTGTGTACACATGCAATTTACACATACATATGTGTATACATATGAACGCAAATATACTCACACACAAACATACGTACATACATACATACATGTACTCCACAAGCAAACATCGTAACATTGAGCTACTGTTTCTATTCTAATAGACTCTGACTAGGGTTAATGTGCCAATAGTCATCTCATTAGTAGAGTCACCATGTTATTTTAGCGATTACTCGACTTTCAATTAATGCATTGTGATAAAATCGAATACAATATCTTGGCTTCGGATTTGTGAAGCACTACTGCAGAAAATTGTTCAATACTTTTGTTATAGCGACGCGAAAATTTGAAGCGAATGGTCCTACAACAGAGACAACAGATCTCACTCTAACTAATCATTTCCGTATATGAGCTGAGATAAATGAGGGTACCGTTAACCTACTTTTATCTCTACTATTGGTCGATCGTTAGTCCTGAGCTGAAACGGTGGCCTTTATTACCGTTCTTGCATACACTTCCTATTACACTTCACTCACAGATCATCTCACCCATCAGGTCTCACATGAAAACGACACAACCTAACAAAACGAACTGGATGAACATCGTTTGACAGCTATCAGTGGTTTGCTCATTTGGTCAGTCTGTGTTATTTTATTCTATTCTACAATATTCTATCTCATTCCACAGTATTCCATGGTACACAATCCACCAATAAACGTCAAAGATGGACTAGATTTACCGTTCGTTTGATGTCATCGTGTAAAACCCACTTGGGATACGTTCACTTCCCTTAATTTCCACTTCACACTGGTAATAAATGCCGGTAGTATGAAAATGAAACATAAAACAGAGCTCAGTTAAGCCCTACCGGCCTCTCTAAACCCCGGATGTATGGAACGTAATGCAATCAACATCTTATTTAAGTCGTTTCGTATTTCATTCATTAAATTCAAAAATTAAGCTAAAGCTGTAACATATATCTATATTAAATTATAACGTTAATTGATTGTATCTGATGATGTTTGCAATACCGTCCAGCCCACCAACCACGGGAGGGACAGTTCGTATTCGTGGAAACTGAAGGAAAATTTGAAACACTATCGCGTAACAAACAAAAATATCATTATTTTTTCTAAATGGAATAACAAATTAACGAGTGAATAGGATTTAGACAAAATAGTTACCAAACAAAGGCCAACAGATTTCACGCGCGTTTTGATTGTTTAACATTACCACTTTAAATACCGCGGGAAATTGTTAATTTGTTATATTGTTTGATCTGAGCAGCCGGCTCCCGAGAAAAAAATAATAATTTTTACAATATTTACTGCTGCACTAAATTTTATGCTCTATACTGACAAAATATATAATAAAGGTATAAAGAGGTTTGTACTTGCGTTGAATTTTTTTTTTTCAAATTGATTGAAAGATCATTTTTAACATGTAATTCACGTATAAAATTATTCGTTGACTGCTCGAATTTATTTTATGGCTATTTCATACAAATTCAGACGGTGTTTTACTACTTACAGCCCACAAGGACAAAAAATCTTCAAAAACCACGGCAGACAAAGAGTATTAGAGTTTTGATGTTTTATAACAAGTACATGATTGACGCTGCTGGAATCGAAAAGATTCGGAATAACGCCAAAAACAGAAATAGGTCATTCGAATGAGGCCTTACGTATGCAATGTTTTGTCGCCATAACCAGCATATGGCCGGTGGCTACAACCGATCGTGTGAGAGTGAGTAGACAAACGCAAAAGCGGCAAAAGTTGGTTTTATCCAGTTTACCGTTTTAGCGTAGAGTTAACTCGCGAAAAGAACTCCCTCATAATCCCACTTGTTTTGCTTGTATTGTTGAGAGGAGTAGCCGCTCTAGCCTTGGCGGCGCCACACAATAGTTGGAATCAGCGCTGAAAACTGTGACGAATTAAATTAGAGCTTTCAGGCGTGTGTAATAATAACAAACAGTTTGACATTTTTCAATTACTAATTTGGTTTTTGTAAGCTTTTTTTTTACCTGATAATGACCTTCCCTTCATCAACAAATCGATAACTCCTTTTTGCTCACATCAACTATCCGCATCAAATCAATAAACGCTGGTTGCGGACTTGGATCAAATCGATAATGTTGCTGTTCCCCATCACCTTTGCCCCTGATCGCTTCTTCCGCCGATCACCTCACACCTTACTGAGGGTGTCTGTGTGCCGATTCCGAGAGTCCGAGAGTGATTTAGTATTCAAGAAGTGAAACCTCTGACACGCGACTTTGGATATGTCATGGTGAAACAACAAAAAATGCATTGAACATAGTCCGGCGACGCTCGAGTATTGACGCCGATGATGCTTCGTCAGAATTGCACACCGGTATGATCGTGGAATTCACCGCTCGGGAAGCCCATTACGTGGCGATCAAGGTTCAGATTTTTTTTCCTTTAGAGATACATACATCAAATTGCTGGATCTTTTTTTTTTGAGGGCACTAAACGAATTATTTACTGCAATGATGACGTCAAAGAAAGCATTCCGTGTTTTAATCAAATGCTACTGAATCGAACAATCATTTGTTCGTATGTCGGAAGTCAACAAATGCAGTGACTAACTTTCATTGGTAATTAGGAGGCGGAGACTATAGTAAATTTTCTCAGTAATGGAACATTAATTGCTTAAGGAAGGGTGCAGTTGGTGAAAATCACTACCGCGGACGCATCTGATCAGAGCAGAATATGGTTTGCTCAATGTTTAACACAAGATGAAATTCACGAGTACAGAAATAGGAGATGATATTTCATACAAATTTTTTTCTTATCTCGTGAAACGAAACAAACTGTACTTTCATTTCAGTTTGTTTTTTTTTTTGCTTGGCTCTAATTTTCCATAAGCGTTCTTCATGGCCAAAAAAGGACAATTTGCATCATCAGTTTTCCATTTCGACTCTAGACTTTCTTTACGCATCAAATTTCTCTTTGGATGTTCGGTTATTATTTTTACAGTTACGATCTGTAAAATATTTATTTACTAATCTTACTAAGAGATAAGTAAAACTCACCCAACGTACGACCATCTATCAAAGCACTACTGACTATCGGCAAATCCTATGTCAAAGTTTCGAAACATTAACTACACGGTCTGTAATATTAATCTAAAATATTATTGATTTTGTTGAATTCAATAAATGTTTTTTTTTGATTTTCAGTAAATTTATTGAAAATAATGAAAAATTTCAGTAACCATCTCTATACATTCAGTAGAAATGCAATTATGTCAAATAGCATAAATTTCGGAAGTAATGATGTGAAAATTTCATTTCGACAAATTAAGTCTAGAGTCATAATGGCATGATGATGCAAATTGTTCTTTTTGGTCATGAAGAATACTTACCTTATGATCAAAAAAGAACCGGAATTTTATTAAAAAACGTGATTAATCCACCTAGCAGTGAGATGATACCTTTTTTTATCAATCCGCATGTGTTTTTTGCATGAATATTCTTCGGTGTTTAAGTTTTCATTACATTATTTTAATGACCGTTGTTTTAAGCGACAATTTGAGATTGTAATCACTCATTACTCTGTAATGTCGAAACTGCAAATACAATCGAATTTAAATCTAGAAGTGTGATAATCGATTAAACATGCCATGATATGTAAGTTCCACTTTAGAGTTTACGGTAATTTAAGGTACTTCAAGAGCCGGTATTCAGGAACCAGCATAACCCAAACCGATTCGTATGGCCATATGACGAATAAATTACAGTTTTGAGTACAACTTTGAATCTTAATTGGAAAAAATTCATTAATTTTTGTATGTATTTATAAAATTAATTAATTTTGTATATGAGTTTATTTTAATTTGAATTTTTGTTTCTGAAATTTGATTAGGCTTTTTTAGAGAAAACGATTGAGCTTTGAGAAACGATTTTATACTGGAACCGGAATTCTAAAATCGGTATGGCCGAAGTCAGATAAATTCACCTGAATAGCTGTATAGTTTACATTTGTTTCAAAATATTTGAAAATCAGTGAAGACATTTTTGAGAAATCATAGCACGAATTAAATATTTAGGTGCCTTCTGAATCGACAACTGAATACCACTAAAACTGAAAAAAGTTAATTTTTTTATCGACTATCCAAATCTGCTAACCCGATAAACCTGATTAATTTATGTGGAATAGACATTTTCATACTAATCACCCTGTATCTCTTAAACCGGAGGTCGGATCTGACTAAAAAGCAAGATGTTTTATAGGATCTTGAAACTTTTCATTTGCATCTTAGATGATTCTTAGATTTCATTTGAATCTTAGATCGGTTCAGCCATCTACGAGAAGAATGAGTTACACAATTTTGATTTCGTTTCATATATCATCCTGTAGTTCCGGAACCAGAGGTCGGAACGAAACATAATTCAGGAACTTTGTTTGGGAGCATACGAATTTTCGTATGAATCTGAATTTGTAGAAAAGAAATTTTCAGAGAAAATTGAGTGAATTATTTGTCACACACGCATTTGCTGATCTCGACGAACTGATTCGAATGGTATATGGATGTTATGTTCTTCCAGCATTTATTGCTGTAAGTAGTTTAAAACAATATAATTAAAAAAATCTGCCATTATCTGGTTTATATATGTCATATTCGAACGATTATGTTGCCAAAAACGAGCCGTGCTAAAATCGGTCCGAGGCAAATTGTCATGAAAAAGGATGCTGTACACAGTATTTTTGGTACTTAGAAACAATTGTATGTAACAGTATAAAAAATCGTGTTTTCCGTTGCTCCCAAGCATTTCTTTGCCAGACAGCGCTCAAAACTCCTACTGCTGGAATAGGGGGAAAAGTCGTTTACACAAAAAATTCGATATCTCCGTTAAAAATGGACGGATTTTAACTATCTATGGCTTGTTGAATAGGTATTATCGTGCGGAATCTAAATCTGAAAACATATTCTGTCAATTGTGACAGATACTGTCAAAAAACTGAAAATTTTGACACAAAACTTCGAATAACTCAAAAAGTAAACATCCGATCTCAAAACCATTCAATAGCGTTTTGGGTGACGGGGAGACCTTTCATTTGCGACTAGTTTGATCAAAATCGGTCCAGCCATCTCTGAGATCTCGACCTCTTAGTTGACAACACACATACAGACACACGCACATACACACACAGACATTTGCTCAGTTCGTCGAGCTGAATCGATTGGTATATGTCATTCGGCCCCCTATATATAAAAAAGGTAAAACGCAAAATTTCAATTTTTAATCAATTTCTTTATTATCGCCTTCAAAGTACTCTCCTCCTGCGGCAATACATGCATGCCAACGCTTGATCCAATTTTCCATACAAGTTTTATAGGCCGCCGAAGGTATGGCCTTTAGTTCACTCAGCAAATTCTCCTTTATGGTCTCTATGGTCTCAAAACGCCTTCCTCGCAATGACAATTTGAGTCTGGGGAAGAGGAAAAAGTCACACGGGGCCATATCTGAAGAGTACGGTGCTTGGTTGAGTTTTTGACCAAAAACTGCGACACAACCAACGCTGTGTGAGCCGGCGCATTATCGTAGTGTAAAATCCTTGAGTTTTCCTTCCATAAGTCTGGCTTTTTTGCGAATGGCCTCACGCAAACGACGCATAACGGCCAAATAATATTCCTTATTAACCGTTTGACCGTCCGGAAGAAATTCATAGTGCACCACACCACGAATATCGAAAAAAACAGTCAGCATAACTTTGATTTTGGACCGTTCTTTTTTCGGTTTCGTACGACCACCTTTGAAACGTTTATACCACTCGTATGCCTGTGTTTTTCCTAGACACGATACACCAAAGGCCTTTTCTAACATTTTCGACGTTCCGGAACACTTAAATCCATTTGCAACACAAAATTTGATGCACGCACGTTGTTCTCCATTATAAAAATCGCCACACGAAGATTTTTCAACTTTTTTGTATAGACGCCAAACAAAAACTAATCGTACGATATGCGTCAAAATTTGACAGAATGTGTATAAAAGTGTTGCCAACGTTGAGAGAATAAAAGTTTATCGATTGGAATTTTAAAATGAAAATTCCGGTTCTTTTTTGATCATAAGGTATATATAATTTGGGCCAAACTAAAACAAACGAAAATGAAATTCAAACGAAAAATCATGATTTTCGAAGACTTTACCAGCTGCTGAATATTCAGTTTTTGCAATGACTGAGCGGAAATATAAATTGGAGAAGCCAAGTGAAAGAAAAACTAACAGAAAAGATGAATTTTTGGAAAAAGATACGCTCAGAGACAGGACTCGTACCTGCGTTCTTATGCATTCCGTGCATACGCGCTACCATTTCGCCACTCTGATCTTGCTTTAGCCACTCTAAAACTCGAAACAGACATAGTAGCAACGTACATCGAACATGGTCTACATCCAAACATCTTCTCTGTCCATCAAACACTAGTCCTCTCGCTTTATACCTATTTCTCCGATCAAGCATTGAGTAGGAGAGTGTATTTATAATCGCTTGTCACCTTCTTTAATGGTGCCAGTCGCTGGCTGGACATCGTCAGCGACAGACCCCCTATGAAGGTTGTATTGATTGTCTGCCCTTCACTACCAGAAGCAGATTGTTACGGAAAATCAAACCGGAATTGTTTTTAACGATTTGTTAATTTTAGTTTGACGTAAAGCCACCATGACTAAGTGCTGAATATTATCAATTTTCGATTCTGCAACTGTAGGATAATGATAATGAATTCAAATATTTACAATCATAGCAGTGTAGCCGCAAAAATAGAGACGAAATCTTTTAATCCTAAATAAAAATTTTCTCTAAAATTGATTCGAACATTGCTTTGGGCCAAACGTTGCTGTTTAATTTTATCCGGAGCTAATTTTCGGTTCCAGAGTTTTGCTCTCATTATGGCACACAAATGCATATATCATTTAGAGTGATGCACAACCGACAACGTTCATTGCACTATTGGTCAGTATAATGAATTTGTGGACAAAAAGTAAGAATCAGTTGAATTTGTGAGAATTCTGGATACATTTCAAATGTTTTTTGAAACGATTTTATGAAAGTACGTGAAATTTATATTAGAAACCTGTTTTCAAATCTTGTTTACATTTCTAAGTATGTGTCTGTTTGTCATATTATTTATTTGGCAATTTTAAATTTCTATTTTGTACACCTGTAAATCCGGAACCGGTAGTCGATTCCTGAAAGATTTCATCAGCAATCGGTAGAATTATTAAACTTTTCAGTTGAATCTAGAACTAGGGAAAATAAAAACATAAAAAAACGCATAACGTTGAAAAATTCGCATAAAAAACGGCTTAACTTTGAAAATTTGCATAAAAAAAGTCGCTTGAAAGGAAACTCCATAAACAGACTACACTTGATTGTTGTATATGAATTTATCTATTTCACAGGTCCAGTAAGTTGCCAAAAATACTAACTCACATTGGGTACCGTGAATTCAGAAAAAGTGATCAAAAACCTCCAAAACGGAACTCACTCATTTTTCTCCGAAATGTTTTTCCGGACAAGCTAAACCAGAAGAGAATTTTCTCATCGTGTAGATATTTTCACTTCAAGGGTAGCATTATTTCTGTGATGTGGTGATGTTTTATGGTATAAAGTGGTGTACTTTTTTAAATTATTTTTTGTTTTGTTCTAATAGAATCTCAGAAAGTAACCCATTACTAGGTGGGGTGAAATGTGAATCCCGTGACCGAGTACTGAGTGCTAACACCATGTTCAAAATATTGACCGCGACCGCACTTCAGATGTGTGTTTGGTCTGGCTGAAGTGGAATCGGGTAGATTTTCGATTTTGATTGATAAATATTGATGAAACCTGGACCCACTATTATACTCCAATGACCAAATCTTGCATATAATAGAGCTGAAAAATCATCACTTGTGACTAAATACCCAACTAAAATATGAACAGTTTAAAATTAATTTATATTGCATTAGATTTTGCAAGGTGACATTACATATGAACTATGAAAAAAATTTATATTGACATGTATCGTAAAGTTTGTTAACATTTCCAATAACACGAATTCAAATTAGAAAGACCATGTAAAAAAAAACACCATTAGCTGTCAAATGATGATCATCATTCTGTGAAATTCGTGAGGTTGTGTCATGTTGGTGTAAAATCCAGTAAAAACTACATAAAAAGGTCAATCCAATCTCGCAGCTTTATTGTTGAAAAGTACGAAAACCTCTTACACATTCCTACGATCCACATTAGTGTCATCAATGTCGTGCACAGAATTAGGACTAATATCTTTCAACTAGTAGTTGGAAATCCAGTGCATTTGAAACAAAGGTGATTTATTATTTGAAAAAAAAACCTTCCTAATTCATTTTGCCTTTACGTCACTTATACAATTATACCTCCGGAACCAGAAGTGACAGTTATTTGATCTTCGAAAAAGTCCAACAGTAACTTTCAAACGAGCCTAAGCTTGTTGAAATCGGTTCAGTCAACTTTGAGGAAATTGAGCGGTAAAATTTCGGAACGGTGCACACACCCAGACATTTTCCAATCGCGACGAGCCGAGTCGAATGATATATAACACTGTAGGTCTCCGAGCATTCGTTCGAGAGTCGTTTTATCCAGCAATTCTATTGCCTTTCTAGAGGGATAGGCAAAAAGATATGGCGTCGGTTTTCTGGAGTAGTCATGACATACTTTTCGTTGACGATCTCGAAAATGGAAACACGAAAAACAACAAGGCCCTTATTACCCGTGTTACTACACGGTGAAAACCTAGTGAAGTGACTGTGACCCTTATTATGTGTATCACTTCACGGTGGAAATCAAGTGAAGTGAACGTAGGTCCTTATTACGGAAGTCGCTTCAGAGACAATAGTAATTACTTGGATGAACTTGATGTCATTATGAACATCACGCCAGCAACATTTTGTTGAAAAAAATAGTATTTTTCACCACAATGATCACTGCACTATGCGTGATACTGGTAATAGGTAAAATAAAGTGAAGTGACATGTAAGTGAAGTGAATGTGAAAGTGAAAGTGGAAGTGAGAATGATATTAAGGGCCCAAGTATTATTTCGCATTTTAGGACAGATTGTAGACCGAAATCGCTACAAAACGACGTCACATGAACTGAAGGAAAGATTAGCATCGTGGTAATGCCTAAAATCAACGATGCATGGCTCCAATTGTTTCCCCATTCACCTTATTCACCGGCATAGACTTTATCGGACTACTATTTGTTCTAGACCTGTGCGCCGATCAAAATTGTCAACATCGGCGGCTAAAGCGTCTTTTTGACCAGCAGCGACGACGAATCGGCGTGACGCCATTTACTGAAAATATCGGCGGCGGAGGCGGTGCGATTCGGCGTAATCAATTATAAACATATTATTGATCCAATTTTCTTTGCGTTTCGCCTTCGGCTCGTCAGTGCTTAAAGCAATTCAAGTAGAACTGCCATCTCCGCCTAGCAGTCCAACTTAAACCGCTAATCAGACGCAAAGCTTACACAACTTATGTAACACTTTTGGATATTACACAGAAGTGTCCTTTCTGACGTCTCGGGCGTAAACGACTACTCCAGATATTATTGATTTTAATATTAATTTACTCAGGACAATTTCTCTATTTTATTCTTTTTCTCGACCTACAATCAACGATCCTAATGTTTATGCAGTACCGTAGTGAGGGTGAGGCGGATGAGGCGACCGCCTCGGGCGCCAACAGCCGGGAGGCGCCAAAACATGATGGAAATGATAAATGGAATAATTATTTTATGGAAAAATTAATTTCAGGAGGTTTTTTTTCGAGAAAACTATTTAAACTAGATTAAGTTTCAGTGTATACTGCAACAAAAATCCGACGAGATGCCGCCATAATAACTATCATTCATAAACATGAAAATGAAATTCTACATTAGAATTTAGAATAGCGATTTTTTTGAGAAACGTGTTATTTTATTCTGGTTCGCCTGTCCAGAATGAGCCAAAATTACTTAACATAATCATTTTAACTCTATACAATCGGAAATATGTTTAACTATTTTCGATCAATTTTTCAGTAGTATGAGAATCGTAAATAACGAAAAATAATTATTTTCTAAAACTTTTTGTCCTAGTTCAGAATCCAGTTCCAGAATTTGGGTTTAGAATCTAGGTTCCAGATTTTATTCCCAGAACCCAAGCTTAGATTGTAGATGCAGAATTCAGGTCCAAAATTCATATCCAGAATCCTAGTACTGGTCGAAAATCTAGAATTCATGTCCAAAATCCAGTTCTATTATTCAAATCCATAACCCAGGTCCCGAATGCTGGTCCATGTTCCAGGTTAAGAATCCAAGTCCAGAAATCAGATGCAGAATACAGGTTCTAAATTAAAGCTCAGAAGTCAATTACAGAACTCCGATTTTTGGAACCAGTTCCTGATTCAGATTTCAGGTCCAAAATTTATTTACAAAATCCAATTCCAGAACAGATTTAAAATTCATGTCCAGAGTTCAAATACAGAATTCAATTGTAGAGTTCTGGTCTAGAATCCAGAATTCTGGTCCAAAATCCATTTCCAGAATCCAGAATAAAGATTCAGGATCCAGGATCAGAGTTCTACTCCGAAGTTTAATAAAAAATTCAGACCCAAAATTCAGATCCAGAGTTAATGTTCAGAATTGAGATCCAGAACTCATTTCCAAAATCCAAATGCAGAGTCCAATATCAAAATTCATGTCCGAAATTCAGTTCCAGAATTCAGGTTCAAAATACATTTCCAGAATCCAAGTACTGGTGCAGAATGTAAAATTCGTGTCCAAAATTCAGCTCCTAATTTCATATCCAGAATCCAGTTCTATAATACCTTTCCAAAACCCAGGTCTCCATTACAGGTCCAGAAATCAGATGCAGAACCCAGGTCCTGAATTAAAGTTTTGAACCCAGGGCCAGAATTCATTCCTAGACGCTAGAAACAGAATCCTGATCCAGAATTCATTTACGGAATCCTACTCCAGAATACAGAATTAAAACTCATGTCCAGAATTCAAATACCGAATACAGTCCAAGAATTCTGGTCCAGAACCCAGACTCCCAATTCAGGTCCATAATTCAAGTCCGTAAATGAGATGCAGAATCCAGGTCCTGAATAAAAACTCAGAACTAAGGTCCAGAATTCATTCCCAGAACCAGAATACAAATCCATAATTCAGATACAGATTCAAATTCTATCATTCTAGAGCAGAATCTAAAATTTTGGTCCAAAATTCATTTCCAGAATCCAGATTCAGAATTTAGGTCCAGAATTTTGTTTCGAAGCTTCAAAATTAGGGCCCAGGTTCATAATTCATTTCCAGAATTCCGCTTTCAAAATTCAGACCGACAATTCAACTCCAGAATTCACTTCCAGGATTTCTAGAATTCTTTTCTAGAATCCAAGCCCTGAATCCAAACTCAGAATTCGCAGACCTCGTTCATGAACTCAGATTCAGTCTTTAAAAAATCTTATATATTACTAGCGGACCCCTGAAAACTTCGTAGCGCAATAATATTAGATTAGATGTGAATAAATTAATACTTCTTTCAATCAATTTTCATGAAAGCTAAATGGACGGGAAAATGACGTTTAAATTGGAATGACATGTCAGTGGGTTTCCTTGGAATCGTTCCCTCGATAACATTTGCCAGTAACCTATTAACTTTGAACTTTTTTCTGCACTTGCTCCTGTACTTTCTGTACTTATTTTTGTACTTTCTGAACCTGTTCCTGTTCTTTCTGCTCTTGTTTCTGAATTGTATGTATCAGTTTCTGTACCTGTTTCAGTACTCTGTATTTCTGTGCTTTCTCTATATATTCCTATCCTCTCTGCCCTTGTCTCAGTATTTTCAGTGTTTGTTCTGTTATGTCTGTTCTTGTTCCTGTACTTTCTGTATTTTTTCACTTTTTCTACCTGTTCCTGTACCTTGCACACTTTTTCCTGTACGTTCTGCAATTGTTCCCCTTATTTCTGTACCTACAGCTGTCCAGGCGAACTTCGTACCGCTGAAAAATTATCTTTGGATGGAAATTATTTCGAACACCAACAAAATCAGAATAATCAAACGACCTGTGTGATAGTCGGTATCAGAAGAGTGTGGTCATGATTGTTCGCGATCAATGAAGTTGAATGATAAAATAAATCTCAGCAATTTTTCAGTTTATGAGAAAGTCGATGAATCGTTTCAAACAGGTGAAAAATGTCAATGTGATGATTTCCAAACCCCGTTCAATCGATGATGTCCGTAAAAGCAGCAAGAGTTGTTAGTTAGAGTATATTGTACGGATCTGTTCATAGCCACAGAAACGCAAATAATTTGAAATGTCGAAGTAAGTCTGGACCAATTGAAGACGTTTGGTTCCTAATGAACCAATGGCCCCAACTGGTGATGCTAGTTTTATTTTCGGGCATTGGACACTTGAAATCTTGCTGTTTTTGGATCAACGTTCAGGAATTTTAAGAAAACAACGAATCATAACATAACGTGCTCTCGTCAATCACTTTCTTTTTAAATTTCGTTCTTTAATTTGAATTGACGGCATTGAACACAATTTATACATCGAAAAATGGAAACCTGTATGCTGTTCATTTGGCGCACATACCTAATTGAACATGTGGTTCGAAATAAAGAAACACGTGAATCAAGTAGGCTCAATAAAATTTGAACACAAATCAGCTCGTTTGGCGCCAAATGATTTTATTAATAATATAGTATTCATATTTTGCTCTCCAGCGGGCAAGCATTACACAACTCGATATGCGCCAAACAATCATCGAAGATCTAGCATGCATTGAGCGGAAAATTTCCAAGTCCATACAAAACATTTTTCAAGATTTTCTCCACTTTCCCAAATGATTGTACTTATGTAATATAGCTTAAAACCTCCGCATGAACGTCACCTTTCGAACAAAAAAAAAAATCATTTATGAATCGGTCCACGCATATCCGAGAACATTAGCAACACACACTTTTTCCACTATTATTTTATATATAGACTAGCGGACCCCTGCACACTTCGTTGCGCAATAATATTAGATTAGATGTAGAAAATCAAAACTACTTATCAATTTTTACGATTATTGAAGAAAAATATCATTATAATGCTCTATGATACTGGCCTTAACCTTTTTATATCGCGGACAACAGGACAAAATATATAAAACCGATGGTTTGCCGAAACGCAAACAGGCAGCGTACAATTTACCATCCGAAAAAAAACTCTAAATTCACGCTACAGACTCATAACGATTACTGACGGTAATAGAAAGTTAAACGGATGAGAAAATGACGTTCAAATTGAAATGGCATAGCAGTGGGCATCATTGGAATGCGTGGAATTAAAACTTTTTCTTCTAATTTGCCATTCAAAATTGTTGTCTCGACAACGTTTGCTATTAACTTTTGAACTTTTAACTTTTTTCTGTACTTGTTCCTCTATTGTCTGCACTTTATTTTGTACTTTTTGTGCTTGTTTCTGTAATTTGTGTGTTTGTTCCTGTACTTTCTGTGCTTGTTTAAAAATTTATTCCTGTACTTGCTGTACCTGCTCCAGTATTTTCTGTATTTGGTCCTGTAACTTCTGTACTTATATCTGTACCATCTGCACATTCTGTACCTTACTCAATTGTGCCAGTACTTCCTATACTTGTTTCCCTCATTTATGTACTTAGTTTTCTGCACTTGTTCCTGTACCTTCTTTATTTTTTCCTAAACTTAGCTGCTGTATTTGCTCCTTTTGAGTGAACTAAACGAACAAAAGCTAGCGCCGATACGAAAGAATACAATTATTGTTGACTTCAGGCAGTGCAAAATTCGACCTTCGATAAGAGAACTTGAAGGTTTGCTTAAGGAGCAAATGCATCTTGACATTAAACGTGTGCACTTACTTCAATGCAATAAGACAAATAATGTTGTTTATATCCAGTTCTATAAAGAGTTGGATGCAATTCAATTCGCTAAAGACAATAATAATGTGCACTATGTGGAGCACGAGAACATTAAGTACAACATTCCAGTATATATGGAAGATAGTGCTATAGAAGTGCGTGTGCATGATCTTCCCTCAAGCGTCACCGATCCATATATTCGCAAAACTATGTCCCAATACGGAGAGATTCTCTCTATGGAAAAAGAAAAGTGGAAGAATTTTTTTCCCGGTATTCTAAATGGTGTACGTTTATTACGCATACACTTGAAGAGGCCTATACCTTCGTATGTGATTTTCGGTCAATATACAAGAATTCCGTGCAAATCACTTGTTACCTATGACAATCAGATGGCCACATGTCAATATTGCCAAAAAGCTGTTCACTACGGTAAGCCATGTGATAAACTAGACAAGGAGACAACTACACCAAAGGACAACGGTACTTCCTTCACACCAACCCCAAGCAATCCCTGTACACCTGTGACAGTCACCAACAACAGTGAAGCATCCCCTTCAACGAAGCCATCCAACGTATCCCCTATAGAACAAAGTACACCAGCTGCACTTAACAACTTACCATCCAACCAATCAGCAACTGCAACCAATATACAACAAGGTGCATCTACAGCAACTAGCAATGAAAAGAAGACGGAAATCGACAACAATGCCATAGATGCGGCAATGGACGACGAGACGAACTACGAACGAAGTGCCCCTCAATCCTCGCAGGAGGGAAATGGAAGCTCCTCTCCCCCTAGAAAAAGGGTGACAACGAGATCCAACGCAAAAAAAATTTTTTTTTTTAAAATCCTCTGTCTGTCCGCTTGGCTGCAATATGATCTTAAAATGGTTTTCAAAATGCTTTTGTGGCGTTTACAGTTTCAATGCGGGATTTATGATGTAACACTCAAAAGAGTTACAAGTATTTACTAAAATTGAACATGTTACTTGAGATAACCTTACAGGAAAATGAAATTGTTCGTGTTGGGCGCCAGAAATGTTCAGTACGGTTCTGGAACCCGGTGTCGTAATGAATGTACATAAATCCACCGGCCAAGTTTAATCGGTAGCTGATGTAGTTTAGCTAATTTTTCTAGTAAACCTTTACTGACGGATGAAGAGTATCATGATTTAGAGCATGAATATCATCCAGTCGCCTTGGGCCGTAATCGAGTACATTAGTGATAAAACGATTCCATCGTCCCGATATAGTACGAATGTGATAAAAGTAGCACTTATCGGGGTTTGTTTGCTGTCCGCTTAAAACCAGTATCATGGCAAAGGAGAATAATACTGCCACTAGAGGACTACTACACATCTGAAAAACTGACAAAGTATAGTGAACCGGTAAATTGTCGAACCCTCGGAAAAAGTCACTCACTGAAACTTGCCAATTCATCAGAGTTGCGCCGGTTGAAATGAATTTTCCAACGCGACCGACACTTGAACTATCAGACGAAAGAGAAAAAGAGCCCCGTGAGACCGGCCTAATCACTTTGGCATTCGTCTGCGGCTGGCGCTGGCTGATGTGATGGAGTCGACTGGAAGCGCGCCGACAGCTGAACCGCTGCCTGGACACTTATCGCAGTCAGTAGTAAGACAACCGTCGCGCTGCGAACATCGGGTAGAATTTGGTCTCCTCAGTACTGTAAATTCATTCGTATTTGCTAGCCAGTTACGTTTTGTTTGTTATTAGATTATGAATGTTAATTAGTTGTACAATTAATAATATTGAATAATTCCCGGTTTTAAGTCATGCAGTTCAGTACTCGTGTTGGTTTGATTAATGTGCAAATAAAGGGCATTGCAGTGAATTATTAATTCGCTTATCGAAGAAACGGAGATATTTTCAGTGAAACGTACCCCTTGCTGACAACATTGCATCTGGCAATACTACATTTATGGCATACATTTCTCTATCTGTGCCTGGTTGGTGCGAACAGTCTGCTGTCATTCTGACCTTGTTTGTTTTGAATCAGAGTTCGCGAATCGACACACTGTGAATGAATGTGCGTTCGATTTCGGAAGCAGAAAGAGAGTGAGCATTTTTCGGAGTGAACCGGAGCGGATTTGTCACTCGCCAGGAGAAGGAAGGGAGAGCTATACGCACAAAAAGGAAACGCAAGGATAGTATTGCAAGAAAAAAAAGCAGAGAAGTGTTTCATTGGAACAGAAACGGAGCTCAAGTGTTATTTAGTGTTTATATAGTTGAAATCTTCGAAATCTAGTGAGACAATAGTCTTCGTTGGATCCGGGAGTACATCCAACGTAAATCAAGATGAATAAGCTAGACTACGATGTAGATTGCTTAGAAATAAGGTAATTAACACGCCAACGTAGGATTATTGATTATAGGAGACTAGCCCCTTAATTTTCCTGCTACACAGTGTTTAATTTTTGCTTGCACACAGACCGATTCCACCCCCTTTTCCGCCCAACTCACATCCCTAGTTCACGGTCTGCTGTTTTGTACGGCATTATCATTGTTGGCACTATCGAATGATAGTGGACTTTTAAGTGGTGCTCGAAAGTGTGGATCGCTTTTTTGGCAAGTGTCATAGAAACATGCTGCTTTTTCTTTTGATCTGCGCTTAAGTAAAAGAAGAAGAAGATGAGGAAGCATGTCAACGAATTGACAGTTCTCAGTCCTTTTCCTTTTTTCCGCTGTCAAAAGACAAAGTAGTGGAAAAAGCTAACCAACCAACAATCCAACATTAGAACGCAAAATCTCGAAATTTGCAATCTGCTTTTTTTCTGATCTCTGTCCACTCTTTCTCTTCTTCGCCTTCGCAGTGACGACCTGATAAGCATGGCCGAGGACAATACACTAGGTAAGTTTGTGCGTTTGCATCGGCATCGAAAGAAAAAAAGCAAATTAACCTCCCTCCTCGGCCCAGTATCGACCACTCACCACCCACTTATTTTCGCAGGTGACTTCTCACATATCGACGATGAGCTGCAGTTTGTGAAAAATGACGGTAATATATTCTAAAAACTTTTCCCCTTGCTCCTGTTTTTTTTTGTAGGCTTGTGCGAGTGCAACTGTAGTATTCTGTAACCCTATCAAGTGTATGAACTAGAAAGCATAATTCTTGGTAAATTAAAACATAATAAAAGTGAAAGTTTTCGTGTCGTGTGTTTTGTGCTGTCGAATCGAAGAAGCACAAGCAAAACAGTATGTCAAATGTGCTTTAGAACCAGTCGTCATGAAAAGATAACACATTATCAAACAAGACAAGCAGGATAGAAGTGGAAGAAAAACAAGTGAAAATCCCTGCCTTGAAAGAACGTAGTTTTCTCTCTGTTTGAAATATGTGTCTAGAGTCAAGTGTGTCATGATGATGCTCCTCAATCTACGTCTTACATATATTTGTGCACTACTCTGATGATTGCCAACCGACTGTTAGTGTGTGCTGTTTGCGTGTATCTGTTTGCACAATGAAGTAACGCTGCATGTTCTTCTGTCGAAAATAGAACGTCTTTTATTGTGATATTACCGTTGCAACTCGCCACAGCGACAAAAAAGAAATACTACCGAATGATTCACTACTTTGGGATGGGCGTAATGTGCGTTGTGGAAGAAAAATGTATCTGCAGAGATGATAAAACTAAATCGTTCCTTTGCCTGCGTAATTCCGTTCGTCGAGATTTAAATGCGAAGAGTGATAAAATTGTTTTTGTTTCCATTATGTCGTTGCCGCAATGATGTCTGAAATGCCGTTGTGATCGTATTATTCAGGATCGTTCTTTCTTGGAACAAGTTTCAATTTTTTAGTTCGGGCTGATTGTTCTCTAACTGGAACTGTCTTATGTTTCTCAAGGATCAACTTTAGCTGAATAGTAAAGCTATATAAATAAGCATTGAAACGCATTCTAACACAAATAATTTGATAAAATGTTCCATACTATTTTTTTTGTTTTAAATATTCCTCATAATTAAAAAAAATTTCATGTAGACGTGAATGGAAAGATTTGTCTGAGTGAATCAAATCAATTCAAAACAATCACAAAATATCAAATCCGAATGAAAAACAATTTGAACAAAGAGTATGAATTGAAAAGTTCATATGTACCAATGAGTCACTATTATTGTTCTGATCAACGTCAGAATCAATTTTCTGAAAATGTTAACTCGCAGCCTCTGAAAACGTTAAGAAATCACGCAAACCATTCACTATCTGCATGATATTATAATGACTTTATGTGGCATTCTACTACATGTGGAAGAAACGCAGGTATTCTCAAACTGTGATCCCCGTGGAACTTCAGTGCCATAGTGAGGGTGAGGCGAGTGAGGCGATCGCCTCGGGCGCCAACATCCAAGGGTCGCCAAAATATGATGGAATTGGTAAAAATTTGTTGCACAATTAGCTTTTTAAAATATTTTTTTTCCGTATTTTTCCGAAAAAACTGATTTATATTAAGTTTAACATTAGAATTGTACTGTTACATGAATTGTATGAGATGCCTCCGTAATCATAATCATTTATTTACCTAAAAATGCTACTCTATAGCCATTTAGATTACAGAATACCGTAGCAATTATCTTTCATGATGGTTTTCTGTTGGATGGTCGTGCTGCTGCAGGTGTCTACTGTCGTGAAATCTGATTGTCGCATTCACTTGGTGGTACTGTGTTCCAAGCAGAAATCTACACTTCAGCAGAGAATCTGTGGTACGCGAATTTATTTTTGTTTCGACGGTCAGGTAGTTTTGAAGGTATTCAGTTCAAATGATTCACGGTCGAATCTAGTGATCGCATTTCGAACTCAAATGCATTTCAAATACTGATGGCGAAGCTTTCAAACTTGCGCTCAGACAAAAGTATTTTTACCAGATTTGAATCTGAGAATGTCAAAATGTCTACTCCATTTTTCCAAGCATTATTGCAGTATTCTTCATGCGATTACGGTACTTCATAATATCTGGTATGCAACTGTCCCACATTGACACAACCACGTATCCGGGTTTTTGGTTCGCCATACATGGTTCAATTTGTGTATGGATATCTTGAATTAAAGGATATTGTATCGTTTCTCACCCAATGTGGTAAGGAGCTATAGTCAGACACTAAATGATTTTTTGGGGTGCCGTATTTTTTTCTGCTCATACATATTGCGAATAGTTCTACATTCTTCCAGGAATGGTGTTGCTTTTGTAAAATCTCTAAATCCTCTTGGGAGCTGGAGGTTTGTTGAAACGTGCATTTTGGCACCTGCAGATCGTTCAGCATCCTCCCGCGAAGCTGAGCGAATTATTTCTTTTTGCTTTGTGCAGTTTTCCAATTTCGCCCACTGCACAGTTCCTTTCCATTCTCTTTTATTCTCACCTTCCCATCAGGAAAATGATCAGGCAAAACATGAGGTTTTGAAAACATGATGGAACTGGTGAAAATTTGTTGTACAATTTTACAGCCATTTAGAATAGAGAACTGCTATTTAGCGACAACCGTAAAAATTAAACGCCCCCTTCTCGATTGTGGATGGATACTAGGACCAAGCGAAAAGCAAATTTTCAAAGAACAAATCTACGAAGCACTTAAAGAGTGTTTTAGAAATAAGAATTTATAAAAGAAAAGAAATCCACTGTTTTGAGCGTCCTCTACAGTACGCATTTTTAAAGTTAAGCTTGGATAAAAAGGATTTCTTTCGTGATTGAATTGCCCATTGAGAAAGTTCCCTTTTCACCAAAAATTTACTCTTTGACAGGGATTGCCATTCCTGAAACTAAATTTAATAAAAATATGCGGGTGCGTAGATTTCCGTACTACTATTTACTGCACTAATATCTCCACATTTTAAGTCGAAAATTACGATGACTTGCAAAAAATATATTTATGGCATTTTTAATTTGTACAAAAAAGCACATATTTTGTTTCATTTTTTCTTAACGTTTCGCCATCGGCTCAACAGTGCTTAAAGCAGTTCAAATTGAACTGCCATCTCCGTCTAGCAGCTCAATTTGAACCACTAAGCAGCCGCAAAGTTTACGTTTTTCATGTAACGGCTTTACAGATATTACACCTTTTCAAAAACACGCCCACGAAGTCTGAAGCACACGCTCGTGTGCCGTGTTGCTACTAGATCGAGAGTCGTATGCTTCGAAGAACCAGCTCGCGATGCTGGTTCATCTGCTGGTTCATGAGCTAGCTCGTGAGCTGACTCATGTGCTAGCTCATGTGCTGACTTGAGTGTCCGTTTTTTTATTTAATAATTTAATATAATTTTTAAGCACGCAGTATCCGCTCTCGTATTGTCTCTTGTCAGTAGGTGGACTACACAAATAGTACACGCTCATGAGTCTGGTTTTAAAAGCACAGCACACGAGCTTAATAGGCACACACTGCAAATATAGAGCAGCTCGCAGCTGCTCCTTTTTGATGGCAAATGATGGAAATGTTGAAAACTTTGATGTGTTTATATTTACATTTACGAAAAAATGAAAATTTGAATTTTGAAACCTTTAGAAATAGATTTAACGTAGGTATATGCTAATTCTTCCTTTTGCTTTATGAATCTTATGAAAATTATCCACTTGGCTGGAATATGATCTTAAAATGGGTTTTCAGTAAGATACTGTGGAGTTTACAGTTCCATTGCGAGATTTATGATGTAATACTCAAGACTGCTACAAATATTTAATAAAATTAAAAATGTTAATTGGAATAATCTTACTGAAAAAATAATGTCAGATCATCTTCAAGGTGTTGATTAAAAAATTGGTAGGGGCGAATATTTTTGAGTTCGCTTTGGGCACCCGAAACATACACTACGGCTCTGCGTGGAACCCTCGAAGTAGCTTTTGGGGGCCGCAAATCATTTTCATGAACACCTTCGAGCTCCTCGGATGAATCCCAAATGATGAACGATTTTTTGTTTTTTGGGATGCAACAAACTGTTTTGTGTCTTTCATTTATCCTACAAAATCAATAACTTTTTAACCACGACCTTGTTCCTACTCTTAAGTTTTAAGTAGCAAACTATAGGTCTCAGGCAATAATAGACGACTCTTGGGATAGACACTACCTATTAATGTCAAATCAAACACCAATCCTCGGTATGCAATTCAGAAAAAAAACATCAAAAGACTTCGAAATGGAAATTAAATCAAGAACATAGAATTCATTCTATAATAAGTGCTTGATCCCAAGTGCTTAACGAAACCCATTCCACTAAGTTTGAGTAAGAAAAACATGTCGTTTACGTACAAAAGGGCCTAAATCGGAACTCTGTCATAAACTAATTTGAAATATGTGCTTTGTTCACGTTTCGTTGGAAAAAATCATGGAAAGACTTAAGGACGAACAACGCTTACAAATCATTGAATTCTATTATCAAAATCAGTGTTCTGAGAATAAACTTCGATGTTTTTATAGTCATCAGAACCGCCCTACGGAGCAGGCTAGATTTCGCATTCTTATTGGATATAAAACAACCTACTCGTTTGCGTAGGCCGGGGATCTCCCACAATGTCGTCTTTTTGGGCCATAGTAAAGCTGGAGGAAGATCCGCATTTTTATTGACAAATTGTCTTCTGCGATGAACCACTTTTTTGGTTGAATGGATACGCTAATATGCAAAATTGCCGAATTTTGGTGCGATGAGTAACCAATACAATACAGGAGCTGCTATTGCATCCCGAAAAATACACGGTTTATGGACCGGAGGAATCATTGGCCCATGCTTCTTCAAAGATGAGGCTAAGAATAACGTTACCGTCAATGGTGTTCGCTATCGTGCGAAGATTACCGACTTTTTTTACTCAAAAATAAAATAGCTGAATATGGTTGACATGCGGGTTCAACAAGTCGGTACCACATGCCACACAGTACTCGAAAAGATGAACATATTGCGAAATGAATTTAATGAACAATTCATCTCTCGCTTTGGATCAGGAAATTAGCTGTCTAGGTCGTGCAATTTGACTACATTGGATTTTTTTTTGTGGGAGTATGTCAAATCTCGATAAATCGATATTGATTCAAGTAATAGAAGATAACATCATACGTGTTCTTTTGACTTTTCGTATAGATCGCCTAAAACGTATTGGTGGCCGATATTTACATTAAATCATTTTTAACAATAATTGGCTAGGATTTATTTTTAATCTCCAATGAAGGTTTGATACTTTTTGTTAATGTTCTGTTTTTTTTATGAAACCTAGAAACCAAACACCAAAAAATCACCCTTTATATTTCACATACTATGATTAGATGAAACGTTGCACACGGCTTCAGTGTGGCAACAAGCACGTACCCAGAGGGGGGCCCCTTCCGAAATCAGAAACAGAAACAAAAACAATATTTGATACAAAGCGAACAGCGTCAAAACAGAATAAAATTAAAAATTTAATATAATAAGACGCTAAATCGTACTGGATGACTGAAAAGAGAAGGTGTGCGAGCTAACCATAGTTGGGCAAAATTCTGCAAATGAGAAAAATATCCTGCCGCTGGATTTCGCACATACTTAAAAAGACGAACGCAAGTGCACTTCGAGTACATGTTTGGCTGGATCTTGCCAGTGAAATAAATGATTACCCGACAATGCACTTAGGCTTAATGAGTCGTAAATATCACGATCCATCACAAGTCTTGTGGATTTTTGAAATGGACATTTGGAAGATCTTAGACATGTGGGATTGAAATAACATGATAGCAAACGTTAAGAAATGTAATACAATAACCTTTTCTCGGTCACAGTCACAAATTTTATTTAAATACCTAATAATGATAGTTCCATTGTAAAAGTTTAAGGTGTCGATTAAAAACACCGGCAAAAGGCGCGCCGGAAACTATCTACTTAAGCAATCTTCAGTAACATTATTTTTTCATCTTAGGGCCCCTCCCGAAACAAAATCCTGTGTGGCAAACAATTTAAACGAATAAAGAGACCGATTCGATTCAAGTCTGAGCTTTGAAAAGTGCGAATATATTTTAATGTGCACGTTCCCTAAGCTTCCCTAAATTGGTTTTCAGTCACACGACTTTTTTATAGTTTTTTAGTTTTTTTAATGAATTCAATCGATTTCTTACTACTTCTTCTTCGATACCATTTTATGTTACAACGATTTGGAAAAAAGTGCGTACAAAAAATTTATTCATTCTTTTTAAAAATCAATCTTGAGTCGAATTGTTCTCCAAAAAAAGCGGGTGGGTAATGTCACAGACATAACTGGAGGACATGAATATAAACCAAACTGACATGCTTCTTCCACACTAGCCCGGGTTGGCGATTTAATACATAGGGTGCTTGTCGAGCCTCGATCTGGAAGGATGCTTAGAGTCGATAGGATAGTAGCACGACCCAAATTCCACAACAGGAATGTAATATCAAGGCTTTGCTGTCTTGCACACTTTCGAACATGGATGATCGATTGTGCGATGTTTGTAACTTTTATTGCTTCGCCTTCAGGATTATAACGGTGCATCAATTCTAAAGTACGACTTATTGTAGACTCAGATACTCAGTCGAGGTGAACTTCGTTTGATCCTTTGAGAATATTTTAATGATTCTAAAAAGAACTGATAAGCGGAATTCATACAATGTTCACCACTGTTGAGTCTTTTTCGCCATAATTTATTTATCTCCACCAGAACTAGAATTTCGGGCCAGGACTTGATCCTGGAACTAGATTCAAGAAGTAAAATCAAAATCTTGGATCGGCTCAAAATTCAGCGTAAAATTTAGGTTCGGAGTTTAGATAAAAAAAATCGGTGACAAATTTAGAATCCAGGTTACGAAGTCAAAAAACCAGCTCCAGAATTCAGAATTAGTATTCAGTTCTAGAGTCATAGTTTTTAATTCTGAACCTGTAATCAGTAACTAAGTTCTGAAACTAAATTGTAAACCTGAAATAAAGTTCAGAACAAATAGTCACAACTTCAGTTCCCTGCTGCCGCTGGTTGAAGGCGACTATTCCTCACGACGTCCGAGAGACGAATGAGAAAACGATCTGAACATTTGAGACTTTACACCACGCAGAAGGTCTGTTTTTGCTGTTGTTGGTTGAAGGCGATTGCTCGCCACGACGTTCGATATGCGAATGAGAGTTCGACCTTTGCGTATGAGGCATTACACCATGCAGGAAGTGGATCAGCGTCATTTCACCGAAAGCCATTTCGCTGAAAGCTGTTTCGTCGAGTCATTTCACCGAAAGGGTTATTTCGCCGAATGGCATTTCGCCGAATGCCATTTCGCCGAATGCCATTTCGCCGAATGCCATTTCGCCGAAAGAGTCATTTCGCCGAATCCTGAAATCGTACTAAAATCGTAATTGGAATTGATTTAAAATAAAGACAAATGAAAGATGATAGCATTAACACCCGTTTTGTTGACCTACAATCAGTGGCGTACCGAAGAAATTTGGCGCCGGGGCAAAATAAGAGATTTACCGCCCCCATCGTTCGTTCGTGAGTTGAACTTCATCTCCGGAAAGACGACTGGGTTGAGCAAAACAAAAGGTCCCAAGGATCAGTTCGCCGCCCCCTAAAAACGTTGCGCCCGGGCCAGTGCCACCTCACCCCCCCCCCCCCCCCCCTCAGATACGCCACTGCCTACAATTGTACTTCTTGAATAAAAATTAATTCATGAACCTCAGAACGGAGTTCCCAAGAAAGCTTGTTTACTATTAGCTACTAAGCATCAAAGCAATTACATAGGTGTGTCTACCAGGCATATGTATGTGGTATTTTCTGTTTAGTGAAAATGAAAAAATATCTAATGCGGCTACGCCACACCGGATTTGTGTCGCCGAGCCATCTTGACTTCGGTTATGTGGCTGCACCACATCAGTTACACAGGAGACATGATCCTTTCGGCGAAATGACCTTTTCGGCGAAATGACTTTTCGGCGAAATGACCTTTTCGGCGAAACGACTTTCGACGAAATGACCTATTCGGCGAAATGACCTATTCGGCGAAACGACTTTCGGCGAAATGACCTATTCGGTGAAACGACTTTCGGCGAAATGGCTTTCGGTGAAATGACCCACTCCCGTATTCTTCCAATGATGTAGGATGATATGGATTTGTAAAACCCCTAAACCAGGGATTCCCATAGTGGTTGATATAGACCCGTTGGGGTCGATATCCTTTTTGCGGAGGTCGACGTGAACGAGAACTGACTATGGCGGTCGACGAGGTCAACCCCCTGTTGTTTGATATAAGTTGTAATTTGAAATATTTACGCTAAAAAGTTGTGTTTATTTGACCATCCGCAGAAATTCGTAAGTATTTTACATCAATACTAAAAAAAGCAAAAAATTGAATTTTCAATGGAATTTGTTGGTGGGGGTCTGAGGCCTAAGCTAATTTTAGTATAGGGGTCCATGACCCAAAATAGTTTGGGAACCCCTGCCCTAAACCCTTTGGTGGCCTGAATGTTCAAATAAATATTATTATCTTTCAACTATAATCTCTAAATCGTTCTGAAATGCAAAATAATTTATTTCTTTCCGATTAATGTTCCATCAGAACAATAGTAAAAAGCCCGGACAAGCCACACATCCTCAAATAACCAAGGGAACGGACTACTTGATCCCGTTTTGCTTAGATTCCTGATTTCTAGACTGTTTCAAAAAATATGATACTGTACTGACAAATTCATGTCCTATCTTCTTTCTACGTGATAAAGAGATACAGCTAAATGACTGTTGATGTTAAATTCTTTCTCTACTAGAAATTTAAATTTTTTTTCCGTACGTTTTAGCTCTAATTTCTTATTGCTCAATAAATAGTTCATTAAATACCAAACTACAAGCATGATCCTAATTGATCAAACGATTTATAACTTATTTTCTGGTAATTGTTGGAAAGGAAATAGACAATTGCTTGCAAACCATGTTAAAGTTACAGTTCTTCCACAATGCACTCGCCTACGGTTGGAAAAATGTAATCCTACTTCGGCACTAGTTGTATTTGATTTCAATTGTTTTTTCTTCTTTTTTTATTACTTTCTCTTCTCTTTCTGTGTACCAACCAACTCCAACAACATCAACTACAACAACAACAACAACCATTCACACAGGAATGCTAGCACTAAGATTAATTCAAGTGGCAGATAGCTTAGACTCACCAAACTTTATCACAGGATCACCAGCTAATTCCTACCCAACGCTAACCAACTCGAGCAACGATCCTAATCAATGTAATTGTTTTTCTTTAATCTGTATTTACCTGCCCTAATGTTCCACTAGTGGTGCAACGAACCTGTACAGTGTTTCTGATTATCAACCATGCTAGTGATGGTCTAAATCCGCATAATTGATCTTCAGTTGCTAGTTTTTTTGTTTAGAAGCTAGACGAAAACACCACCGCTGGACCGCATTGACATGTTCGTTGCGTGCTGGTGGAGGTAAAACGAACCCCCAAACCAATTAATAATAACATTGTTTATTTTTCTACCTTCCGTTGTCCATTTTTTTTCTGCGCATGCGAAAAACGAAAACCGCACCCTTTGATCATCGCACCAGGCTCGTTCTTTGTGATTAAGAAAAACAACGACAACGTGAAGCAAAGTAGGCCTACCGTCAACATCAGCAGAACGGGCCCAAGGTCGGCCAGCGACTGCCCCAGTGACACGAGCCTGAATAGAAAGGTAAGTCTATTATTTATAAGTATTTATGGGATAATTTTTTCTCGCGAGACTTGAGGTGAGAGTTTTCGGCACTCATGCATCTTTATCCAAGCAGGATCGTGCAAAGTTTCAATTTTGTTTTTGGTTTTGAGGATTGATGTCTCAGAACAAAAATTAGGCATCACGTTAAGTTCAATGCAACTGAACGATAACAGCGGCGGTAGACAAAAAAGCACAATTTATTATCGATAAGAAATAATTTCGGTCTTGGCCGTTCCTTTACTGTACGTGGGAGACTGCGGTGCAGCTGAAATTCCTTGAATAAATCAATCTCGATCGACACTTGTAAGCAGTCCCCATAGGTTGGCGACGTGACCGTTTAGCGCTTCATGCACGAGTCATCCACCACAGTTAGCATGTCTAAGCCGATTCGAAAAAATAAAACATAGTGATGGAAATGCATAGCATAATATAGAATTGCTGAATTTTATCACCTTCGACGAGATGATCGTCTATTAGGATCGGTTACGACGTTATTCGGTTTTAAAGGCAAACAAATAATTAGGTTAATTACTGTCTAGATCGCTGATACTGAGAATACAACGCATGATTGCTTCAGCAAACGCTGCTCGTTCCAAAACAGACGAAAGAAGTCCGAAAGTTTGTCCTGTATAGGAAATAAACTGCTACCGAGTGTCTTTCGAACGGAAAACATTATCAGCTATAATAAGCAATTAGTCATCCGCTGTAAATTACCACTAATTTACAGCTTCCTTCGTTTTGCATCAATACTGGCACGATAACAAACAAAGTAATCGATTAGAACCGATAAGAACCTTCGGATCTCAGAAGAAAAACATAGTTCAAGGCGGGATTTTGAAGTTTAACGATGTTTTGGGGCCAAGCCTTGGCTTCACATTCGATTCACTCTCGCTAAACCCCTTCATCCCAGCAGGGCATCACTGATTTGTTCCCAGGCAATGCAATTAAATTCTGAGACAGAGCAGGCGGCGTAAAAAATCGTGTTTACGTGTTCAGCCTGTTCGTAGCCTCCGTTGCATTCTGTTAGTCATACGAAACGCACGAGATGCCAACTAAAATCTTAACCTTTTTACACGTTCGACTGATCTAAGAGAGCGGCAGGCATTTTACGGAGTTCGATGTGTTACAGCATGTGAGGCATTCTCAAATGTTTAATAAAGATTCATTCATAGAATGACCTCTGCAAATCCAACAAGGCAGTGAGAGGGTTAAACTATCTTAATTGAACACATGTGTGTAGTAGGCCTGGAACGTGCTGCTGCCGGCGATTGGTGTATAGATTCAGCCGATGGGGATTTTTTTCACGCTCGCCACTGCTGTAGGGTTGTTCCCCGGCCCTCGAACTAATCTGTGTCTGGAATGCAAAAATTTCCCCTTCCACTGAATGGAATTGTTTGTAGGTGTTTACATGTTTTAAATTCATTTTCTGTAAAATTTTATGTTCGATCTAAAGTCATTTTAAAGCTTATTTTCTGCTTCTAAAATAAAGTCGCTGTGAATCAGAATGTCGATGGTAAAAAAATCATCCGGAACAGTTTATAAACCAAAAATTAAATTTGATTAGATTTTTGTCACAACTATGAGATAATAGTTAAAAATATAAAATTGGTTTCGTTGCATTACGGTGTGGTGGTCGTCTTGGTGAAATGATCACTTACTTTGCAGAAGATTAAAAATATTTCCTCCAAGCAATAACAATGTAATGTTCGAGTACAAAGCACTAAGGAATGTATCGAAAATAATCTATCCACATACATTTGTGTTGTACGCATGTATTCGTGATGGTTTTTTTATGCTAAGATCACAGCATGCTGTGCATTTGGCTGACAGCTTTCGTTTGTTTGTGAGGTTGAAATTCTGCGTTTTCAAAATGTCGCGTATTGAAAAGGGCGTGAAAATTAAGGTTCTGGACACATGGCTAAGTGAGAAAGGTATTACTATGCGAACATTGGCGAAGCGGTTTGTTTCATCATGCCAATGTTAAAACCGGGGGCGGCCCGTTTGGCATAAGGTCATTTGGCATAACGCTGTTTGGCATAATGGTTATTTGGCATAATGATCATTTGGCATAATGCCATTTGGCATCATAATAATTGGATTTGCAATATTTTATTCTAATGAAAATTTTCGTATGTGTTTCGATCGATTGATGTTGTGCAAGGAAAACTCGAACGAAATATGTGAAAACTTTTCATATAAGCAACTCACTTAGTGCCAGCACAATATTCTGTTCGTCATAGATGATTCAGGTCGAGAAGGCCGAAGGACGCGAGTGCGCCGGCGACCCGCCGTCGGAAGCGCCGGCCACTGCGGGGGGGCAGCGTCCCCGCAGAAATCACCTCTGTCTAGTTGCGGGCGTTTGCCCGGATTACCCAAAGCTAGGAGCTATCCCTCAGTTCAGTCCGAGCGAGCGGCAGCGAGGTCGGACTTCAACTTATTAAAAACGATGCGGCGTAGCCGCATTAGACCTATCAAAATTGCACTAAATTAGAACAATTTCTATTAAGCAGCATGTTCATCTGTTATGCCAAATGACCATTATGCCAAATAACCGTTATGCCAAATAACCATTATGCCAAACGGCGTTATGCCAAAGGTTATTATGCCAAACGACTTTATGCCAAACGTGGTAGCCCCGTTAAAACCATCATTGACAAGTTTGGGGAACACTATTCTTTGGATGAGCTACCAGGAAGAGGCAGAAAACCCGGTTCTTCCAACCCGAAACTGGACCAGAAAGTGTTATCTCTAATCATGAAGAACAAATCAATGTCAATACGTGATTTGGCCAAAAAAGTAGGAACGAGTGTCGGAATGATCCAGCGTATCAAGAGGCGAAATCACCTGAAGACCTACAAGAGCTTGAGCTTGGACGACCACCCCTGGTTGCTACTCCGTTACTGATCGGGATTAGCTGAAATTGTACAGGGAGTTTTTAGATGATCCATCCTGGGACTGGTAAATCATCCTTCAATGTACATCTTCTGGTAATCCCAGAATTCATTGATCAGTACTGGCGCCGGCCAGGCCCGAACGTAGATCGTCTAAGGGATGGGAAGGGATGTTAGTCCAACACTTGTTGTTACTAGAGGCCGTATATACTACTGCGCACTCCACAAGTGTCACGGGAGAAGGATATTTGTTAGTAAAAAATTCATTATTGGTCGTATTCGCGCGCGACTCAGTATGTTCCGGTTTCAAGATGCTCGGATGCACCACTAAACTCACTGATTTCCCGAGTAAACGTTTCAACAATATCCTATATTGAAGTCCCGGAAAGTCTTGATTCACAGCTCTTATTCGAGTAAAATGAAGAAAGATTTGCAATACTATCGCGTAACGAATAAAAACTTACCTATTTTTTATAAATGAAATTACGCGTTACAAAATAAACGAGTGAATAGGATTTAGACAAAATCGTTGATTCATTGCATTGACATATTCTAAACAGTTGTTATAAAATCATTATTTATTATTTATTATTCTTTATTTTTTTTTTTTTTTTTCAAATAAAATTTTTATTAGGCTCATTTGCTTTAGCTTAACGTGGCCGATTGTCTTGTTGTTAGGGAGAGAGAAAGGGATGCCGTATTACGGGGCGGCATACTCCCCAGTTAGTAAGGGGACATAGGGAGGGTGGGACCTACACAGTATTGAATTGAAATTTGAATACATCATTGGTTTGTGGCATACATCTTTTAGACACATTTTGCGTTCGATGAATCTTCATGTTTTTCAGCTTGTAGCAATGAAGAGATTATTCTGGATTGGGATGCTTCGTTGGTGTGTTCTGACGTTGATGTGACGTTTTTGGGTAGCTTCCAGCAACTCAGTCAGTTCAAGACAGGTGCATGCTCCGAAGCATCGTTTACACAGGCCATACTTCCAGCAACGTAAAGAAGAGTGCGGTAGAGCTGTAGACGAGAAAGAGATAGGGAGAGCACTAAATTTGAGCATTGATAGTTTTCAAGAAGTTATAGATGAGAGTCATATAAGGAAGATTTCGAGTTGCCAAGACGTCGCGGACTGGTACGAAGGGTGGTATACCTCGGGCCCGAAGGGAACCTATGAGTTGGGACCTGGCATCACAATACTCGACACATGTCCAAACAACATGTTCGAGTCATGATAACCCTCACCGCAAACGCAGACACCACTCTCAGCGAGCCCCACACGACGGAGATGCGCGCTGAACATATAATGATTAGACATGAGCCTTGACATTACACGAATAAAGTCTCGGCTCACGTCTAACCCCCGGAACCAAGCTTTCGTCGATACCTGTGGGATTATTGAGTGTAACCATCGTCCCAGAGTTCCACTATTCCATGTATTCTGCCAGCTAGCTAGAGTTTTCTGACGACAGCAACTGAAAAATTCATTGAAGCAGATTGGTCTTTCATAGATATCACCTTCTAGTGCGCCCACCTTGGCTAACGAGTCCGCCCTCTCATTGCCCCGTATGGAACAATGTGAGGGGACCCAAACCAAGGTAATCTGGTATGATTTTGCAGATAAAGCACTCAATTGTTCCCGTATTTTCCCCAGGAAATACGGTGAGTGCTTTCCAGGCTTCACTGAACGGAGAGCCTCAATGGAACTGAGACTGTCCGATACAATGAAGTAGTGATCTGTGGGCAGAGTGTCAATGATCTCAAGGGTATACTGAATTGCAGCTAGTTCTGCGACGTAAACTGAAGCTGGATCACTGAGTTTATAGGAAGCGGTGAAATTTACATTGAATATACCGAAGCCAGTGGACCCGTCTAGATATGATCCGTCAGTGTAAAACATTTTATTACAGTCGACTTCTTTAAATTTATTATTAAAAATTTTTGGGATCTCTTGAGGGCGTACAGGATCCGGGATTCCACAAATTTCTTCTTTCATGGATGTGTCGAAAAGCACAGTAGAATTAGAAGTATCCACAAAATGAACACGATTGGGAACAAACGAAGAAGGATTTATATTCTGAGCCATGTAGTCAAAATACAAGGACATAAAACGGGTTTGTGAATTAAGCTCGACGAGCTTTTCAAAGTTTTCTATCACCATCGGATTCAAAATGTCGCATCGGATTAGCAGTCGATATGAGAGATCCCAGAACCTGTTTTTCAACGGTAAGACGCCCGCCAGCACTTCAAGACTCATCGTATGGGTTGATTGCATGCAACCCAAGGCAATACGTAAACAACGATACTGAATTCTTTCCAGTTTAATGAAATGAATATTCGTAGCGGAGCGGAAACAGAAACATCCATATTCCATTACTGACAATATCGTCGTTTTGTACAAACTGATCAGGTCTCCTGGGTGAGAGCCCCACCAAGTTCCGGTTATTGTACGAAGGAAATTGATTCTCTGTAGGCATTTTCGTTTCAAATACCTAATGTGACATCCCCAGGTACCTTTGGAATCGAACCAGACCCCGAGATATTTAAATGTGAAAACCTGAGCTATGGTTTCACCCCCTAGTTGAAGCTGTAGTTGCGCAGGTTCTCGCTTCCTTGAAAATACAACCAGCTCAGTTTTCTCCGTAGAGAACTCGATACCCATTTGAAAAGCCCATGTCGACAAGTTGTCGAGGGTATCTTGCAATGGTCCTTGGAGATCGGCAGCTTTGGGTCCTATAATAGACACAACACTGTCGTCGGCAAGTTGTCTTAGCGTGCAAGATGTGTTGATACATTCATCAATGTTATTTACGTAAAAGTTGTATAAAAGGGGGCTTAAGCATGAGCCCTGAGGAAGACCCATGTAACTGAATCGCTTTGTCGTCAAATCACCATGCTCAAAATGCATGTGTTTCTCGGACAATAGATTATATAAAAAGTTGTTCAAAACTGGTGAAAGACCATGCTGATGCAACTTCTCAGATAGAACGTTAATGGAAACTGAATCGAATGCCCCCTTGATGTCGAGGAAAACTGATGCCATTTGTTCTTTACGAGCAAATGCCATTTGAATTTCTGTTGAGAGCAACGCTAGACAATCGTTCGTTCCTTTGCCCCTGCGGAACCCAAATTGTGTACCTGAAAGCAATCCATTTGTTTCGACCCAATTGTCTAGACGGAAGAGAATCATTTTCTCCAACAATTTCCGAATACAGGAAAGCATAGCAATCGGCCGATACGAATTGTGATCGGAGGCTGGTTTTCCAGGTTTTTGAATAGTAATAACTCTCACTTCTCTCCATTCGTGTGGGACAATATTACCCTCGAGGAACTTGTTGAATAAATTCAACAAGCGCCTTTTGGCAGAGTCGGGCAGATTTTTCAACAAGTTGAATTTAATTCTGTCTAACCCCGGGGCTCTATTGTTACACGACAAGAGCGCAAGTGAGAACTCTACCATCGAAAACGGTGTTTCGTTTGTATTCAATGTCGCGACGCGGGATATCTTCTGTTCCGGAACAGAATCAGGACATACTTTCTTAGCGAAATCAAATATCCAGCGGTTAGAATATTCCTCGCTTTCGTTCGCGTGATTTCGATTGCGCATGCGACGGGCCGTATTCCAAAGAGTGCTCATTGCTGTTTCTCTCGTTAATCCGTCAACAAACCTTCGCCAGTAACCGCGTTTCTTAGCTTTAATCAGACTTTTCATTTGAAATTCTAACGCCGCGTATTTCCGATAATTATCTGGAGTTCCGTTCCTTCTAAACGAGATGAAGGCTGAAGCTTTTTTCGTTTTCAGCTCTGAGCACTCTTTGTCCCACCATGGGTTGGGAGAACGCATACTAGTTTGCGCGCTAGGTTTCGTCTGAGCTTGAATTGCGGTGTCAAGAATCAAGCCAGTCAAAAATGTATACTCTTCCTCCGGAGGAAGCTCCTGTGATGTTTCTAGTTTCTCAGACATCGAGCTCGCGTAACGTTTCCAATCAATGTTTCGTGTGAAATCGTACGAAACATTGATTGTTTCCGATGGTCTTCCACGGTTGGTGATAGAAACTATGATCGGCAAGTGATCGCTACCGTGAGGATCACAGATTACCTTCCACTTGCAATCTAACTGTAGCGAAGTCGAGCAAAGGGATAAATCCAGCGCACTTGGTTGTGCTGGCGGTCTAGGGTTCCGTGTCATTTCTCCCGTGTTTAGAATTGTCAAATTGAAGTTGTCACACAGATCTTGGATTAACGAAGAACGATTATCATCATATAAGCAGCCCCATCCTGTACCATGCGAGTTAAAGTCCCCTAAAACCAGCCGCGGTGAAGGAAGAAGTTCTATGATGTCTGCAAGCCGACGATGCCCTATCGAGACTCTGGGAGGAATGTAGATAGAAGCTATACATAGATCTTTGCCTTTAATATTAATTTGGCAAGCAACAACTTCAATTCCCGGTGTCGAGGGGAGGTTAATACGATAAAATGAATAGCACTTTTTAATCCCTAAAAGTACCCCTCCATAAGAGTCTTCTCGGTCCAGGCGGATTATGTTAAAATTATGGAAGTCGAGGTTGATGTTAGAAGTAAGCCAAGTTTCACTCAAGGAGAATACATCGCAATTATGAGTATGTATTAAGTGTTTGAAAGAATCAAGTTTTGGGATGATACTTCTGCAATTCCACTGAAGCACAATGATCATATCTTCGATTCTCAGTGGTAAATTATCCATCAAAAGATACGATCGCTGCAAGGAGGGGCCATTGTTCAGTCAACTGTTTTAAAAATGTCCTTACTGTTGGCAGTAGAGCAGTTAGGAAGCTTTTCAGAGGATCAGTAATATTGAAGGCTGTTAATATCCAGTCCACTATATCAGAAAATTTCAATAATCCAGCGTTTGTTGGATTTTCTGGTTGTGCTTTGGGGTCATTCGGGTTTTTTGATGCCCCAGGAAGTGCTGGGTACTCCTTATCATCCCTAAGTTTTTTGAACCCAGGAGGTGTTTGCTTCGGTTTTGAGTCAGCACTTTTTGTTTCCGTTTGGTTCTTTTGTGACGAAGAGGACAGTCTGAGGCCTTTACGAGGAAGCTTGGGAGAAGCCAGATTTTGTCTTTTCCTGCTTCCTTCAACCTGTGTGTAGGAAGGTCCTTCGCCTGGGTCGTCAGAGGTATCCTCTTCAACTGGCAAGATTGCAAACGGGTTCTCAGGGGTCGATGGAGTGGTTCTTTTTAAGATTTCCGCATAAGAACGTTTGGAACGTTCTTTCACGGATCGCTTCAATTTCTCCGCACGCTGTATGTACGTAGGGCACACCGAAAGATCATGAGGATTCTCCCCGCAGTAGCAACACTTTTCCACTGCTCTTCTGCAGAGATCGTCCTCATGGGCCTCTCCGCATTTGCCGCATCGCAGTTTGTTGCAACAATAGGTTGCCGTATGACCTAGCTGTTTGCAGCTTGTACAATGCATTACCCGCGGTACATACAGCCGAACAGGTAGACGAACTCCACTCACTACCAAATAATTTGGAAGTGCAGATCCGGCAAAAGTCACGCGAAATGAGTCCGATTGGTAAAATTTACCATCTATCGATTTGGAGTGCAATTGCTTGCACTCCAAAATTTTCACTGGTTGAAGGTCGGGGTTTTTGAAACGGCCTACCCCGTCCTTCATCAGATCTTCGATTGTCAGACTTTCGTCACGGACCACACCGTCGATCTCCACCACATGAGACGGGACGTACACGCGGTACTCCTTCGTGAACAACTCGCTGGTAGCAATCTCGTTTGCTTGCTTCAGGTCGGACACAACAACGCGTAACTTGTTTGGCGAAACCTTATCTATTGTTTTTATTGCCGAGAAATGTTTTTCCAGGTCCCGAGCAATATTTAAAACTCTGAGAGACTTTAATTTGGGCCGGAAGTATACCACCCACGGACCCCCCGAGCCATCGTCTTGGTAAACTTTTTGGCGAGCAGGCAATATCTTAGAGGGAGATGGAGGCATCGGAGAGGGAGATGGCATTGGAGAGGGAGATGGTATCGGAGGGGGAGATGGTATAGGAGGGGTAGATGGCATCTCGGAAGCAAACTCAGCCTCTAAATGTTCTTCGTTCATTCGTTCAGCTTCGCCCTCCTCCGAGACACCCCCACTGTCATCAATATTCATATTTAAAGTGCGGGAGTAAAGAAGTCTCCCGCACTTGAAATGAGAAAGAAAGAAATAAAATGAAAAGAAAATATATGAATAGTAAAAGTTGAAAGAAAAAGTTTGAGAAAATACTTAACAGTATGTCACGGTAAGCTGTTAGGTGAGTTGCTCCTTCACTCCTTCGTTGTGCTTCAGCGTGACCTTGACTCAGGATTTGGCTGCTGCGATGCGGGTAGCAAACAATAGAAATAACTGCTGCCCGAGGATAGCACAATAGCGTCTACTGTCGATACCGATACAAAACCGGTGCACAGACAGAACTCACTTGCGGGGATGCTACTTTTTATCACTTTTATTTAATGCCTATACTACAGCCTCTGCTGTGATAGGCACCTTCGTCTTACCGATGTCGATTGTTAAAAAAACGCGTGTGCTCACTTCGAACATTCGGTTACGAATGATTATTCTTTATTATTTCCGCTTTATTATTTTAATTACTTATTAATTATTAATTGGTTATATTGGTTGATCTGAGCAGCCGGCTACCGAGAAAAATCTTAATTTATTGTTTGAAATATTAGTATCAAGTGTTTTTTACTACGTGTTCAAAATATCGATATATGTTATCTCTGTTATTAACTTTGTAATATCAACGGATTTGCGCAATAGTTTTAGATTATTTATTTTTTTATCATTCAATTTATAATCCTGACAGACAATCAATAATATGGAAGAAGAAAACATTCCAAATAAAACTTTTTTTCGAAGTTAGACGGAAATTGACAGGTTGAATGAAGAGATAATTTAGTGAAATAGAGTAATCAGAAATGAAACATTGAAAATATCTGATAACTGAAAGGAAAAAGAAACTCCTGCAATTGTCGCCTTTTACGACATGGAAGCAGGAACCCAGTGGATCTATTCTTGGTTAATTTTTTTCCGCCGGATTCCACACGGCATCTAGGCTGGTACTGTCCGGAGAGAGCAAATAGGTACTATCAATCTCCTAGTGGACCCCAGCCCCTGAAATCACCTGAAGACCTACAAGAAGCAGAAAAACTCGAAACAAAGTGTAGAACAGAAGAAGCGAGCAGCAACAAGGGCCCGGAAATTGTATTCGCGTCTTTTGCAGTATCCGGATGCATGCGTTTTGATGGACGATGAGACTTATGTAAAGGAGGACTTAAAAACCGTTCCAAGTCCACAATACTTTACTGTCATCGTTGGGAAGGATGTGAGCGATGCGGACAGGTCGATTCAAGTGGAGATATTCGGTCGAAAGGTACTGGTATGGCAAGCAATATGATCCTGTGGTTTGAGGTCAACCATTTTTTCCACTACCGGACTATAAATGCAAAAATCCATCGATCTGTGTGTCTCCAGAAGAGATTGCTGCTTTTATATAAGAAGCATAGTACACCTCCACTGTTTTAGCCGGTTTTAGCGTCGGCTCACTATGCCAAAACCACTCTCAATTGGCTTGCGGAAAAGGGTATAAATTCCGTTGAGAAAAATATCAGTCCACCAAATTGCCCTCTGCTTCGACCCATCGTACGTTACTGGGCAATCGTGAAGAGGGTCTTCAAATAGACTGGTAAGGCAGCTGAGAACATGCAGAAGTTAAAAAAATATGAGCTCAATGCGATGCAATACTTGTCCGGAACTTGAATGAGAGCGTACAATCAAAAGTTTGAAAATTCGTGAAGAAATAACTTCAATTTCATCCGGTTCTCATTAAGCTCAAGTTTAACATCGTACAATAAAGGATCAATTTTTAGATTGAATAAAATATCGTTTTTTATCATAATTCGAAAGAAAAATTTGTGGTTAGCTTATTTTCGATACACTCCTTAAGGGCTGAGGACAGTACCGTAAAGTGGTAGGTTTTTTGCTATTTTCCCGTTTCAAATTAAATTTTCTTGGAAACGGTGCAGAATATAGTAAAACCCACCTGACAATGTCTTTGAAATTTAGTTGAGAATATTCTGTGAAATTTTCAGAATGATTCATTGAGTTTAGCGGCCGTGTTGTATTTTTTCTGACTGAAGAACTGCTGAAAATTGGAACACTCGGAAATGCATACCTCTACTTGTTCATCGAATATCTCGGCTTTGAAGGCTTGTATCATAAATCTACCGTGGCAAAATCTAGATAATTTAGTTTAGATGCGATTAGTACATAAAAACATACATGTTATCGCGATAAAAATAAAGTCTTGTGTTTTTCTGTGAAACAAAGTCAGTTTCAATGCATCCGCCATTTTTTTCGCTTTGGTTTCCTGATAGCATTCTGAAAAAGGAGAGAGAAATAAAATTGGCTCGACAAGGCTGCCAAACACACAGACATTCAATCTTTGTGAAAGTTGAATATTTTTTCATTGTTCATTGGAATCCATGTAATGTCCAACCCATACGATAGATTAATGTGATAAAACTTCTCATCAAAATAATAAAATGTATGCAGGTAACCCGGTACAGTTTGCTCATATACGAGAGAGTACAAGAGAAATACGATGCGCAAAGGGAATTCAGCGAGCCACGTGGTCGATTTAAAACTCAACACGTGATCCTCTGTCCTCAGACCTTAATATAAATATTTCTGGTCTACATGACCAAAGCAGCCTAACAAAATACATTCCTGTTAGCAGAACAAAATTCACATCTATCTTTTGATGGCCGTTGAATTACTTTGGATTCATAATTCTTTGATAAGATTAATCGAAATGGTACCACAATCCGGAGCAGAGCTGAAGTAGACTGCTCGTAGTTGTACTTGAACAAATGAGTGAAAATGCACAATGAACCCAAAAAAAAAACACACTAAAAACTGAAATGGTCAAAACGACGCCAACTACGACCAGAAGGCTGCGCTACTGAGGAAGGGAAAAAATTTTAGTCCGATACTCGATGTTTGTTTCTAGAGACAGCAGGTACTACTGCATCTTCACGAGTATCACCGGATAGGAGATGTATTAGTAGGAATTGGAGAAGATCTGGATATGCCTTGATACACAATACGATCTCAATGGCAAACACGGTCCACGAAACGATAAACTTCCTGAATTCGTAAAACTCCAGACAACTGGTTGTCAGAAGATCTACGACATCATTCACTTGTTATTTTTTTCCACTTTTGACGATCAAATATAAAACTATGTTATTAATAACATATCGACCGATTGAACCATTATATAACAAAAAATGAACGTAAAATAAACGTAAAATATGTAAATAATACATATCTTCAAATCAGTCTATCAAAGCAGTCGGCTACCGAGAGCAAAACCATTGGTTATCAGGAGTGAGATTATCGATTATATCAAATAATTTCCTTTTGTTCATTCAACATACCGCAAAAACAATGAGGCTGATTCATAGGTTACCGGTTCCTACATTCATCTTAACTACAGTAGTCATCTCATATACGAAAACTATTAGTTGGAGTGAGATCTGCTGTCTCTGTCCTATAGATAGTCTTTCAGAGTAATATGAACATTGAATATCATTCGCTTCGAGTTTTCGCGTCGGTATAACAGCAGTATTGAACAATTTTCGAACTATTTTTCTACGGTATTACTTCTTAGAGCCGAAGCAAAAATAATGTATCCGATTTTATCACAATTCGTTGATTGAAAGTCGAGCAATCGGAAAAATAACATAAGCATAGAAAAGTCTTGGCATCACATTCCTTTTGTGGAATAAGGCCTTTCTGTTTTAACAGATTTCGCAGCCGATTCATAGCGTACAGAACCATTACATGGCTAGTACTACGATCCTACTGACACTAAGAATCCTTCCAGTTTGGGGCTCGAACATGAATTCCGCATGAGGCCCGCCAGGCACGTTTTTTAATCTTCGGCTTTGACTGAGCGTATTGTTTGTGCATGTATTGGTATGACGGATTCGGCAAAATTTGTAGATCGGTAGAATCAAGAATAAGAAACAATTTAAAATCTTATTAAATATTCTACATTCCAACAAGTTCAAGCATGTTTTTCTTAGGGGTTGTCCATAAAAGACATCACGCCGCAAGGGAAAGGGGGGTGTTTCATAAAACGTGACCTTTTGTGACAGGGAGAAGGGAAGGAGGTTTTTGGAATGTGACGTCCAATATTTTCAATGAGCGCATTTTTGAAATAAAATCTCCAGAATAAACGTTTACATTCTATAGAAAAACGTGTATTTGTTGATGTGAAAGCTTCTTCTTGTAAATCCGGAAATGAATGATGCAGGAAATCATTTCTGTTGTGATCAGCAAAAGTGCACGGAGGAGCGAGTAAATTAGCGAAATTAATAAATTTTGCCTAATATGAGTAAAAAAGAAAAAGATGCCTTCAAACGGTTTAACTTAAGTTATGTACTGACAATTTTTTCAGTAATTTGATTTTCTAGCATTGATAATAGTATGAATGATGCAGGAAATCATTTCTTAAGAATTTCTCTTATCTGATTCTGATGCACTTTATTCAATTGTACTGCATTTGAAAAAGGGCGGGAGATCAACGATTTCAGACGTAGATCATGTCATGTCTTATCTTGATCATATGTGATTTTCCTCCACCAACATCAAAGCTTATCGAATCATCCAATGATTCAACTTACATAAATCAAGAATCAGTTTAGCTCAAAATCACTACCCATTGTGTGACGGAAGATCAGTACCGATATTGATCGATGTGATTTAAAATTCGCTGATCAACTGATTTTGAAAAGATTCTCCGGCAGTGATCTCGTTTTGATGGGGTTTTGGTCTTTATTTTCTCAGCCCTGTATGCTACACTAAGGAAATATTATTCTTTACCTAAAACAATAATATATCTGTGTACCCCTAGGAGGAATAAAACAGATGATTTAAATGTTTCATCAATTCCAACCAAATACTTTTGTTAATTTATATAATCTTTTTTCTCATAAATACGTTTATTTCATAGGCAATATACATAAGTTTTTCTTCGCTGTGGCATCCACAATACATAGTACTTTAAACCTAATACATTTCGAATATTATAATAGTATGTTGGTATTTATTAGTTAATCTAAACACTGTTTTTATCAGGCGAGTTGCTATTTTAAATTACATTAAATAAAATACATTTATTTCGTACATGATCTTAGAACTATTTCAGGTGAGTTATATAATTGACATTAATAAAATAATTCCGATGATTTTGTAGTTTTAGGGATATTTTTTAATCTAACGACAGCATGTAATAAATCGATTTTTCCCTCATATTTGTATTACATATTGAGAATGTTTTTAGATGAATTTTATTTATTTTGGATTCGTGACATGTGACATTGGGGGGGTGGGGGGTCTTTGCCTCTGTGACAATTTGTGACAAAGGGGGGATGGGGAGTCAAAAATCGTCAAAAAAGCGTGACGTCTTTTATGGACAGTCCCTATACGAAATTACTGAATTTCATCCGGATCCGACCTCCCGATCCAGAAATATAGGGTAAAGTGTGTTGATATTTTTGTACCATCACTTAAAAGGACAAAAAATTTCTAAATCGACCTTAAAATTTTCTCCAATTGATTGTTTTTGTCAGTAGATGGCCAAACAAACTGATTTCGGTTATTCTCTCAAGAATCGAAGAAAATAATTTTGAAGGATGCCACAGTATTATATATGATAGTATGATTGATATGAGAAAGGCATCATTACACCACTAGGTGGATTAAAACCGGTTTTTTTTACTTCTGTGATAGTTGATTTGGTCACACGCATCAATTTTGCCAATTTGGCGTGCGAGAAGTTCGAATTTTCGTGATGTGTGAGCAAAATTTTGACGATAAATGAATGCTTTTTATACGAATACCATGTACAACGGATAGATATCGTGGTGATTAATCCCACCACAGTTTGGGGCTCCGTTTATTCGAACTGTTTATTAAATTACAGTGCAAAGTATTTTTCATAATAATTATGATTCATTATGATTTAAGATTATTTTCGAAGTAACTGTTTGGTAATTTAACAGCTCAACGTGTATGTAACTAAACCGAGACTGATTGTCTGAATTTACCACATAGGAATAGGTTCAACCACATAATGTCTTGTTGAAATCTATTACAATTGATTTTTTCATTAGAAAAATATGTCGTCTGATTCAGAAACAAATTTAAATTTGAAAAATCAGTACAATAAAAGTGACAAAATTTCTCAATGACAACATCATATCGTGGAACAATACCGGATTTACAAGAAAGCAATTATTTTTTGTATTGATTTTATTATTTTGATGTGGGCATAACAATTTACTACTCGCTTCGTTTTTCCATCTCGATGTAAATTTATGAGCACAATATCTTCAGTAAGTCATCTCAGTTATTTTGTATGCTCTGCCATTGAATGGTTTATACTAAACTCGCATGAATCGAATCACTAGTGGAAAAGTGGGTAAACTTCAATAAAATCTCCGATTGAGATCAATAAATCAATTAATCTCGTAAGCCCACCCCACCGAGTGAAACAATCAACAAGACTGCCTTCAAACCGAACTAACTCACTTAATCGATCGTCCGTTCAGCTCTTGTTCGCCAGTGCCGATTTGTTCAATCTTTGGAAGAAAAAAAAAACGCTCCAACTGAATGGTGCCCATTCGAAGAGCAGATGTCAAAAAATCGCAGTGCACAACTTGGCTCCAGGGTTTCTGATAGAGATACCATTCGTCAAGTTCACACAACCTGTTTGTAGTCACAACAACGCCCAACCGAGGATGAAAGGGACGGGAAGGCGATTTCGGGAGGGTATAAAGGTAACTGAGGCAGACTCTTGACCGACTCACTGACTCAGTTCCATCAGTTCGAAATGCGGCGCGAGACAGACATGGCCATCGAATAAAGTGGTGCACAGTCAGAACTTGGTAACGGCCGCGGTCGCACACCACCAGCAGCAGGCAGTAGAGAGAGGATTGTCGGACTGTCTGATCAATGTCTATACGCGAAATATTACCCTACCTGCATCCCCGATACCCGATTACTTCTCCGTCGCCGACGAGTTCATTTGCTGACAAGTACCCTGTGCAAAAATTAACCAGCAGCGACCAACCCCAAAACGAACGACCGATCGCACATTCAACCAGCAGCAATTGCAGTATCATTCTGAGCCAGCACTCGGAATAGGTGCATTTCGACATAATTAATTACCGGTTCGACTCCTCGCTCAGCGATCGACCGGAGAGTCTGTGAGATAAGCTTCAATTGCTAGGAGATATTGAAGGTGCACTCGACGCACCGCTCATCGGAGGACAAAGTTGGCTATGTATGTGTGTCGCGCGCCTGTTACGACGCCTGTGATCTTGTTCAGGTCGCAACGTCCCACCTTCGCGTACATTGGCACTACAAAACACGAAAGTGCTGAAGGTCACTTTTATGCAGTTCTGTTAGTTTTATCCCGCTTGGAACAACGAATTGAGGGCAACGCACAGACAGGTGCACTTACTCGATTCGTACCGATTACAGACTGTAATTTGAGGTATGATGTTGCTGTTTTTGGAGGAAACAGCGTTCGAACGTATCGATACTCGGATAGATTATTGACGTATGATCGCACTATTTTGATGCATGATGAGCTTAGTTTTATTCGAAAGAAGTTCATTTTTAGAACTGGCAGAACATTTGATAACAGTAAATGTACTTTTGGAAATTATTTGATATTTCTATGTCTATGTATGTTCGAATTGAATAATTCAATTCTGTGGTGAAACTGAAACGATGTGTTCAAAAACCTTTTTTAATTGTTTCAATTGCTAGAAAGACGTTGCAAACGAAAAACCCCATCAATCACAAAATTGCAATTGACGAATTTCGCACTAATTCGAACAAATGTTGGCGGCAACCTCTCAAGAAACTTTCTGTGCATGAAAACTGTGTCACAAAAAGCCACTTTGCATACTTTGTTTTTCCAAAATTGATCCAGAGTGTCTTTGAAAAAGGGCCAAACATTTTTTGCATTTTTTCAAAAGGCTATAGTTCCTACTACTGATCTTTCCAAATAGTGTTCTATGAGTGGTCAGTTTTTGAATAAAAATATTGGAAAAAATCTTAATCGACTTCTACTTAAATTTAAAATCAATTTGCTTTTTTGGTGAGGAATCCAAGATATTAATTATATTTAACAAATAAACTCTAAATTCACAGTTTCAAATAGTAAATTTGTTAAACGTCACGAGAATTCTATCTCTCATATACCAATCGCTTATAATTCACTTCATCCTCCAAAAACTATTTTCAACTATCACTTTAAATTAATTTATTCTCCTTCTATCTGCTATTTACTTTTCATGTTTCTCTCTATCCGATTTTTTTCTTACTTTGCCCTTCTCAGTTTGTTTGTTGTCATGCCTTATCCGCACTATTATTCCTCATTTATGTGAGACATCTTTGCATCTGTTTTCCCACAGGGCAGGTGCACGGTTGTTGCTGTTGTGGCAATTGTGACGTCTTCTATGAACAGACCCTAATTCAAATGTTATATATAAAAAAATTCTATTACAAATTGTTGTTGAGGTTATTCCTTTCCCTCATATTTCCTCAGAACTAAACAAGAAAAAAAAGTAATAATGTAATATTAGTTTAATGATATTAACACTTTTCAATGGAATTCTTGAATAAAGAAAATATACTATGCATATTATTTGAAACAAAGCATCAGTTTGAACAAGGTAAAGTTTTTTTTAAATAACTTTTTTCCCAACGTGAATTCTGGAAAATAGTTAGGGAACATATTTACCTATCTTAAAATAAAAATTCATCCGAATCAAAAAAGTTTTTATAGATAAAATTTTTTTGACAATTTTATTCAGTGTAAGAGTCGAATTGTTCAATATTTTTAATCGAACATTTTACTAATTTTGATAAAATCATTCATATAACACATTTTTGTAAGATATATTATTATTCAACTAAAGCCATTTGAGAAAATTTGGTTGGGTAATGTCACAGACATAACTAGAGGACGTGAATACGAATAAAGCTGCATTGCCTGTTTCACACTTCCGAATGTCGAGAATTGTTCGTTTTTATTGCTTCGCTCCCAGAAGAGTGAAGGTGCATTGAATCTAAAGTTTGACTTATTGACGACAAACATATTCTAGCACACAATTAAATAACGTGAAACAAATTAGGGTAAGAAATACAATTAACACTATAACAGTATTATTACTCAGTAGAAAAAAAAAACTTCGCATGTGTTTCTGGGAAGATTTTGATAGTTCTAAAAAGAACCGATTTGTGAAATTTATTTGATGTTTATAACTATTAGGTATTTTTACCAACATTTATTTATCTATACCAGAATCTAAATTCGGGTCCAGGTTTCAGAAACTAGAGCTAAATTCGGAACCTGGAACTGGCTCAGAATTCAGTTGCGAAACTCAAGTTTGGAATCCAGATCAAGAATATTTTTCATTGGTTTAGCTCTAAAATTCTGGAACTGAACTCATTTTCAGAATAAAAGGTTCTGAATTTTGAGCCTGAATTTTAAAAATGAAACTGACATCAAAGGGTTAATTCTGGTTCAAATTACAGTTCCAAAATTCAGTTTCGAAGTTCAAATCATAAATTTGGTTCTAATATCCAGATCTAAAATTCATATCTGGAATTTGATTCCAGAATTCTTAAACTTGGATTCGAAGACTTAACAAAAACCATAGCACTAAATTCAGTATTTGAAATTTAGTCAAGAAACCAGTTCCAGAATCCAAAAATAGCATTCGGTTCCAGAGTCTTTGTTTTGATTTGTGAACCTGCTTTGGAACTTTATTCAGAAACTGAATTTTGAAACTAAATTCTAAACTTGAAATTAAGTCCAGAATCCACGTTCTGAATTCTGTATTCAGTTCCAGATTCAAATCCAAATGAAACTTTATACAACGTTGAAGATCTGCTGTTGCTGCTGTTGGTGGAAGGTAGTCGCTACGACGCACAGTGGTTCGAATCAATAAAAACGTGGACATAAATCAGTAGCTGCCAAACCGTTATTTTAATGCATATAGTTGCTTTTACGAAATTATTTACAAATATATATCGCGTAATTTGATTCTATCCCTAATTGTTCATGGCCTACTTTGACAAAAAATATAACCATAACTTTTTTTCTGAAGAGATAGAAAACCTTTTTTCTTCTACAAAGTTTTAGAATTATTGAAAATAATTTACTCTGTAAAAAATACCAAACATCTAGGTCGCACCGTTTCGGATATACACAGCGTTTTTATGGCAACCCCCTTAAAATCAGTTTTTTATTCATAACTTGTTTCGAGTTATTTTTTATGCATACTTTTTTGGAATAATTGCAGAAAATAATAAATCCCATATTTTTGTTGAAGGTATTGCATAGGTTTGTTGTTTCGTGGGAATGTTATACAACATTTTACCTTTTTTACCTATTATAAAACCTTACACCGAAGCGAAATATGCAACTTTATGCAGCTGATTTTTAAAAAATTTATAGGAAAAGATATGCCCAATACTATAAAAAAAATCTAAGTGGAGCTCGATGGAACTTTTTTCTAGGCTTTTTCAAAGTTAGTTTTAGTTATTGAATTCTGACTACCCCCTTAAAACTTGTTTTCTAATCATAACTTGTTTCAAGTGTTTATTGTGTTTATTCTTTTCTGGAAAAGTTATACATCATTTTATCTGTTTTTACTTAGGAAACCTTGTACCGAAGCGAAATATGCAACTTAATGCAGCAAATTTTTACAATACTTATAGGAAAATATATTCCTAATCCAATTTATTTTCCAATGAGAATATCCTGAGTACTATTCGTGTGACTCATTTTCACTATTAGGTTTTTTATCGTGACCAAACAAATGAACAAGTATTCATCCTTGACAGTTCAGCGGTACTGTTTACAAACAAGCTTAAACAAAAATCGAAGAGCACATCTGAAACAATCATCTTTACACTTTGCAACTAGTCAGTTTTATTTAATAAATTTCAAAAACAAACCGTATTCAATCGTCAACAAATGTTTTAAAACTTTATTTAGGCGATACGAACCCTAAATGATCTGATTCAATTTGTCAATAAACAAACAAAAGAAATTTCTGTTCACAAACAGTACTGCTGAACTGTCAAAATGTGTTCATCCGATTGAGGTTAGCAGTGATGGTAAAAAACCTAATGGCCATGCTAAAACCATGAATGGTTGATTAACAGAGGGCGTCACACGTCTGCTTTTTTTGTAACTCACTTTTGCAGTGAGCGTAGAGATGGGCAATTATCTCCTGAGCTATTCCAGTGAATCGAATCTTTAAAATGAGCTGATAGCTCACAGCTCTTTTTAAAAGAACCGCAGCTCACCAATTTACCGCACTGGTAAGCAGGGATGCCAGGTTCACAGATTAATCTGTGTTTCACAGATTTTAAACCTTTTGTACAGATTTAAAAAATGGCACAGATTCACACAGATTCTGAAATCGATCCCAGATTTTTTAAATTGATCACAGTGTAGCACCAAAAATAACAGAGCGGTAGGAAATAGTAAGATTTTTTTTGCTGATGAGCTGATTCCCTTTAGTGAGCTGATCGGTTCGGAGCTGCTCACCGGTATGAGCTGTTTCGCACATCTCTAAGTGAGCGTCGTACGATCAACATATCGTCTTAAAAAACGTATTGCTTCGCGATAATTAAATTTATTTACACGTTCAAAAATGAAATCTCTTCGCAAAGGTTTGTACTTTTACAATACTTTTTCATATTTGTTTGGAAAACATTTTTCCATTTTTTTAATGTGTGTTGAACTTTTGATAATTTTTCGGATTTTCAATATTTAAAACTAACTTTGAAAGGCCTAAAAAATTGCATCGAGTTACACTTAGATTTTTCCTAATATTGTTAATAGTCAAAAAGTAAACAAAATAAAAATCACAACAATTTGCTTAAGTTGAAATAAAGTGAATATATCTCAAAAAATTTTTTTTTACATTATTTATATCTTCAGCCAAAATACTTGAAATGTTTTTTTCTTCAAAACGATAGAATAGAAAATAGATGGAAAAAAAATTATTTTTATTCGAAATTGGTACAACCGCCTTAACAAAAATTAAGGTACCACTTTCAAAAGAAGCGTAATATAATCCTGTAAAATTTCTTCGAAGACACGTTAGCTCTTAAAAATCAGTGCAAGGCAGTATAGACTTTTGACCGCCTTTTTCCAGTTTTGGACCACTGTGCGACGCTTTCTGTAATTCTACAGTTTCGCGATTTTTTAACCCGACCACGTCATACTTTCGAATTGGGCGTCCAAAAATAATTCTCGGTTCACGGGTTCCAAAAAGTACAACTTTTTTAAAACAAAATGAATCGTGACAAAATTTCCAGTACTGAAAGAGTGAACAAACTTTCCAGATTCGACACAATGGAGCGCTGTTGTAAAATAAACAGTGAATCCGTACATTAACGTAAAGCCATGAACAGTGAATATTATCGGATATTATTGACGTTATTGATGCTCAAATTCACGGCAAAATTGCCTTTGATGAGGTAACAATTTTCACAACTCGCTGGAGTACACATGATAATCGCAATCAAGTCTAAAATCATCGATTTTAGCCTGGATTTGGCTCCCTCGAACTATCATCTGTTCTAAAACTTCAAAATATGATCCATGAATAAAAAAAATTAACTCTGGCGAGAAGATTATCGATGGCCGCAGGAATATTTTGCACTTTCAAAAAAAAAAATAGATTCCGAACGGGATCAAAAAGTTGGAAAATCGCAGGAATGGCGTAAATTAAAAAAAATAGTGTTTTTTTCATTCCCAAGGAATGAACTATACTGCCGGACACAATTAACACCAAGAAGCCAAAAAAGTAATCATCTCCAACCGAACCCTTTTGCGCCTAATTAAGAGTTATTTTTCGAACTACTAAGGCAAGCCAGTTGCTGTGGAATGCCAGTATCAAAAGCGCACGATCTCCACTTGATCTGTGCTGAAACCCCTACAGTGTTGATGCCTGCTTGGTGCGTGTGTCGAACCGTTGAAAGCTTTGTGCTCGCAGTTCAATTAACCTAAGATCGCTCAATTGTACGCTGTGGCTGTTTTGCTTTTACTATCATTTATTGAAATCAATTTTCTACTAGACATTGAGTACTCTCAATCATCGCTGCAGTCGTTTCGAGTTGTAATCAAAAATCGGTCGCTACAAATCGAATACTAAAGGGTTAAATCTACCTTACACGCACATTGTAGTAGCTGGAGTTCACGTTCAAACCGGTGGTGGCGTTGGCGGTAGCTATGGCAAGTGTTGGCACAGAAATTCTGAAAAGCGCGTCTAATTGATCAACATTCGCGGGGAGCGGATTTTTCTCTGCTTGTCTGCTGTCTGTTTAGTGTTTGTTTCAGAAACCTTGACATCGATTAAAGTACCAGTAGAACGTTCACGAAAAAGCCAGCAAGAGCAGCCCGCAAGCGAAATGAGTATACTTACTGGGTAGAATGGGTGTAAAACGCACCACTGAACGGGAACTGGTAGTGAAACAGATAAAAATATCGGATTGTCAAACAACGAAATAACGATCGCGACTCTTGCCGACTTAAATTTGATGAAAAGAAAAAAGAATTTGGTTACCTCATTGTCATGAAAGTACCCATCCAACTCCAACTAACCCTTAAATATCAAAGAATGAAAAGCTTCTTTACTGTGGCAATCCACAGACAGCAACAACAGGTACAAATAATTGAGATGCACAAGAAGTATCTTTCCCATCAGGCACCCGTCATTATGTGAAACCGGCTTCCACCCATCACCGGAGCGTTCCGACTCGAACTGCCGATACATTCAGCTCTAGGCCAACACGTTACGGGTTACGGTCGGCGCCGGCCCAGACCGTAGACTAACCATCAGTGCGAGTGCCATTTCTTCTAGACTTTTGCTTTCCACATAAATACGCATCGGTCAAGTCGGGGCGATGAAATGCCGCCCAGGCTATCAAACATGGGGGCGTTTGTTTGCACGAAAACCGAATGCTGTCTGCCTTGCAAATTAGGTGATTTACGTCGATGGTGTGAGAGATGCTCAAACACGAAGCCCCTTTTGTTGCAGAAGGACTCACAGAGAACGGCGGGAATTCCGAATTGGGAACAAATTTTGCATAGAATTATGGGTGGAACGTTAACGAACAAAGTTATTTCAATTAAAATTTAGGTGATCAAGTAAACGTCGAAAGCAACCCAACAATAAAACTTCATAAACTTTGCGACAATTACAATTAAATTGTTGAGTATAGTTTTATTTTTTTGTAAGTAGTCACAGTGGCAGCAGTCCCTTGCTTCGATTCTACACTGAACCCTTGATAAGATTTGCTTCTATGAGCTTCTATTTTAAATCAACACACATACGTTCCTAGGCTATGGTGCCCACTTGGTCACTGTTTTTTTTGTGCTAATTCAAATAGATTGTATAAAATTGTCTTTATAATGTGTGGTTGTGTTTTATAGTGTAGTTGTTGTTTTTGTGATGACAATGGTCGTATATCTGGTTTTGTGATCGTGTTTTTTACCACTTCTTGTAATGGCCTGTAAGGAATGTAATGGTAATAATTGTAATAGTAATATTCGTTTCTTTTTTTTATATTACTGGTATCCTGCATCATTCTTCTTCTTTCTTCTTCTTCCTTCTTTCCCAAGTTTAAAAGCTTTTCTTAGTTCGACCGTTAGAAGCGTACCGCAGAAAAAAAAATTCGAAAATTGTTCAATACTGTTGTTATAGCGACGCGAAAACTTGAAGCGAATGCTCCTAATTTCATCTTGCTTTTGAAGTCAATCTATCGAACAGACACAAGAGATCTTACTCTAACTAATGTTTTCGTATAAGAGATGACTAATGAAGCTGAGAGAAATGAGGCTACCGTTACCCTACTCTTATCTCTACTATTGGCCTTTATTACCGTTCTTGCACATACTTCCTCTTACACTTCACTCACAGATCATCTCATCCATCAGGTCTCACATTAAACCGACACAACCTCACAAAATGAACTGGATGAACATCGTTTGACAGCTATCAGTGGTTTGCTCATTTGTTCAGTCTGTATTATTTTATTCTATTCTACAATATTCTATCTCATTCCACAGTATTCCATGGTACACAAACCACCAATAAACGTCAAAGATGGACTGCATTTACCGTTCGTTGGATGTCATCGTATGAAACCCAATTGGGATACGTTCACTTCATTTAATTTCCATTTCACACTGGTAATAAGGACCGGTAGTATGAAAATGAAACATAAAACAGAGCTCAGTTAAGCCCTACCGACCTCTCCAAACCCCGGATGTTTGGAGCGTAATGCAATCAACATCTTATTCAAGTCGTATTTCATTCATTAAATTCAATAATTAAGCTAAATCTGTAACATATATCGATATTAAATTCTAGCTGTAATTGATTGTATCTGATGATGTTTGCAATACCGTCAGCCCACCAACTACAGGAGGGAATTTAATTGTTGAGTATAGTTAAGACAAAACCATTGTCACTATTATTCAACTATACTTCTATAGTGTTCAAAAACATATGGGACATAGACATCACCAGGCATATGATATCATGAGTCTAGTGCTTCTTTAGATTGCACCGTGAAATTGTGTTTACGAGAGTTTCGTGGTGATCGAGGTGCTTCATGACTGGAAATAGAAGGTGCGCGAGCCAACAGATGAAACAAAGATTAGTACATAGCGCACTTACCACAGTTCGAGTAAGATTCTACAGATGAAAAAGATATCCGCTGGATGCCGCAGACACATACTCAGAACTGAAAAGACGAACGCGAGCGCACTTCGGAAACGTGTTAGCCTCTGCTGCTTCGGATTCGGTTGGACTTGTTGGTAACTTGTTGGTCGAATTTGTCGGGTTGGATCCATTATCACACACCAAGAAATGTAATGATTATCCGAAAATGAACGAAAACCGGAATGAGTATTCAGAGGCAGTCTAGGGAAGCTCAATGGGTTCATGACGTCAGTTATCTGGGAATGTCATGGCATACTTTTCATGAACTGCCTTGAAAAAAGAAAAATAAACCATCGACAGTGCATTATTGGAGCGATTGAATAACGCAAAAAAGACAGTGTGCCTGTACATAACAGCAACGCCATCATCCACCATTTAAGGTTCCAATTGCTTCCCCATTCACATTATTCACTCAATTTGGCTTCCTCGAACTATCACGATCTCCTTGCGCTTATCTGTTCCAAAATATCACGAAATCGATGTGAGTTTCATTTTGGAGTTTTGGACCGCTACTTCTGGGCCCCTCCCGAAACGAAACCCTGGGTATGGGCCTGGACATCGCCGATTTTTCGAAGAATGAAATTTATTTTAGCAAACCCATGTTAATTATGAATGAAGAATCAAATGAACACGTGTTATTTTTCAGGTCAAGTTCATTTCATTGAAAGGGTCGTTTCGCCAAAAGTCATTTCACCGAAACGGGTCATATCGTCGAAAACCATCACCATTCGAAAGGGTAATTTTGCCGAATGCCAACTGAATTCTGAAGAAATATCATATCGTCAAGCAATTCTTAGAAACCGCTAGAGCTTGATAACAGTTCGGCTGAAAAGTTCGTATCGTTTAATAGAAACACACATTTTTTTTGTCAAAATTCGTTTTTATTATTCAACATAATTGCCATCAGAGGCGATACAGCGATTATAGCGATCTTCCAACTTTTCGATACCATTTTTGTAATACGATTTGTCCTTTGCCTCAAAATAGGCCTCAGTTTCAGCGCCTATCTCTTCATTGCTTCTAAATTTTTTACCAGCGAGCATTCTCTTGAGGTCTGAGAACAGGAAAAAGTCACTGGGGGCCAAATCTGGAGAATACGGTGGATGAGGGAGCAATTCGAAGCCCAATTCGTTCAATTTCAGCATGGTTTTCATCGACTTGTGACACGGTGCATTGTCTTGATGAAACAAAACTTTTTTCTTCCTCAAATGAGGCCGTTTTTTTGATATTTCGTCCTTCAAACGCTCTAATAACGCTATATAATAGTCACTGTTGATGGTTTTTCCCTTTTCAAGGTAGTCGATGAAAATTATACCATGCGAATCCCAAAATACAGACGCCATAACCTTACCGGCCGATTGTTGAGTCTTTCCACGCTTTGGGTTCGGTTCATCGCGTGCAGTCCACTCAGCTGACTGTCGAATGGACTCCGGAGTGAAGTGATGGAGCCATGTTTCGTCCATTGTTATATATCGACGAAAAAAATCGGTTTTATTTCAATTCGTTGTTGTTTTTGATCGATTGTGAGCTCACGCGGCACCCATTTTGCACAAAGCTTTCTCATATCCAAATATTCGTGAATAATATGTACAACACGTTCCTTTGATATCTTTAGGGTGTCAGCTATCTCGATCAACTTCACCTTAAGGTCATTGAAAATCATTTTGTGGATTTTTTTTTACGTTTTCATCGGTAACAGCCTCTTTTGGACGTCCACTGCGTTCATCGTCTTCGGTGCTCATATGACCAGTACGAAAATTTGCAAACCACTTACGAATTGTTGCTTCGCCCGGTGCAGAGTCTGGATAACACTCATCAAGCCATTTTTTGGTATCGGCGGCACTTTTTTTCATCAAAAAGTAGTGTTTCATCAACACACGAAATTCCTTTTTTTCCATTTTTTTCACAATAACTAGCTTCACTCAAAATGCAATATCTTACAAACTAATAATCAGACAGCTGTCAAATTTATACACGTATCTTTTGAAGGTTGGTACTAACTGAAAATGGTATGAATTTAATTCTAATGGCGCCCTCTCATAGAAACGATACGAACTTTTCAGCCGATCTGTTATGGTAAAGTGTGTTCAATATTGTACACCGTCACTCAAACTGTAAAAAAATTTCTAAACTGCTCTCAAAACTACAGAAATCGATAGTCATTATCAGTAGGCAACTAAACAAACCGATTCCGGCTATCCTGGTTCCCGGTATCCGGTTCCGGAAGCACCGAAAATAGTGGTCATATATACCAAAATGGATCTCACTCACGTTTCTCAGCGATGGTTTGACCGATTTCCACAAACTTAGATTCAAATGAAGGGTCTAATACAAAGTTTCTGAATATCATTTAGATCCGCATTCTGGTTCTAGAATTACAGGACGATATGCACCAAAAATGTGATCCGCATTCTGGTTCTAGAATTACAGGATGATATGCACCAAAAATGTGAAATTATTATCTTTTAATTTCCTCGAATATGGTTGGACCGAGTTTCACAAACTTAGATTAAAATTAAAGGTCTCATGGTTCCAAACAAAGTTCCAGAATTTCATATGTGATAGAGTGATATGCACCAAAAATATGGAAATAGTGCATAAAAGATGTGAATTAAATCCGGATCAGATGGTAATAACAGAATTATAACAACTGTTGTAATTTATTTCAGAAATATTTTGTAACAAATTTTGAAATATTTTTGGCTGGTAAGGTGTTAAAATAACAAAAATCATAACAAAAACGACTCTAGCGGGAACAAAATCGTAACAGATTTTGAAACGTTTGTATCACAATTATTATTGAATTTGATATAACTACAGAAGTCCGAAAGCAGAAATTTCTAACAATAGTAATAATAAATTAGATAGCAAATTCAACACACAAAAACTTTATCACAGTCAACTTTTAGCATCGTTCTAATCCAAAATTGTTAAACGATTTTTTTTTAAATGAATAGTTTATTGAGTGATCTGGTTTCTCATTAAGAACTCATTTTTTCAATTAATGAACTTAATCATGAGTCTTGTAAATGGAAATAAAACAACATAACTGATTTTGTTATTATATTGTTATCATAAGTTTCAACTTTCAACTTTTTTCATTCGTTAAATATCTCAAAATAACACAAATTGTTATACATATCAACTGTTGATATACTTGTGTTATGATTTTGTTATGTGCATCTGATCGGGATGTCACTCACTTTTCTTGGAGATGGCAGAACCGATTTTCACAAACCTAGATTTATATAAAAGGTCTTATGGTCCCATACAAAGTGCCAGAATTTCGTTTGGATCCAACTTCCGGTTCCGGAATCACAGGGTGGTATACATAAAAACTTTCAAAATAATGCACCAAAAATGTCAAAATAATGTCACTCACTTTTCTCGGAGATGAAGTTCTTAGGATGCCATAAGAATATACCAATTTTCATTCGAATCAAACCCCTGGTTCCGGACGTCAATTTCAGGAATACTTTGTTCATAAGCTACCTCTTTATATTGGCTAGTGATTTTCTCTAGTTTGCAGACCACCAGAGATGGGATTTCACCAGAGTGATACACGCTGGCGTCAGATTCTTGTCCACACCGAGGATGCAAAAAACGAAGCATCGCACAAAGAGGAAAGCACACTTCTTCTCAGTGTCGAATAGACAGCATTTGAGTGTGTGCTTGTGGTTAAAGCAGCTGGCGCGAGTGAAACACATTCTCTTCGCATGAATCGCTCTTACGCGCTCTCGTCTAAATACACTCAAGTGACCACTAGCGCGTGATGGTGAGCGAACACTTCTGTGAACTTCAATTAATAGAGAGTAGATCTGGCCTTGCTATGAAAAATTTGCAAGGAAAACCGAAAATTTTACTATAAATTGTTTTATTTTGCTGATTTTGCGTGTCCACGCTTCTTCTACGCAAACCATACACCAGAGTGCTCACCGGCGTGTACACCTCTGTGAAAGTATCTGCATCCACCTCAGAGAATTTATTAGCTAATGCTCTAGCACTTAGGTGCGATTCAGTGGAGGAGGTAAAAGGAAATAAACAAACGCACTCATGATGCGTGCACACTTCATACAACAGTGGTGTATATATGTGAAAGAGAAGAGCTCTCGTTGAAGTTGTCAGTGCTAGGGGAGAAATTTCGCTTGCTCTTCGTCACACAGAGGAGATGGACATCTCTGCAGACCACGATACTCTGTAACCAAATAAACCATTGATAGTCCCATAAATGATTTGCTGAATTTTATCAAAATCCGACTACCGGCACATTTTTTTCCAAAATTCAAATCGTCATAGAGAACCGTAAATAAGTTTATAGTTCATGTTAGTGTATGGTTAAATGAACCGAATGTCACTACACCGATATCCAGCTTTCGGTTCCGGAAGTACCGGCAATAATAATCAAATATAATAAAATGGAGCTCACTTTACTTTCTCACCTATGAATAGATTTTCACTAACTTAATTTCAAATGTAGTGTATCAATGTAGTAGTATTATGCAACAGAAATCTTCAAAACTATTTTCTGAACTTTTTTAAATTATAGTATTTCGGGGAATTTCTGCTGTAATATACAGGGGAAAATGAAAATGAGAAAGGCATCATTACACCACTAGGTGGATTAAAACAGGTTTTTATAGTAAATCAAATTAATCTAACAATAACATTAGGAAGAAATATTCCAAAATCCGATGGTGAATGAAGACTTTTTTGAGTCACTGTATTTTTTAGAATCAATTTCATTTGTCCATTTTACAACTTTACGTCATAAGAAGCAAAATAAAATATATCATGCAATGCAGGTACAAAAGGTGCAACAAAAGAATGGCTAATTTTGATTGAAGTTAGCGTAAATAATCAGACGAGGCCATACGAGCTTGACCTTGGTGTGCTTATACAAAAACGGAGATGCAAAACAAACAAATATGTCTAAGATTGTTTTGGTTTGCAGTTTTTTTAACAAATACCTTTTGGTAAATATGACGGCTTCTTGCATGGAAAAATCGTAATTTGACGATCAAGCTGAAATTGATTTATTGTCTGATTTCTTAATAATTTTTCGGTTCATTGGAAATCATGTATGTTATGCTCTCTGTCCCAAGAAGAGGTATAAGTCATTCTAATTTTCCATTTGTGCCTATTTCCACCGAAAAGACGGTGTAATAAATCTTTCATAAATAACTCTTAACTGCGTCATCATCAACTGTTTCAACAATGAAAATATTCTTCGTGAGAGGAAAATTTTTGAACTAGTTTTGACACCGCATCAACCGTAGATTAGAGCGTAGCTGAACGACGCTACCAATTGACACTTTTGAAGAATCTTGCAAACACAAACACACTGACACGGTAAGGAACATCATAATTCATATCAGCCAACATGTGCTGGTAGAAAGTGTGCCTGTGACTCCTACCATCATATCCTGATAATAGGTGATAATTTGTCACAGTCATTTGCGCGTGCGTTCATGCTTGCTACTTAAATGCGCGCCATCAGAGACGAGTCGAGTGCTAATGACGCAGCCATCGAAAGTGATGCGATCAGGTTCCGAAACGAACAAATTAGAGCCCTCTAGAGAGCCTATCGGTGCCTACTACCGTCAGGGACGGACTTGGATTGATGGTGGTGTAATTTAATGTTGTGCGACTTGTTTGATATAGAACGCACTTTCCAGCACTGACTTATCAGAGGAAAATATTTAATTGAATTTGCCTCGAGCCAGACGCCGACCGATAATTGATGTCTCACGACCGCTCTGGTTTCACCCTTTGTTCAAACAACTGTACGCGGCCGGCTTTGATAGTAGCCGTAGAGTTTGTCGTTGCACTTTGCTTGGGCCTCTGATCATGCTTCAGCGGTTTGGTTGCACCGAAATGACAGAAAATCAATCAAAATCAGAACCTTCGTGGTCGCTCCATGGCCTGCTGTAAAACGCTTTCGCATTTTAGCGGTATTATTCTAATGCGTTGAAAGCGAGACCCCTGAATGTCGTCATTGGTGTCGATCCAGCTCGAATTTCTGCATCGCCAACTGCGACGGATCCGCACATGGCCAAACGACAGCGTGCGCGTGAACAATAAATTATGTAATTGGTTTTATAAAATTATGATAACCTTGCAGTAATTTGTGTTGTAAATTAGCGCGAAATAATGCTTTTTTGCTGTCTGTGCAACGTTGACTCGGCGTCGGTTATTGTGAAGTGATATGAGAACACAGACAGTCAGTCTTGCCTTGCAACACATTCATCATGTCGTACTAGTCCTGAAGTCACTGACTCATACACCCATAATGACACTGGGTTCGAACTGACAGACACCTCGTGCGTGGGAACCGGTCATTGTACACGGACTGCTGCAGGAATATCATTAATTACTAATCGATACGGTTTTGCAATGATAATAAAAATAATCGAATTGCAGTTTTGAAATACCTTTACGAGTGGCACCTGCATAGCAAAACCATATTGTGTACTCGTGCCTGGAATAAGGTTTGTGTAAGAATCAAGCTGCAGGTGATACCGACGATGAAGTGCACATTTTCTTTGGATCTAACAGTAAAATGTTTTAGGTTATCTCTCCTGACCTGATTGAGTCTTCGCAACAAAACTACTGCAGAAGCAGATCTGCCACCACAGTGGAAACACATCGACTTGAGGGTTTTGTGTGCAAAGACACTCCTCCGAGACAAGAATGTAGCCCTGCTTCCGCCGATGTTGACTTGATAGCATATCTTATGCACAAATCCACTTCGGTCAGTATCTTTTACCATTTGATAAAACTAAGCGCTGCTAAGCCCGCGGATGTGTGGAGCTTTGTTGCGACTGATATTCAACCAGAAAATGGTGAACAGTGTCCAGTGATGGATGTTCGTGATATCGTTATATCTTTTTCGAAAAAAAAATCGGACATTTTTCTGAACCTCCGACAATTCAGAGCAATGCCAAAATTCGTCAATCTAAATTTATAGAGTAAGTTGTTCGCCAGTCGTGTCTGAAAATAGTCTTCCATATTCCATTCTTCAATATTGCAGACATTCTTTTAATAAGATGAAATTCCCACCACTAAGAAAAACCAAAAAGGTTAAATTCGGCGTTAAGGGGCGGGTAGGGTCTAACACTTTTGAAAAATCATTTATTATTTTCTTTCTATTTTCTGATAGTAAAATATTTCAAGAATATTCTGTGAAATTTTGAAGCCTATCGGAACAAAACTCAGCAAGTTATGGGCCTTTATCGTTGCCGATCTCATACTACGAAGAAATAAGAAATAAACTTGACAAAGCATTCTCGAAATGTTTCATTATAACAAAATACAAAAGAAAAAAAATTAGAGGGTTGTAATCAAGACACGACCGAGCACAATAACATTAAAAATGAAACGTTTCTAGGGTCTTCATAATATATACAAAAATAAAGATGATAATGATGATGATACACTAAACTTCACTACACTTCAAAGTTACTTTAAATCTCAATTTTAGATACAAACAACCTAAAGATTTGAACGTGAACAAATAAAACTATTTTATTTTATGATAATAATTTTCGAGTAACGTACAAACTTATTAATTTTTTAAACAGTTAATCGATCCAAGAGAAGATTTTATATATTTTAACGAAAAATGTTGTTATTACACCTTTACACTCAGTAATGGTGTAATTTCATTAATCCATCAAAATCGTCGAAAATCTTCGGAAAGTGCCGGTAAATAATATGGTAACAATACGAGGATAAAAACATGTGAAACAGTCCGCATAAAATAATTAGTTATTTACATTGATTTTCGCTTCGGCATATTAGGAATATACGAAATGGATACGTAACAATATTCCGAAATTTTGTTCATATTGTAACTTGATGTTATTAACACATGAATGAACATTGTCATAGTTACAACGCGTGTAGCCATCAGACGCTTATTGTTTTGAAGCAAATAATAATTGAACTGAAACTGGCGGTTAACCAAATTCTACGAGGGTTCCTATTCAAACGATGCATGTAAAATCGTAGGTAAACTTACCTTGAGTTTATCTTTGATACTATATGATATTGCATCTAATTGTACTTTATATGTAAGCCTGTGGAAATCATTTATACTACTAAACCGAGAAGACCGCTTTTAGATAAGTTTCAGAATTTAATTTTGAACCTTTTGAAGCGTTTAATTCCTGGTGGGACAACAACTTGTTCAGTCACATGGTCACGTTTTGTTCGTTTGGGAATGGAGATTTAAGTATGCAAACCGATCCGTTGACAAATTAAAACATTTTTAAGCTTACAATATTGAAGCTTTGGAGTCATTTAAATTAGAAAAATCCATTAACAAATCATCGAGGAAAAATTCAAACCAATTTTTCAATGGTATGCAATTGAAATATTCAAATGACGTTGTCTCATAAGTTGAAGTTGAATGTTTCCGAATCGATTGTTTGTTGAATTATATAAATCCATCACCAAATGACTGAGTTATAAGCGTTCAAAATTATAAAAAATGTTACGCGATTAGTTTTGCATGTTTTAAATTAACACCCAGCCTCGGGAAGCGAAGTGTAAGGCATTTTTAATGACAAAATCGACCAAAAATTGCTAAAAATACATGGGATATTTCAAAAGAATCGGTAACCACGCTGATTCGGTTCTTCAATAGCTAAATGATATATAAGATACTCAATCGAACACGGTGTTGCACAGACAACAGGAAATTTCACAAACACATAATGCAAAAGCGACAATCCAGCAAGTGAACGCATATACAATCCAGTCATCAGCTCACCGGAAAAGCTACTTGTTTCATTCACAGTCAAACATCAACTAGGCAAAGAAATATTGTGCAGCCTATATTTATAGATTTCTCTTCATACTACGCAGAACGATGCGGTGTTTTTTATGCATGACGCAAAGCCTCCTATGCCGAACAAGAAGTTGACGTCATTTTGTAAAGCAGGGATTGGTGGATGAAAACATAGGTCGATTCCAACCATTTTTTCAATAATATGCTATTGAAATACTGAAACGACGTCGTCATACATGTTTAAGTTAAAAGTTTCCGAATCGATTGGTTGTTAAATTATATCAATCCATCAACAAATGACCGAGTTATTAACGTTCAAAACTATGACACAAAAAGGTTACGCGACTATTTTTGAAACTTTTAATTGACACCCGGCCCCATATAGTGAAGAGTAAGGCATTTTTAATGCCAAAATATGGCTTTTTGAGAATGTTAGAGCCTATGTGCTCCCTTGAGTAATAAATTGTTTCCTTCGATTTTATAGACAATAAACTTTGAACGCGTTTTTCTCGAAAGCAGGTTTTGAAAGTTCGTGTCCATCGTCATTCAAAAACTACTGAACCAATTTATTTTCAAATTTTGCACACACTTTCTACATATAAAAAACCAGACCCCAACGTTTTCCGTTTTGTTATTTGTTATTTTGGGGAGGTTTTACAGCTACAAAATGGCCGATTTTTTTCGTGAAAAATCGTACTTTTGCATTTAAACAACGACCAAAAATTAAAAAAAAATTAAAAATATCAAACAGAAACGTTGGGGTCTAGAAAAACTTCTGCTCTAACTATGCTGCTTTGATTTGTTCACTTCTGATTAGTTTGCGCTGAGATACAGTGGACACCGCAAATCATGATTTTTAGGAAGCGTCCTCAAAAATGCCTCTACACCGACTTATTACTAAATATTTTTCCACGAAAAAATTACAAAATGTTGTTCGAATGATGCTTTTTATTATACAAAATATTTGAATTTATTTTGTTAAATGATAGTTCTGAGAAAATTGGCAAAAATGATGACTTTTTTCACTTAATTTTCTTGCGTTTTTATTGTAGAATCTCGATGGAACGATTATTGTGAGTGAAAATGAGAGTCTTCAATCTTCAATGTACACCAAATTTTCAAGGAGTACGCTCATATTATTACGTCACGTACTAACATAGCGTATTCGTTGTGTATAAAATTGTGCCTACAGTTTGCGTATCATGCACACAATAAACCGTTCACTGAGTCTCATGTTGAAGGAATTTTCAAAAATCAAGCAATTAAGCTTAGCCCATACTGGAATAACATTAAATCATGGCCTTTTTGTAACAAAGATACCGTTAGTTTGGCATCTTCTTGTAAATTTAAGGGCATTTAATACAAAACTGGCTATTTTTTCATAAGAACAGACAGTAATATTGTAAATCTTTTTGAGGCTGAGGAATACTTAATGGACAACAGTGATGTTTATGCCATATGTGGGCAATGGATTTGCGGTAATTATGATTATTATTACTTCCGGGGTCATCGAAATTCCTTTCAAACACTTACGATATGGGTATTTTCGGAACGAATTTGATGAGTAGATGCAGGAAAACGATGTTTGAAGTGTTTCTGAAATCCATGATTGCGACCTGCGGTTTAATGGTATTCCTCGGAAACTCTTCAGATATAGATTCGGTTATATTACATAGCCGTTTAATCTATCTTTTTGAAAACCTTCAAAATTGGGCATTTTCGGAGCTGATTTGATTAGTAGGCGCTGGATAATTATGTTTGAGGTTCTTTCAAGATCGGATTTCCGATTTATTGAAAATCCTTACAAAACGAGTATTTCCGGATCGAGTAGATGCCGAAAAATGATGTTTGAGATCGTTTCTAATTTGATTATAATGACTTCTGGCAGGCCCGTACCCGGGATTTCGTTTCGGAAGGGGCCGGTTGACTTTTCTAAATTTCGGATGCTGCGAAAAAAAGTGGCAAAACGTCGGAATGGAGCTTACACCGATTTCTAAGATATTGCCTGGTCTATTTCACGAACTTGTATTCAAATAAAAGGTGTTATTATCCCGTATTACATTTAATTTTCTCGAGATCCAGCTTTAATTTTCAGTCGTCATTAGAAAAAACGAATAAACAAAACAGAAAATACTTCGCCGACTTTCTTTTCACTAGACTACAAGCGAAATACTCGAATTTTCTCCGGACTATCACGATGCAACGTGCTCACCCGTTGAGAGTTACACCGGAAGTCATGTTTCTTCATTGACTTCTATTGGAGTCGAAGAAATACTCATTTCTTTTAGCAAAGAGAGTCAGTTGACGAGGGCACAGCGATTCTCGTAACGTGGTAATTGAAGACGATTCAGTCAAGACCGACGTGAACGTGAAGAAGGCCTGAAGCAGGTAGACTACTTGGCACATGAAACTGAGCAAGCAAAACTTCAAATGACTAGGTACGTCTATTCAACTGACAATGAATCCACAAGACTTGTGATGATTCTAAATTTGGATATACTGGTTTCGGTTTCTGGTTCCGGAAGTAGTGGTATAAAATTCCAAAACGATGGTCACATAGATTTCTCGGAGATGGCTTGAGTTTTGGGAACAGTTAATAGTTCGAGGGAGCCAAATCCGGTGAGAAAGGTGGACGAGCAAGTAATTGGAACCTTAAACCGTTTATTTTAACCATGGTAGCGAAGCTCATATGCTTTCGATAAGGGCTCCAAAAGTATACCATGACAATTCTTGAAAACCGAAATCAGGATCTTTTCGACTAGTTGAGCCTCCTTGGGCCCTTTCCCCCCATCCCTCCCCCTCTGGGTACGTGCCTGATTTTGGTTGTTAAAAATTGTCTGCATCTACTCATCAAATTAAGCCGGAAGTCGCGTTTTGGGATACGGAACACAGTTTTTTCCAGCATCAAACCTAATTCGAAAATACACATAAGGAGTCTAAGCTATCCACAATTTTTTTTATTTTTTTTATTTAAAAGGTATTTTTATTCAGGCCTATTTTCGTACAAGCTTTACGTGGCCGAATTAGCCGATTTTTAAAAAAATGTATTTTTAGAAATGGATCTCGTTATCACTCTTTTTCTAGGAGGAGAGGAGCTTCCATTTCCCTCCTGCGAGGGTTGAGAATCACTTTGATCCACAAATTTTTGATTCAAATTATGATAAAAAAACGATATTTTATTCAAACTAAAAATTAATCCTTTATTGTACGAGGTTAAACTTGAGCACAATGGAAACCGGATGAAATTTAAGTTATTCCTTCACGATTTTTCGAACTTTTGATCGAACGCTCTTTATTAAGTTCCGGACAAGTATTGCTTCGCATTTTTTGGACGCATGAGCCCAAATTTTTTGAACTCCTGCATGTTCCCAGCTGCCTTACCAGTCTTCTTGAAGACCCTCTTCACGATTGCCCAGTAACGTTCGATGGGTCGAAACTGAGGGCAATTTGGTGGATTGATATTTCCGGCTAAATCCGGCCAAAACAGTAGAGGTGTACTATGATTTTTATATAAAGGTAGCAATCTCTTCTGTAGACACCCAGCTCGATAGAATTCTGCATTTATAGTTCCGGTAGTGTAAAAAATGGTTGACTTCAAACCACAGGAACATATTGTTTGCCATAGCAGTACCTTTCAACTAAATTTCTCCACTTGAATCGACCTGTCCGCATCGCTCACATCCTCCCCAACGAAGACAGTAAAGTATTGTGGACTTGGAAGGGTTTTTGAGTCCTCCTTTACATAAGTCTCATCGTCCATCAAAACGCATGCATCCGGACGCTTCAAAAAACGCGAATACAATTTTCGGGCTCTTGTAGGTTCTTGTAGGTCTTCAGGTGATTTCGCCTCTTGATACGCTGGATCATTCCGACACTCGTACCTACTTTTTTGGTCAAATCACGTATTGACATTGATTTGTTCTTCATGATTAGAGATACCACTTTCTGGTCCAGTTTCGGAATGGAAGAACCAGGTTTTCTGCCTCTTCCTGGTAGCTCATCTAAAGAATAGTGTTTCCTAAGCTTATTAATGATGGTTTTAACACTTGCGTGATGAATTCCAAACTGCTTCGCCAATTTTCGCATAGTAATACCTCACTTAGCCATGTGTCCAGAACCTTAATTTTCACTTCCTTTTCAATACGCAACTTTTTTTGAAAACGCAGAATTTCAACCGCACAAACAAGTAAACAAATGAAAACTGACAGCCAAACGCACAGCATGCTGTGATCTGAGCATAAAAAAACACCACAAATACATGCAATGGTATTCAAGAAATATCAATAAACCGGGAGTCGCCATCTTATATTCTGAATCGTGCTGCTTTTCTTTACTTTTTTGAATCTATATGGCATAAAAAAAACTCTCTGATATTACAAGTCTTAGCGGGGAGAATTATTATGAGTACCCCAAATATTATCTTCTTCCTTTCATGTCAACTTCAATGTAACTAAATGGTGATTTTATCTTCTTATCCCCCAACCTCGTAGCAGCGCGATGACCGGCGGCGGGCGAATCACAACGAGATCGAGCGACGGCGGCGAGACAAAATCAATAACTGGATCCACGAGCTGAACAAGATCATCCCTGCGGAGCACATGAACAGCCCCTCGCAGGACCCGCAGGCAAACAAACAGAACGGTGGTACGGGCGATAACCTGTCCAAGGGGGGCATTCTGGCGAAGGCTTGCGAGTACATTACCCGGCTGAAAGACACCAGTGATAAACTGACCGAGTGCCTTGCCGAAAAGGATCAGATACTGCTGGAGAACCTGCAACTGAAAGAAAGCATCAACCAGCTGCTGGCGGAAAACAAACGGCTACAGTCGGAGCTGCAGTTCGCTCTCGCCACCAACGTCAAAATCGAGTCGTAGCCATCGTCGAAAAGTCATTTTCACTTTATCATAGTCTAGAAAGGTACTACACTGTAGGTATTAGCCCTTTGAACGAAAGTGAGAGAGATAACTAGTTGTGAAGGTGTCGTGTTAGAACGCTGTGCGATCGCAACACACACAAATATATATACATACACAAACATACAAAGCAGAGAATCACTAATGTAAGTATTCGTCATTATTAATGAATCGATCAATTTACCATACTTGTTGAATTGCACTGAACGGAAGATACCCATGTGTACATAGAATCGAGATGAGCCAGAAACAACAGTAGAGGAATGAGAAAAAAAAGAAAAGTGAAAATAGTTAATAGCCCGTATGTTGGCAAACCTAGTATAATAGGCGTTAACCTACCCACAGAGTAATTAAACGCTCAAATAATAGTCAATCAGTTACCGTGTCCCATCAGAAGCAGTACAATGTACCACCACATTCGGTTATCTAGAACTAGAATGTCCTATTCTCAACGCTTTCCGTTCGTCCGTCGGTTTTTTCCTTGTTTCATTACGAAATTCCTGCCTAAGTTTAATATAGGTCCTAACTTTTTCTATGTACATACACTCGTATTGGCAGTCGTTGATGATTCCATCGATCCTTTTCTGCTATTACCGTTATTGCTTGAATAGTCGTGTCGAAATTGGAACGGTTTTCGATTGAGCATTAAACATGGGAGAATAGTTTTGCTACCCAAACTGCAAATAAATCTACTTGCTGTTGTCGTCTGTGTCGTCATCCGATGAAGGTTATGTCATGTTAATATTAGGGTTTAGTTGAAAATTTAATTCAGTTCAGTTCCTAGCATGTATTCAGCCTCAATTATCGTGAATGATTACACAAAGCGCATGGTTAACGCAAACGGTCTTCTAATCTTCTGCTTTTTGGTTCACTAGCAAACAGACTTTGAGACTGTTGTGTACATTGTCACTTAACTGCTGTGACGGTACTTGATCTCATCTTTGCAAAGTTATCGTCAACCGGCTGAAGTCGGAGTAGAAGGTGCTAACTCGATCGCTCTACGACATTTTTTTTTATTTGTCTAGCCACCAGCCAGTCAATCAGTGGTCTGAACAGGAAGATTATATTAACGGAACAAACATGGCAAGGTCTTCGTGATCGATATCTGTGCAAGCTGATCGCGACCGCTGGCAAAGGTGATAATTGGTGCACTCTTAAAACTAATTCCATGGTTATTCTTCGATAACGACGATGGTAGAAATGGTGTATCCAGTCTAGGATTCATTTTTCGAACTGTACTAACACTAAAGTGCGAAGAAAGAAAATCTGATGCAATCTCTAGTTAGTTATACCTATATGTTTTAACTGAAGCGAAAATGAACCGTTATGGGTATGCCTTTCACCCATTGGCTACCAGAATTCGATTCCCAAACTCCAACATAGCTTTTCTGACCCGAGTGGCGGGTGACCATCTTATTAAAACTTCTATAATCGAAATAAAAACAAAACGAAAAACTTACGCAAATAAGAATGCATTGGAACGAGCTCATTCGACGTATCAAACTCCACCAGTCTTCTACACATTTTCTGAACCATCGATTTTTATTTTCTATTTCAACTATTCTGTGTTTGACATTTTTTAAACGACGATTTTCACGTACAGTCCAACTATTTCTCAGCAAAAACACTAAACTAGAAAATGATACGTTCAAGTTGGACGACGCCTACTCTGTTTGTCTTAAATGAGCGCGGCACCAGGGAAACACTTTTGTGTTGGCCTACTATTCGGTTTTTTGAGAGCTTGTAGTTCACACCACAGACTCTCGTAGTAACAGACTGGCGAATACTTTTTATGCCGCGTTTATACTTCTGCTGGCTGCCTGCATGCTGGTGCCAGTGTACTGCACTCTTAGGAAAAAAACGTTCAACGGTGGTCCTTCGTTGGTCTTTGGATCATTGGACCACAGTTGAACGTTTTTCCCTAAGAGGGCCAGCATACTGGCAGCCAGCAGAAGTGTAAACGGGGCATTAGGGAGCCAAACGAATCGTCAAATAAAATTCAGTTTCGAACGTGATTCTTGTATAGGGTTTGCGCGATTCACCACCGTATAGAAGGGCGAATCTTACTTAGATTCATGCAAATTGTTCCCTTCTGCTCTGGGTCAGTTCCAGCGACAACGTTCCAGCTTTTATAAATCGAAAATGGTACACCCAAACTTCCATTTACGTTATAATCGGGACTTCGTAAATCGAATTATGACGTAAAAAAAATTTACGTTATTTGTAATTTTCAACGTTAAAAATGTTTTCCCTATGTATGTATAATATTGGATATGGATAATATAATGGATAACTATGAAACAAAAATTATTAGAATTTACAGGGAAATGATGTTCTAAGTCGCATCCATTTTCAAGATGGCGACTTCCGGTTCATCGATATTCGCTATAAACCATCAGAATTTTCGTAACGGGTTTGATGAGTACATGTTGGAAAACGATGTTTGAGGTGGTTCTGAATTCCAACATGACGACTTCCGCTTTATTGATAGTCCTTGAAAACCTTTACAATATGTGTCGATATTACTCGAACTGCTCGAATACGGTTGTTATGAGTAGGCCTTTACATTTTTGAAGCAGTAGTATAATATATGCGGCGGATCTAAATTATAGCCGGATTTAGTAACAAAGTACTAAAATACCAGTCAAATCAGATTATCAAGATTGTTGAAACTACTGACCAAGTGCCCTAAATAAAGCGAAATTTTACATATAAGAAACTAAAACGGAATTCAGAACCACCTCAAACATCGTTTTCCGACATTTACTCATCAAACCTCTTTTTACGAAGTAGGTATGTGAAAAAAGTTTACGTTATTTGGGATTTTGTTCGTATAAAGAGTTACATAAAAAGAGGTAACGTAAAAAACAGTTAGTTTACGTAAACAGAGGTTTGGGTGTATTAGGCTATGCAGTCACGTACCTAGAGAAGGGGGGGGGGTGGGCGAGGCCCTGGCTCCTCCCGAAATCAAAAACAGATATATAATTATTTAGAAGGTCTCAGACATGTGTTACAGAAATATCAAGACAGTAAATGTAAAGAAATGTAATAGTTCCAGTGGAAAAGTTTAAAGTGTCTGTTATGTCGTTTTCGCTTGATACCAAACCTAACCCAGTTTTCACCAACTGCTGTCAAACCGTTTATTTGAACCTAGTTTTAACGTTGTTGAACTGAAAATCGAGTCAGTTTCGAACCTGGTTTTTAAATCAGGTTTGCTTAAACTCCCGTTGCTAAGTGCGAAATCAACAAAGTTTCGTGAAAAGTGTTTGTTTGATGAAACTAGTCTGGGGCAGTTTAAGTTCAAGCGAAAACGACATTAAAAACATCCGTAACAGGCACACCGTGAGTTACATAAGCAATCTTCAGTAACTTTTTTTTATCTTTGGGCCCCTCTTGAAACGAAATCCTGGGTACGGGTCTGACGCTATGTGCTTGGAATGGGAACTATTTGAAAGTTGGAAAAGAAAACTATTGTAATCAGAAGAAAATGTATCGAATTTAGTCTATTTGTCTCTCTAAAAAGACCTGGAGCTACGACCATTCAGCTTAGCTCGTCGAGATAGCAAAGTATCAGTGTGTATGTTTACGTTACTTATTTTTCCCAAATTTGCTGGAACCGATTTTTCCTAATTTATGTCGTTTTCGCTTGAAATCCAAACTAATCCATACATTTGACAACAGTTGAGGTTGGTTGTTGCTTCAAGCGAAAACGCCATCAGATTAAAATGGTCTCGTGAACCAAACATTTTTGTCCGGTTTTCACTCCCGGTATAGGTTTATATGAGCAAAACTACAAAGATAAACTCAAGATGGAGTGTTCGGCCATTTTCTAAACGACCCTTCGATGACTTTGGTTCACTGTAAAATGTTTTCATTGAGCTGTACCTTTTCATTAGAGTTGATTGATACTTTTTTGTGCCGACGTTGAATGAGCAATTATTCTCTACTCACTACATTTGTTTGCGATTTTCTCTCGTAGTCTACACTCTTCGTCTGGAAAATCTGGAATTATAATAATTTATTACTACCAACAGCACAGAATTATATGTTAAGTAATTGATCTTTTTAAACAATTCTACTTTCAAGCTGAGTAAAATTTTGTAAGGCTTTCAAAAACCACTTGAATAATCTGATAAATATTCCACCTAATTGTGAACAAATTGTTCTACAGATAAGTCTAAAGTACAGGTTTTCCCCATCCGCACCTGACAAATGTCTATTATGTATTGTACACCGGAGGTTATGTCTGTCGCAATTATAACTCAATGACAGTATACATTAAAATTCAATTCATTGAAGTGCCGTCTAACAGTGCCTAAGCGTCCTCTATTACTTCCTTAGAAAATCATTTGATCGTTACACTGAAGTACTGCAGAAAAAATGCTAGTCTCAAAAGTTCGATAAGAGCGCCGTACAACGGATTCTATTACGGGTACATCGTATGAGTACATAAACATTTAAAAAGGGCCTGAAGGTTAGGGAGAGATTTTCTTTGTTTACTTTATCTTTCGATAGTTTCTGCGTTATTCTTTTCATATGTTTGTTATCCATCTAGTAGATACTGATGCCAAAAATTAAATCTCCCGGTGTAATTCCACCCGGATATTTAGAAAGCAAACGTGAAAATTAATGTGTTGTAAATAGAAGAGAAAGTAAACAAAATGGTACTCTCTTTTACATATTCGACCTCATGACGATATAACAGATTGAAATGAGAATTTTATGTTCGGCTTTAAAAGTAGGGATGTCGGTTTTTTCGAAGTATTCACTTTTCGAGTACTTATCAATTAAATTTTAATCGTTCATAAGCTATGGCATTTTCGTTTGAAGCAAAACAGCCGTAACTCTGGATTTGACAGCAGTTAAGATCGGAACTGGGTTAGTTTCAGCTTATTACATTATTATTCGATTAATCGATCGATTATCCGACACCCCTAATGCAGAGATGTCTGGTCATTGGTTATGTTTAATGTAATTTAAAACCTAATGCCAATGATGTTGGTGTTAAATTGAGAGTGAGTGTCCATTACAGAAAAATTATAAAGCATAAATAGATAACGAAAAAATGTATTCCTTCCGGCACAGTTCGTGGCTTGTTCCAGTAAATTTACGCAAAAAGAGATTAAATTTACAAAACAGCAGTTGCTAGGTTTTCTTTTGTTAGTAATTGAGTATCTGGGCAAAACTTCTGGAAAGTGCTTGAATCACAATACTCATTTTGAAGATAAGACTATTAACGTGCACTGAAGTTCGTGCGCTGAAAATGATGAAATCGTTGCTGATATTCTGGAAGTCGTGTATGACCAGCTGCACGAAGCCTCACTCCAAGTGAATCCGTTAAGGTGCAATTTTCAATCTCGGAGAAACAGCTATTGTTGGAAAACAAAAACACATTTTCTTCACTATTACTAAATAAATCTTCATTGAAACATCATTCATCCACTAAAAAATCAATCAACCATTTCTTTTTGCACGAATTTCAACTCAACGACAATGTAGAAAACTGCTTTTGTGTTTTTTTGGCTAATGGCTGATTGTAAGTAGTCCCTTGATGCGTTAGTTCGATAAATGTTATATCTGACCCGAAGACTTTTTGTGGAAGATTCACTACAATGTTACTGAATTTCGTCGTTTTTTTTTGTTTGTGCGGAGCATAAGACGATTGTCTCGCAAGCCAGTTGTCATATGTTCGAGCTCCGAGTTGGAAACCTTTTAATGTCAGTAGGATTGTCCTCGTCCTAACGGTTCTAAATTTAGTTGAAACTGAAGATCAAGGTTCGCTTCGAAGTGATTGCCAAAAGTTGTATTGAGGTATATTCCATTTAAGTCGTCGAGTTTATCCGCTATAAAAACGAGTTACTTTAAACCTATCAATTCATGCGATAAGCATAACCGACGCAGGCGGCAACCGGCAAAACAGACAAGACAAGGTATATCACATCGTTCAAAAACCTCAATAAACCCCAATCAATCGCTTTAAGTCTATAATCAATTGTTACAATTTGCAAGCAATTAGCGGTTATGACGGGGAGCTTTTTAGCCAGTTTTCCTATCATGTGTACTAGAAAAACCCTGACATGTGGCGCGCTGTACAAGATCTCAGCCTTGATCTCAGCTTATTTGTGGACCAACGATCGCAGTAGGCATCTCAACGGATGACAGAAAACGGCGACAGTTCCAGCGAATCGCATCGATCATGCTAGCGGCCAAATTACCTACGGGGAAATATTGAAGGGAAAAACAAAACGTGACGTTATGGCAACCGCACCGGACAGCACCGGCGAACCGATAGATGAAGCGATTAAGATACGGTACGCTATGGAGAAAAAAAGTCTATAATCCAGTTGGAAACTAGCAATTGTTGCTGTTATTGTACCTTGAGATGATAAACACTTCCCCAGGGAGTATTTGCACAGTTTGACATTTGAGTGGCGAATTTATCGGTGGGAAATTCATTCAATTAATATTCCACCGGTGTGGATTGACTGTACAATATTATTGATGATGCAACGGGTATTTGCCTAGTGCGCCAAAACTGGTAAGCTTAAAATACGAGATTTATTCCGAATCGGAAGAAATACACACGTTCTATTATTTATCCTCTGTTAGCCATTTTCCCGGTAACTGTCTTTGATGGCGACTGATTAGATAAAGCTTACTGCTCCGAATAAAAAAAACTGCTACGATACGAGGGATTTGGAATGTTTCGTCTTCTTAGTAGCTTTGGCTAATGACATTTTGAGCTCCACCAAACATATGGTGAATCTAATCCCTAGTTTTCATTACAGTTGACAAGTTTGAGCAGCACTCGAAGGAACACAGCACACACCCTCCCGCTGTTAAGTATTTTGCTAGGTTAGCCATAAAATATCTAGGTGATAATAGCGTACACAAGTCATATGAATGAAACGTAACACGTTACGTGCTTCTACTGATAAACGGTGTCTTGTCGGTCAAACGATGTTCAGTTCTTGAGAAAATCTATTATCGATAAACGCTTTGAACCGTCACTTGGGGTCTGTTGTTATGGATATACAACAAAGTAGTAAAAACGCACGGTTACTTGGATACGTATTTTCTAGACCATGTTGGCATGAAGTTTGCGTTTAGCCCCTGTTCGGGAGTTCGGTGAGTGTCGTTTTTCTTATCACTCGGTTGAGATGCGTGAAGGTTTCATTTTGAAAGAAGAATATCTTCCACCCAGCTACAGCAAACTCATTGCTAATGGAGTGATACATATATACAGTGCCAGATAAGTGGAGTACATTGTTGACATTGTTGATTGTAAATTAGGTTGACGAAGAATGGAATCTGTTTTCAGAGTTATAACAAACGATGACGGATGAGGTCAAAACGTGAAAAACTTCAACAAGTACTTCGTCAGATTCGTTTTTATTTTTTTGTATTCAACCATGCAGCATTCGATAGTAGCCTCATTGTTGCTAGATGTGATGTATCATTCATGTTTCATGGCCGAAAAGCTTAAAAAAGTTTGTGATATGGATGATAACGATACAAAGATGTTCGAGGAATGTGGTGAAATGTCGTCACTTTTTAGTAGACAAATTAATCCTTATGATCACTTCTAACGCATGCGGGATTTTTGTAAATTTATTGTTTCCGATTATTCAAGATTTCTCCGACACACCTTCATATCTATAATTACCTGTCATTTAGGGAAAGAAAAAAAAAGATCATCGCGAGATGTCAATGCCAACGGCTGCAATGATTAGAAAAAAATATATATATTCACAAAGAGCATGATTTTGCGCACGTTTTGTCGCAGAACTGCTCGTAGGTTCAATTACACAGATTAAATACGTATTACTCACTGATAGCCGTACTTTGACGATGATAATGACACCATATAACAGGGGCAGTATCGTAACATCGTGCTTCATCATACACACATGATTTTAAATGATTCTTTACCAGAACTTCAACGTTTTTTTTTTATGACTATTAGTCGGCTTTAAGTATCATTAGTTTGGACCGAAAATAATAGAGTAATTCAATTATCTTTTTCTGCTGCTAAGTCCTACTGGAAGCTAATTCCGGAACCAACGTTCAGTGGTTTTACATTGTTGTGGTAGACATCGGTGTTAACCCTTGGATCGTCTATTCTCATTTGACCGTTGCTTAACATTTTATTATTTCGAAATATTACGCTTTTTACCCGTCGACCGGGACGGGAACAGGTTGCCGTCACTAACCAACCACTGAGAAGGGCAAGTCAATTCAATACTGCCTGCAACAATAGCAACCGTATCAGCCGACCGTGATTTACACGTGTTCACAGAAAGTCGCGTTTGGCTCTTCAATGATTCGTTCGTGTGCCCGAAATGACAGGCGGAAAATTTATACTGAGTGGTTGGCGGCATGTACCGGCGGTGGTACCGACAACAAGCACAGCACACGATACTTATGCTTGATTACCGCTGGAAAATGAACGACATGCGAGTCATGCGAACGTATATCTTCTCCCTCTTTCTCTGTGTGAGCGGGTGAAAAATGCGGAAAAGATCGCCAATGGCGGATGCCTGAAGGTCGATCGGTACACTGTGTACTGTACTACCGACGACACGACCTGCCACTCGTCTATCAAAACTGTATCGTAAATTTAACTACCCCTCAGTAACTGGAAATGTCAAATCGGAAACGTTAGTGAATTTTTTTAAACTGGCAGCACAAGTTGATTTATTTATTGATTTTGAATAACAGTCACCATAACCTTGGTTACTGCATATCGAAGGCAAGATGAATGTAAACAAAATAAATTTCAGATCGGTTATTATATTACGGAACATTTTAATGGATTTACCTGACTCGAGCGGAATGTAAAAATTTAGGAGTATGAGTTATGTCTTTTATAAAGCCAAGTTCAAAATTCAGGTCTTGACTTGAAACCGTTGTGTGAGAAAGAAGACATGGAAATGACCGACAACGAGCTGAGCGAGGCTTGTGCTCTGCGGTACCTGCATAACGTACGGTAAAATGATTTCTTTGTGGAATTCCACTAGTAATCCTCGAATAGTGGCCAACAAGGAGAAATACTGTTTCCACTGCTGCGCAATCAACCGACACAAAACAATTTTGACACCGGCATATTACACCGAATCCTACTGCCCAGAAAAGCTAGCAGTGGAAGTGTACGGATGAATCGCTGGAAGTAGATCATTGTCCTCGTTCGTTGGTTTTATCCATAGTTTCGATTAAATTCCGAAAATGCATTTCTGCTAAATTTGGACAAAGTTTAACACTAATATTCCACCGCTTTCAAAACATGTTTATTTGTTTTGGGGTTCCTTGGTAACCAGTACATAGCAACTTAAACAGTGTTGCTCGAGAAGATTATTTTTATCATTTACAAGGGGTCGCTAGATTTGTGGTAACTGGCGGTGAATCGTTAGCGAACAGTTTTAATGCTGATTTTTCTTCTGAGTGCCTGGTCGTGTCGTCGGTACTACTCTATTGAACAATTCAATTCAATGGATTTGACATTTGGTACCATGTCAATCCTAGCAGTCTGTGAATTTCCGTATGGGAAAAGCGTGGTAATAATTTACGACAAAGCGAAAATTCCCATGAAATCCCATAGTCTGGAATAGCAAAACTATTTACCCATTTTTAAAACCTACTACGTTTCAGAAGGCTTGATATTTTTACTTAAGAATCCCTACTAAAAAAAGAGGTAGCAACAATAAACAAAATAGCAAGAAACGAAGAAATGACATATCTGTAAACTCATCCTTGAATGCCGGCTGGTGTACGCAAAAGATATTAACTTTAAGAATCAAGGGAGCTATACTAGTCGGAAAGATAGGAAAATACTTCAGACTTGTTATGAAAAATAAACGTGCAAACATATAAATAAAGATTTTATACAAATCAGAAAACAGTGAGAGTAACAACCGCGATTCTGTTTTTGAGTGATAGGTACGGAAGAGCGAAATCCGCTATTGTTTCAGTTTCCACTCTTTAGAGTGATGTTTAATCGGATTTTGTTTGTTTTCAATGTTATTGAGGCATTAATACAGCCATGCTCATGTTGTTACTGTTTATGTTTTTCATTTCAATAAAATAATGATTCCTTTAAGACTAAACGTGTTTTCGTTACCGTTAACAAATATAGTTTGTGCTACATCGTGTTGTTGAATATAGTATATACTATGATAATGATACATAGGGTAAGTTCAAGGAGAAAACCCAGAAAAGATTTTAGCAAAGACTAAAGAGAAAAAATACCTAAATATATATATATATATGAAATGCGGATAAATGCAATAATAGTGTTATTATTTTATTGAATAATTACCTACTAATCATAAGTATTTTACTGATATATTATTACTATATATAAAGTATTGGTCTATGTACAAAAGTTGTGAACAAAAAGCATACAACACGAAAGGAGAGCAAGTTACTATTGCAATAAAACATAAAACTAAAGAGCGCTACGGAAGGATTGAAATCCATACAAATCAAAGACGAATAAAGTTTAGAATCATACTTAAAGAAAAAAAAAAAGCAAATACTAATTGCAACTGCTATAAAACATATTATTACGAAACTCTAAAATAATGAAATCAGATACAATAATTAAAGTATAGTTATCATTGAACTTTTCAAAAAGTTATTAAATTATTGCTATTACATTAAATATACTTAAAGAGAAGAACAAAACTATGTATGAATATTTATGGACACACATTGAAGCAGAAATTTTACAGAACGAAAGCAAACAATATACACTAGTTGACGCGGGCAAAACTACTCTGAAATAAACTAACAAAGTTGTAGCGAATGTTGTTCAGTGAACCAAACATCCCAACCCATATTTCCCTGGAAACAGTTCGCAGTTCACGCATAACGATCTTTGGTTCGGTTACTTAGCGATGGATGTTTCTTATTTTTCTGAGCAAAAACCACTGCAACCAGCATTATACAATATCGCGTTCCCGATTCATCACTAACAATAATCGAAACAAAAAGTTGTAATTAAAAAAAAATTGTTAAATGAAAGAATGAATGATGGGTAAGTTACACATAATTTAGTTTTAATACCGGTTGAACCGGAATTACACAAAATGTAAAACTAAACAAACCTGTTCGATCATTGCAGCTGCGAATCAAAATCCAACTCTAAAAATATTGTGAAAATAAAATAAAAACAAATTATAACGATGGAACACTTGTTGGTTTTATTTCTACTTGACAAGAAAAGTGCTAATGAAAACCATGCCATACATTTATCTATCACATATGCGGGTTGGTTTCCCTGGTAACCGACGGTGTCAATTCGTTTCAAACCGCATTTGTCGTTTGTATCGTCGTCATGTCCTGCATCATTTGGCTGAATCGAAGTGGAACAAATATTTTTTGCAGGGTAAGATTGGTTCAAAAATATTTTTCCTATCCTGTATTTGCTAAATAGCACTGTAAACAGTCGTGAGCAGGTGTATCGGGCCGCGATTGTGCCTCTTAAAGCCGAGGTCGAAGTCGTGATGATCGTATGGTAAGTGGTGTCATTCAAAATTGCATAGCAACAGGCATGTTTCAAAGAATTGTTTAAAGTTCTCTTTATGTTTTGAAAGAAGCCATCTAGCATTTAACCAAATAGGGCTCCCTATTTCATCTCATTTGTAAGGAGAGCAATTCCAGAAATGCTTAGCGGGTCATCAGAATCGACCTTCTCCGATTCGGATGAAACTTTGCACATGGCTTCAGTATGGCAAATCATAAGTTTTGAACCGATGAAGAGGTCAATCCGACTCACGACTGATTTTTAAATAGGGCGTATGTATTTTTGCATATCACGAAAATTGCCTTTTTCAAATCGTTGTTACTCGGAAAACGTTCATCGTACAAATATGGCGTCCAGGAAGAAGTTGTAGGGAATCGATTGGACACTCTTAATAAAATATACACTGAAAAAATTTTTCGATTTTTTTCTCAATAATTTCAAAATGAACCAAAAAATTCAGAGTTTCGATTTTTTTTGATAATTTTTATTTTGAAGCTCTTATTAAAACCTACAGATTGATGGCTATCCCATCCGTGCCTTTTGAAAAATGAAGAAGTTACAGCTAAAACAATTTACAGATATATTCGAAATTTCAAGTTCTCGTTGAAAGATAATCATTTAAACAGTAGAATATTATTCTACAGGTTAAAGGTAATAAATTTGTTCATGATATCCTTTCTTCTAAAAGTAGCTGTTCTTGAGATACTTGGATATTTAATTATAACACCATTTTTTTTATATTTCCATGAATTGTTTATTTGCTTGCTATATCTACAATTATTACATGTACATGAATAATTCTTAATTATACTTAAGGTTTTATTCATGCCTGACGGAGCTGCCTGGCAGTACAAAAACAAGTCTCTGTAAATTTAAATCAATGTATAGCGTTGATGCTGAGTGGCATTTTTTGCAACTTCCCATGGTAAAGGACCATGTGATGAACTCGGGGGTAATTTAAAGCGAATGGCACGACGTGAAAGCTTGGCTAAACTACATGAACACCCAATCACAACTGCAAAATAATTATATGAATGGCCAGAACAGAGACGTCGAGATGCATTCACGACCATGTCTTTTTGCTACGTGTCACAAGAAGAATATGAACGGGGTGTGACCGAGTGGAGTAGTGTTTATAAGGATACCAAAATGATTCCAAGCACACAGAAATACCATTCTTTCGTTCCGGTTTCAGAAAGCACAATCTTCACAAGACTGTATTCGAATGACGATGCACGTACTGCCCATACTTGCATATCAGTCCCATATGGAAAATCAGCATGTCAAGAAAAAGACGTTTAAAATTTTATTTTAGATGTTTTTGATTGATTGTGCTACCTAATGCTGATGATACTATTACATGAAATATCGATAATACACCTTTGCTATTCCAATATTGCAACAATTTTTTTTTTTCATAAATACGTTTATTTCTTAAGGCAGTTTACATAAGTTTTTCTTCGCCGTAGCATCACTTTTACATAATATTCTTATCCTAATTTAATTCTAACATAGTCACAACGTTTTGCATTTATTAAAACATATTCTCTTATTACTTAAATATCATCTTAGGTAACTCGTCATTAATTATGAAATCTACTCGGAAATATTATTTGAACCAAACGATTAACTTCTATAAATTATAAAATAAGCTGTTATTTTCAGACATTTTGTTATTAATTTCATAAACTGTTTCGAGTTTGTTTGTATCATTACATTATTTTTATTCTAATTTAGCTATTGGTTGAACGCATGGTCGCAGCTGGGATCAGAACTAAGTCTTGAAAGGGGCCTTTATTAAATTGAAACTCCAGTTTTCTTTATGAAATGATAAATAAGTTTCATGTATGAAAGGTCACGACAAGCAAGAATGTCTCGAACTGGGATATTGGATAGTCTACCTTGGGTACGCAAAGAATTTATTAGTTGAGATCTGACATCACGATACTCCACGCATGTCCAAACGACATGATCAATATCTCGATAACCTTCGCCACAAGCACAATGATTAGTCTCGGAGAGCCCAATTCGAAGGAGATGTGCATCTAACGTGTAGTGATTGGACATGAGTCTGGATATCACACGAATGAAATCTCTACTCACATCCAGTCCCCTGAACCATGCCTTTGTCGATATTTTCGGAATAATTGAGTGCATCCACCGACCCAGATCATCTTTATCCCAAGAAGCTTGCCAGCTGGCAAGTGTTCTTTGGCGAGACGAGCTATAGAATTCGTTGAAAGCAATTGGTCTCTCATAAATTTCACCCTCAATAGCACCACGTTTGGCTAAAATATCGGCTCTTTCATTGCCAGGAATGGAGCAATGAGCCGGGACCCAGACTATAGTGATTAGATAATTATTGTTCAATATGTCGTTCAGGCACTGTTTTATTTTGCCCAGGAAAAACGGTTCAGTCTTGCCAGTCATGTTTGAGCGAATGGCTTCAATTGCACTCAGACTATCTGTGAAGAGGAAATAATGGTTTGGAGTTAATGTGACGATTACACTCAAACTATAATGAACTGCTGCTAGCTCTGCTATATAAACAGATGCAGGTTCTTGAAGCCTAAATGAGGCCGAAACATTATTGTTGAACATACCAAACCCTGTCGCTTCTTCAATTCGCGATCCGTCCGTGTAAAACATTTTCTCAGAGTCAATATGCCTGAACTTACTTGAAAATATTTTTGGGATTTCCGTCGAACGTAGATGATCCGGGGTTCCACGCACTTCGCGCTGCATGGATGTATCGAAAAATAAAGTTGAGTCAGGGACATTTAGGAGGCTGACACGGATAGGAATATATCTTGAAGGGTTGATTTCCTGTGACATATGGTTAAAATATACTGTCATGAATTTTGTTTGAGATCGAAGCTCGACTAGTCGTTCGAAATTATTAATTACCATGGGATTCAGCACCTCACATCTTATTAGCAGGCGTGATGAAAGCTCCCAAAATCGATCTTTTAATGGAAGAACTCCCGCCAGAACTTCAAGACTCATTGTATGTGTCGAATGCATGCACCCTAAAGCAATTCGCAAACAACGATACTGAATTCGCTCCAGTTTGATAATATGAGAGTTTGCAGCGGAACGAAAGCAAACGCATCCATATTCCATCACTGAAAGTATCGTTGTCTGATACAATTTTATTAGATCTTCCGGATGAGCACCCCACCAAGATCCTGTTATTGTTCGAAGAAAATTTACTCTTTGTTGGCATTTTGTTATCAGAAACCTAATGTGTCCTCCCCACGTGCATTTGGAATCGAACCACACCCCGAGGTATTTAAAAGTTAAAACCTGTTGGATCATTCTTCCCATCATATGGAGCTGAAGCTGCGCGGGATCATGCTTTCTTGAAAAGACGACTAACTCTGTTTTCTCCGCAGAGAATTCGATACCAAGATGAACAGCCCAATCGGACAAGTTATCTAAGGTATCTTGCAATGGTTTATGCAGATCAATAGCTTTGGGTCCAGTAACTGAAACCACGCCATCATCTGCCAATTGTCTTAGTGTACATGGGGTTACTAGACAGCTGTCAATGTCATTCACGTAAAAATTATAGAGGAGCGGACTGAGGCATGAGCCTTGCGGGAGACCCATGTAACTATTTCTGAGTGTTGCCAAATCGCCATGTGAAAAATGCATGTGTTTCTCTGACAAAAGGTTGTGCAAATAATTATTTATAACTGCTGGGAGTCCATTTTGGTGAAGCTTGTCTGAAAGAACATCAATGGAAACTGAATCAAATGCTCCTTTAATGTCTAAAAATACAGATGCCATTTGTTGCTTTTGAGCGAAGGCAATTTGGATGTCAGACGAAAGTAATGCAAGGCAATCATTCGTCCCTTTATTTCTACGGAAGCCAAACTGAGTATCTGACAACAAACCGTTCGTCTCGACCCAAGTGTCGAGACGTCGTAGAATAATTTTTTCGAACAATTTTCTGATGCAGGACAACATCGCAATGGGTCTATATGAGTTGTGATTGGAAGCTGGTTTCCCCGGTTTTTGAATGGCGATAACTTTCACTTGTCTCCAGTCAGGTGGAACAATATTTTGCTCAAGAAACTTGTTGAACAATTCCAACAAACGTCTTTTTGCGAGGTTGGGCAGATTCTTCACCAAGTTGAATTTAATTCTGTCCAACCCTGGAGCGTTATTGTTACAAGACAAGAGTGCTATAGAAAATTCCATCATTGAAAATGGGTTATTAATAAAACCATTATTTGGAGGAGATTCCCGTATAATGCTCTGCGTAGGAACAGAATCTGGGCAAACTTTCCTAGCAAAGTCAAATATCCATCGGTTCGAGTATTCATCACTCTCATTGCCCACGTTACGATTCCTCATTCGTCTGGCCGTGTTCCAAAGAGTGCTCATTGAGGTATCTCTTGACAAACCTTCGACAAAATGTCTCCAATAGCTACATTTTTTGGCTCGAAGTATGCTCTTGTACTTGGTTTCTAAAACCATAAGTTTTTCAAAATTCTGAGGAGTTCCTCCTCCCCGTTTTAGAAACGTCTTGCAAGCATTTTGTTTTGCGAGTTTAGCCTCTGAGCACTCTTTGTCCCACCAGGTGTTGGGAGGCCTTCTGTTAGTCGTTGGCCCAGGAAAGCGTTTAGTTTGGGATTGTTCTGCTGCCTCCAGAATCGAACAAATGAGGAAGTCATATTCTTCAAGTGGAGGGAGCTCTTCCATTGAATTCAAAATACTAGAGATACTACTTTGGTATTTAATCCAGTCGATATTTTTTGTCAAATCATATGGAATACTAGCGGAAGTAGCAATGCAATTGCTACTGCTAATTGAGATGATGATTGGTAAATGATCGCTACCGTGTAAATCAGGCAGTATTTTCCAGGTGCAATCTAGTCGAATTGATGTTGAGCAAAGAGATAGATCTAATGCACTTGGGCGTGCCGGAGGTCTTGGGATCCGTGTCATGCTACCCATATTTAATACCGTCATGCTAAAATTGTCACAAATGTTTTGTATTAAAGATGATCTGCTATCATTGTAAACGGAACCCCACATAATACCGTGCGAATTTAAATCCCCCAGAATCAATCGTGGTGCAGGAAGGGCTTCAACCATTTCATTAAGCTGTTGCTGTCCAACTTGTGCTTTTGGAGGAATATAAACCGAAGCTATGCAAATATCTTTGCCTTTAATGTTTATTTGGCAAGCAACAACTTCTATACTAGAAGTTGAAGGGATGTTTAATCTATAAAAGGAATAGCATTTCTTAATTCCCAAAAGCACTCCACCATACGGAGAGTCTCTATCGAGACGTATAATGTTAAAATCATTAAAATTTAAAGCTATGTTTGAAGTAAGCCATGTTTCGCATAAAGCAAATACATCACATTTTTGACTATGCAATAATATTTTAAATGAATCAAGTTTTGGCATGATGCTTCGACAATTCCACTGCAGGACAGTGATTGTATCATTTGCGACGGGTGATAAATTATCCATCAAAAGATACAAAACCTGAGACAATTGGCCATTGAGCTGATAACTGCTTCAAAAAGGTTCTAGCTATTGGAAGGAATGCCATTATGAGGGTCTTTAAGGGTTCAGATATATTGAATGCTGAGAAAATCCATTCAACAATTTCCGAAAACTTCAGTAATCCTGTTGGTGGCTGTGAAATGGAGCCCACTGGATTATTATCTTTTTCTGTACTAGATCCTGGATTGGTTTGTGAATTTGACAAACCAGGAGGCACAGTCTTTGGTTTTGACTTTTTTTGTTTAACACGGGGATCTTTTTTTGAAGATGAAATTTTAGGTGTCTTTTTTGGTAATTTGGAGGAAGACTTCTTTCTCTTAACTGACCCTTGGGTAGTGATAAACGAATTACCTTCACTATTTTCGTCAGAGTCAGAGTCCTCTGGTTCCTCTAGATTTGAAAACCCGTTTTCGGTTTCCAAAGGGGGGACATCAATGACCGTTTTAAGCATTTCTGCATATGTGCGCTTAGACCGTGCTTTTAAAGAAAGCTTAATTTTGTCTTTGTGCACTTTAAATGCAGTGCATACTGAAATATCATCATGAGGACTATTCCCACAATAAATACATTTTTCAATTTCCTTGTTGCAATCATTATCTTTATGAGGCCCTTCACACTTAATACATTTTGGTTTATTACTACAGTAAGTAGCTGTGTGGCCGAATTTTTTGCAGTTCGTACAATTCATTACATTTGGAACAAAAAGCCGAACAGGGAGGCGAATTTTATCGACATAGACATGGGACGGCAACGCAGACCCGGCAAATGTCACTCGAAACGAGTCTGATGGGCGATAAACTTTTTTTTCCTCTTCATGAACTACTGAGTACAGTTGTTTGCACTCCAGTATTTTCACACCCTCAAGCATAGAGTTCTTGAAACGACCAACACCATGCTTGAGTAAATCATCTACCGAAAGACTCGCTTCGGTAACAACACCGTCAATTTCGACATCTTTGGAGGGTATGTAAACTTTATACTCTTTATTGAAATGTTCCGAAGAGACAATATCATTCGCGTGTTTCAAATTATTTACCACAACACGAATTTTATCGTTATTTACTTTTATGATCTCTTTGATTGAAGAGTATCGTGATGTCAAACCTTTATTAATTTGAAAAATGTTTAATGGCTTTGATATACGTCTAAAAAAGACTATCCAAGGCCCAGAAGAGCTCTCCTGATATTTTTTCGTTCGTGGGGGTATCGGATTCATGCTAGGATTTACGTCCATGGATTCATCCATTACATTAAAATTTTTAACTAAACTTTAAATAAAATTTGAAACCAACACTACACAGTACTCAATCAAAAGGAAAAGAAAAGACTTCTACCTTGAAATTGTTGTCTATCTCCGTTGCACTGCCGTGTAGATCCTCGTTGCTCTAGATGTTCTTGTTGGGTGTATCTGGACGTTGATACAATGCTGAAGCTCACTGTAGCGATAGAATATGATGTGATGCTACTGCTACCTGGCATCCAGCACCACTCGAATTCCGATTTGCTTTCGTCTTCGCCAGCTGTAACCAGCGCAGGTCACCGGTGTATACCTGCGTGTTGTATGGCAGTGGAAAGACCGAGTTGTCTTGTCTCCTTCTTCCTAGTGCTCCGCACCGATATGCTTCTGCACCGAAGTGCCTTCGCACCGGTGTGCCTTTGCACTCTCCTGCTTCTATGTGCCTTTGCACTCTTCCTCTTCGATGTGCCTTTGCACTCTCCTGCTCAGCACTTGTGGCTGTATATGGCGGCCTGGGTAGAGTTTGGGAAACGCCCTTTGTTGTTTCCTTCACCAGCTTGGCCCAGCACTAGGGCTCTCTTATGCAGCACGACTATACGTTTTAACGGCTGCTGCCAACAGGTCTCTACCTGTAGTTCAACCGTTGTCGTATTTAACGCGTGTAAACCAACCAGCGTTATTAAACTGTACGCTTCTATACACAACCTTCTCGGTTGAACGGCTATTACTGAATGTATATTGCAACAAATGAAATGATTGAAATTTGCACTAAATGGGACTGATATGCGGGTACTTTGCATATGGGACAGACATGAGTTGATATTTTTTTCACATTTTACTGAACAAACCCTTAACTTTTATTGCAATTTCTGAGAGTATATTGAGGATAGATTGCATTCCTCAAGCTAACTCAATGTTGGCGAAAATCGATATGGGACTGATATGCGAGTATGGGCAGCGTAGTACTCATACAATTTTCAAAAACTTGAAACCTTAAATATAATAAGGAATTATTTCTGTACATGTAATAATTGTAGATATAGCAAGCAAATAAACAATTCATGGAAATATTAAAAATGGTGTTATTACTAGATATCCTAGTATCTCAAGAACAGCAACTTTTAGAAGAAAGGATATCAATCTGTAGGATTTAATAACAGTTTTAAAATAAAAATTATCAAAAAAAAATTAAAACCATGCAATTTTTTATTTAACTTTTTCGGATTATTTTGTAATTATTAAGAAAAAAAAATTTTTTTTCAGTGTATATTTTTTTTTAGAGTGCCCAATCGATTCCCTGCAACTTCTTCCTGAACGCCATTTTTGTACAATTAACGGTATCCGAGTTACAACGATTTGAAAAAGGCCATTTTTGTTAAATGCAAAAATACATACGCCCTTTTTAAAATTCAGTCGGTTTCAGACTTATGGTTTGCCATACTGAAGCCATGTGCAAAGTTTCATCCAAATCGGAGAAGGTCGATTCAGATTTTGTCACTTTTTCGTCTACTCATTCCTGGAATTTCTCAGGACGTTACCTTAAAAACCTGATTTAGCCACTAAAATCACTACGATTTTTTCATATTCCTGCTTAATTCGCCTTGTTTCACATTGGGAATTGATTCACATTCCCCGGAAATTAAAATAATATTTAAAAAATCAGCTAAAAACACTTCTGAAATTTTCACTACTGTGCTCCTAATTTCATCTCAAAGGTTTTATATTCATCCTATCGTTGGTCCTTTATTCATCCCATAAATTAGCAATGGCGACAACAATTATAACCAAAATATTGCACTATTACTCTCCCAGGTTCAAAATGTCAGAATTTTACTTAAGAAGGGCCTAATGCCAACTATAAGACAACACACGATATTTTTAGGCTGTGAACAAGGGGAGGACGCTTAGAACAATGTGCCAATCACACATTAACACAATGCGTTGGTGCATTTATCAATATTGGCACTTTCGTTTTCATACAGTGGCACAGTTGCGGCACACAAAGGGCACAGTTTTGACAAGTAGCTGTTTCATGGAGCACAGCGTGGCACACTTAGACTCACAGTATATCACGGGTGTTTTTAGAGGCACAATAAAGTTTGTGTTAAGCGACTCTCCCCTTGGCTGTGAACCATTTCGTGGTTAGTTTTAACTTTTGGTTAAAATCGGACACTTGAGTGGTTATTCTGTGTCGAGTAGTTCAATTTAACTAAAACTGCAGCCCATTTCAAAATTTGACAGACGGAAAGTTATTTGGGTTTATTTTCCACTGGAAATAATTTCAACTAAAGATTTAATATTCGAATTTTGATTGCAAGATTTTTCTCAGTGTCTCGAGCAGGGCTATTTTTGACAACATCAAATTAACCACTCGAGTGTCAGATTTTAATCAAAAGTTAAAATTAACCACGAAATGGTTCACAGACTTAGAAACAGTTTGGAATCATTTCGACGTTTAGATTTTTTTGGATCGTTTCCGTTACCTTACGTTTTAAATTTAAAATTTTACTGTGCAGTTATTTTGAAGAACTTGAAAAAAAACAAAAAAAAAAATGAATTGTTACTATTTAGGCATTAGCCCTTCTAAAAAAAAATTCAGAACCAGAGATGTCATTTATTCAGAATTATCGGTATTGTATAGATTTTTGCGTTCGCATACTGAGATACAGATTTTATACAGATTTTCGAAATTTAATATAGATTTGTAAAGGTTCATAAAAAGTGAGAAGTAAAAAGTTAGACCAACTTGACACACAGAACATCGGTAATGATAAAAAGACAGAGCTACTTTAATTTAAAACATATTTTTTATATTTTTTTCTTGTGCGTCTTCTGCACATGGCAAGTAAATAAAAAATCACTTATACTTAGCATAGAATCACCACTTAATTACAATAATGAAGACTTCATTTATTACATTCTTTGCGTTGCGACGATGATTTTGTCGGATTGCAGACTGATATCATCATGTTTTCTGCTGATTTACCAATAAAAGTTGCTTAGGAAATGGAATTAATGCAAATGCGCAGATAGCCACCATTACCGGCCATCCCCGTCTCCATCGTTAAAAGGGAAGGATAACGAATAAGGAAGAGAGGAAATGTTGATGTTTCACCTGCTTCCCGGAAGGACGATGACTCATCATTCTCTTCCATAGGTATCGCGAAACTGGAGATTTGAGTAGTTATGGTAAAGGTCAAGGATTTACTCTAAGCTAGCGATGGGACCATATAAAATATTTGCCATCTATTATATTTTCAAACTTCGACTTCAAATGTACAGTATCATTTATACAAACAGGAGTGAAAAATAATGAAACGATCTCACCGGTAACTAACATGCTGTATGGCAGCGCTTATGTATACGCAATGTACTTGATCAGCTTTTCGTGCCACGATGCAAGAGACCGATATACGGATCGGCCCTTATTACAGTTTCCCTGTTGAGTTCCAGCTCCATACGCAAAAACACCGTGTGTAGCCGGATGCAGCGAACCGAAAAACACGCCAAACGACATCCTGCCAGCATCCCGGACTTAATTCTAATACCGCGAAAATCGAAGAAAGTGGAAATTTTACGCTTTGGATTTAAATTATTTTTCACCAAAAAAAGTACCAAAAAAAAATGAATTCAATATGAAAAGAATTGGTATTATACAGTTAGTGGATTGCAGAGCCGTAGTGAACATTTCTGGCGCCCGAGCAAACTCTAAAATAATCGCCCCCGCCAATTTTTTAACAAACACCATGAAGACGAACACACATTCACCCCTATTCTGTACGTCGATCGATACGAAATATTCCGATCGAATGTGTAATTTCAATTCTGCATGCCGTTCGAGTTGCCTAAGAACTCGAATATCATTCGTTCGAGTTGTTCAATTTTCGAACATTACTCGATCGACTTGCGTACGTATTACTTATGTTCGATTTAGAATCGTTCTAATTTGTTTATACAAGTGTGACGGTTTCGTTTACTAAGGAATGAATAATATAAATAATATATAACGTGTAAGTAGTGTTGACAGCTTTGATGGTTAGTGTTCGAAATTTCAAGTGTTCCCGAACGAGAGTCGATCTAATCATACAAGTCGAACGGAAGAAAGAATGCAAAATTCGACGTCGACAGTTCCCACAGAAACAAAAGAATACGACTACCACGACATCTGGACAATCCCTATGTAAGATTCATCCCATCAGACACTACCGACTAAAACTGGGGACTGGATCCCTCAGAGTTTTGGTTGTCAGCACACGACAATAGGAATCAAAAACAACAACGTTACAATTCATGAAATTATTCTAGTCTTAAGTACAGTTAAGGAATACTCTCGGCATCTTAGAGTTAAGGCAGTGAGCTTCAATAAAAATATACTGTTAAATACAAAAAAGTGGACAGTTCTTCATAAGATTTACCATATAAAGCGAAAGGAAGAACCAGTATACCCGTTAAATTTATATCGAAATGGTTCAAAATTCAATAAAGTTTCTGTTTCACGATCAACATCAAAATTCCATAGTAATAAAATATAAGATTTTTTTTACGAGTGAACCTGAATTCATGAATTGCGGATTATGGACACGAATTCTGAATTTGGATTGAGGGCCTGGATTCTGGGAATTAATTCTAGATCTGAATTCAGGAGCTGAACCTGGATCCTGGAAATGAATTCTGGAGTTGAATTCTCGGTCTGAATTTTGAAAGCGGAATCCTGGAAATTAATTACGAACCTGGGCCCTATCAGGAATCAAAACAAATTGGCTCAAATGGACCAAAATTCTGAATTATGATTCTGGAAATAAATTTTGAACCTGAATTTTAGTTTCTGCACTAGAATTATAGAATTATATTCTGTATCTGAATTATAAATCTGTATTTTGGTTCTGGGAATGAATTGTGGACCTTAGTTCTGAGCTTTTATTCAGAACCTGGATTCTGCATCTGATTTCTGGGTTTGGTTTGGGTTTTGAATTAGGAACTGGATGTTGGGTTTTTTTGGGTTTTGAATTAGGAACTGGATGTTGAACTTGGATTCTGGTTCTAGAATCCGGAGTTCTGGACTTGACTTTTGAACTTTAACTAAGAACCTGGATTATGCATCTGATTTCTGGACTTGGATTTTTAACCTAGAATCTGAACCAGAATTCGGGACCTGGGTTCTGAACCTGCGTAATAGAACTGGATATTGGACATGAATTCTAGATTTTCGACCAGTACTAGGATTCTGGATATGAATTTTGGACCTGAATTCTGTATCTAAAATCTAAGCTTGGGTTCTGGGAATAAAATCTGGAACCTAGATTCTAAACCCAAATTCTGGAACTGGATTCTAAACCTGAGTTCCAGAGCTGAAATCTAAACCAGGACCAAAAGTTTTAGAAAATAATTTTTTTTTTCGTTATTTACGATTCTCATACTACTGAAATTTTTATCGAAAATAGCTAAACATATTTCGGATGGTATAGAGTTAAAATGATTATGCTAAGCAATTTTGACTCATTGTAGAAAGGCGAACCAGAGTAAAATAACATGTTTCCCAAAAACAAATCGCTCCTGCTGTCGAGATATGAAAGTCGTGAGATGTTTACAAGGACTAACACATTTAATTGTTTCCTCGACTGTTCACCAACATTTTTCAGAATTTTATCTTAAAACGGTATGGTTTTCTCATGCCAAATGTCTTAGAATTTAAAACTTCGGAAGCTAAAATTTAAAACAAAATTTTCGTTTTTCTGAATCGAGATCTAAAATTTCAAAATTAATTTAAAAAAAACTCGACTCTGAAACTCAGAAAAAATTTTAGGTTGAGGAAATTTTTATGCCAAATGTGATAGAAATGCATGAAACATCGAGATCTAGTGTCATCTCGAAAATAATTTGGAGAAATTGACAATGGAAATTTTGAGATCTCAGAAATCGAAATATTTTTTTCATGGCAAATGTCTTAGATGTTGCATGTCTTAGAATTGCATGAATTTCCGAAATCGAAAATTCTTTGTTTTGATGCCAGTGTCTTCAAAATATCTTAAGCTTCGAGTTCTAGTGTTATCTCAAAAAAAAATTTTTTTTTTTAAATCGACTCTGGAATCCTGAAATCAAATTTTTTTGCCGAATGTCTTAGAATTGCATAAAATATCGATATCTGATGTTACCTAGACGTTTAGGGCCATTTTAAGACATTCAGCATCAAAAATAAATTTACTATCTCGGAGATCTAAAAATTCCCATCGCTCAGCATCTCGAATGGAAAAAAATCAGCAGAACTCCTACAAAAATCATTGCCTCTCATGAAAGACGAACAGCGCTTTACAGCTCACAGAAAACGTTATCTCTTCGAATCGATGCGACCTGACCACTGTTGGAACTGTTAGAATTCAAAGAGTAGTCCTACGTCAAAACGTGCGATATCAGTTCAGTGAACAGTAGTACAGATATCTGCGCACTTGCACATTTGATTAATAGTCAATTTTCGGGAATGGTAAACCCTTTCAGGAAACCTTTTTTTTCTTTAAGTTTTCCTTTTTAAGAGGTTCGCAGGTATGCTATCCGAGAATTAGATCTTTGGTAGGTCCAAGTTCATTCGTTGATTTTCCCATGCCCACACATTTTTAAGAAACTTCTCATGTCCCGCCACCTTGTTCATCTTGAGTAAGTTCCAACATTATTTTAATTTAGGTTTCGTTTTTGGCTTCAATATTTTTATCACATTTAGCATCTAGGTACATGTACTTATAATGTCATTGAGGGCATGACATACGTAAATATTCCGATAAATTGTTCAACTAACTTTAATTCAATTTGTTGTAGCGTGTAGCTTAATACTACTTCTCGATCAAATTTAATTAATTTGAATCAAATTCGGTAAAGTTTTATTCATTTGAAACAAATTTTCAATAATTTGAAACAAATTCGTCGAGTAGTTTTAAACCGAAAAATTTAACTAGGATCTCAGCGATGCGATTGACATTCTTTGGTCGTAGATAAAAAATAGCGTTGCGAACAACCTAAAAAGAAATTACCTTGAATTTTTTTTACTAAAGATATGAAATAACGGAAAATAACTATCGAACTGTCAAAAATTGCCATGCTCTCGAACAGGGTTATTTTTGACAACGACAAAATGGACTGTAAAATTTTAACTAAAAGTTAAAATAGTTCGCTAGTTGATCCACAGCCTAAAATAATGAACAAATGAAATACCGTTAAAGCCGTCAGCCAGAGTAGGTAATTAGTTTGTAATTTCCGGGCATTTAAAACTATTTACCTTCGATCGAGAGCATCTATTGTTAAAATAGAAATAAGTTTCCTTATCAATTTTTCAGTCACTGTTCACACTTCTGAATGGTATAAATCATATTAATAGCCTTACTGCACTATTCTTTGCGCTTTCGCGTTTGTTATCTATTCAACTGCCGTCCGCTTTGTTATATACACATGGTTGCAACACGGAACCAGAAGTCTACTTAATTTTTAGTACTTTCTGTGGCGGTTCATTCGGTATCCTAATTTAAAATAAAGGAGTTCATTAGGCAAATGTAGAAAATATATTGGAATAAGAGATATCCACTTAATAGTAAGTTATATTTATTCAAATGTTATGTTTTATTCACTCGAATTCGAATGCAACTAAATTTTAAATTTTCGAACGGGAATCTTGGTTTTTGCTTGTTGGGTGATTTTGCTTTTTTCGTTAATGGAAAAACATAATGATTGTATAGATTTCAACTAAATTTTCAATTGAGTAAGGGGTAGACAAATAATGATGACTCTTCTTGTTCAGTGTAGGTAACGGAAAAGACGACTCATCATTTTGCAATCTTTTTGAAATGATAGTTGAACGAAATTCTTTCGCTTAGCATATTTTCCCTAAATTCAGTTTAATGCTAAACCCGTAGTTGATCGATTTTGCCGAGGTTCCCGTTTGAAATTTAAAATTTAAAATTTTAAAAATGTAAATTTTTCTATTTTTAGGTTTTTATTTTAACCCCTATCATTTTTTGAGGATTTCAAGCTGTTTAAAAGAATCAGTTGACTGATTTATAAACACTTATAGTACACAACGGATGTTTCAGGCAATCTTTACATGGAAGCCCATCAAAAAGAATCCACCGAAAATAGCAGATTGTATCTACCCGCTCATGGACACTGCCGAAAAGCTAATCGATTACCGCGACACCCAAATCCGTTCGTCGTTTGCTGCGTCGAGATACGACGACAACCCCGGGAAGAATGGCTTAATTCCGAGCCCGTAAATAAGAGACCCATTTTGACGTACAATTGGGCGATCAATCACCCGGAGCACCTCCAATTAGTCGCATATCAGACCGTCGTCACTCGTCTTTGGTGAAACGGCTATGATAACGAAGTGATCAGGCAGTCTATTTCAATATTCTACGTACTTTTCCAGTGTCGAAAATATAAGAATGCAGTTAGATAAGATCAGTTTCGTTTGTTTGAATTCATCCTTTCATTGCGTTTTACACATGTTTGACTCCAACAGCATAACGTAATGTGCAAATGAATGTCATTCACGGTGATTTGTTGGGTTCGAATTTTTATGATAAAAAACTTGTGCACCGTTATCACAGCAAGTAACTAATTTTGATCGTTGATCACTAATCGAAACACTCACTACAGTTAGTTATGTATGACTTGACATGTATCAATCGCGTTGCTCATTTTGATAAATTATCACTATACGTCTTACAAATGTTTGAAAGAAATATAATTGAAATTGATGATATTGTATTCTATCAGAACAAAAGAGTTCCATTATCAATCTTGCCGCAAGATTCGAATTCCGGAACGCATCCGGCTTGAAAGAATTTTACGAAGCGCAAAGAAATCGCGTCATAAGTTTGGGATCATAAAGATTAGTCTCTATCGATTCGGTTTCACCAGCCGACCGATTGGTATCGGCTTACGACTACGCCACAGATTAGGGAACAACCAAACATTGCCGAGTGCCAAGATTCTCGCAGGCGTCAGCCGCTTTCGAAGCCCAAAGGATTTTGCTGTGTTTTATCTACGCAACCCAAAAACTCTGAAGCCGTGCACGCTTGACGACATTCCCGGGCGAATCATCAATGATCCAGCTGAAAAAAGCGACACCTTGGCGGTATCTACCAAAGTAGGCTTAGTGTTATAGATTTATAGATATAGAACCAGATTATACCCGCCTCGAAAGTGATTATCCAACCGAGCCGTTCTCATGGCCTCCTGTGTGCCGGTGTGAATTTGTTGATCTGGAATCAGCCTTGAAGGGCATTTTCCACAATTCGATGTTTGTGAATTTACCGAACAGACGTCCAGCTTGGTGAAGATTTATTAATTTACTATTAGTAGTAACCTTTAATGGTGGCCGCACCTTACAACAGGGATACGAGACCTCACGTGCGGTCATCACTGCGCTCGGCGTCACCGTCCAGCAGGTAATTGCCTCGCCGAGGGTTTATTGTTTCCCATCAGCGCCGATGTGTTTACCTACTATGCGTAAGAGTCCGATGGCTGGAGGGAACGTGCATAGAATCGCTAACCGCGTGCGGATCGATTTCGGGCTTGCCAAAACGATTCTCTCCATGTGATTTCGCAATTTTGCTTCTTTAATGGTTGAAATTGTTTTTGAATTGTGTATTTGGTGCGAGGTTTCACTTCAATTGTACGCCCAGCCAGCAACATGATCATAAATTCCTCGGGCATAACTCGGGCTTGACCCGGCAGACGGCAGTTGTAAATTGCACTCGAAATAACGATAAATCACATTTGAGCGGTGCTTTTTACATGGATGGTTCAAAATTAATGACGTCATAAAATTGAACTAAGCACCTTGCTATACGAATCATCGTACGTTAAATTCGTACGAGAGTTTATCAATCCAAACGTCAAGAAATAATCTTGTCTATTTTTATCTTTCACATTCATCATTTACGGGGTTGGTTATTAATTAATAATATTTTTTTCGCTCTAAGCGTAAATAACAAATTTTAACCTAGCGTTACATGTTGAATTAATAAGCTGCACTAGCAGTTCAATTAACACTTCACACATTTTAAAGTAACTTGTCTAATATTTTCTAATTAGTCAAGCCGCCACATAATTTTGCTGACCCCTTGACCTAATTTGAATGATGATCGGAACCAATATTTTTTCTTCGGTACTAAGTACCAATATTACTGCGAAATTCATTTCAAAAACGTTCCTAATCCACCTAGCAGTGAGATGATGCCTTTTTTTTATCAATCAGCATGTGTTTTTCGCATGGATATTCTTCGTTGTGTTTAGCTTTCATGAAATTATTTTAATGACCGTCATTTGAAATAAATTGTTATTGAAATTTTGGAGCTGCAAGACAAATCGAAGATAGAAATTGTATGAAACCTTCAAATTGTTCTTTTCAATCCCCCTATAGCAGCCCTGCCCAAAAAAAGTTTCATTTATTTCGGAAAGTCAGTAAAGACATAGCACTTCGGTGTAATAAGTGTATATGTAAATAGTATTAACTTTACGTCTGCTCAGCGGTTCATGTTGAACCGATAGGTGGCATTAGCAGTTCAACATAAACTACTGACGCACTGATGAGCTGAAAGCGAAACGTAAAAAATGAAAATAGTTATCTGCACTTAGCACAAATCCGGTACCCATGCGGTACCAAACCCCTAAATAATCTCAAAACCTTTATCTCACGGTGTAATTCAACAGCCCCATAATATTTCTCAATTTTTTTTCGTTTCTGGTCCTGATTTCGGGAGGTAACATGTAACGTATAAAACGCTACGCTTCGTATCGCCTATAACCTTCAAAAAGTAATGCTTCATAAGGCCTATAACATACAAAAAAACAACGCATGTAACGCTTTGTAGTGCCTTACTAAAAAGTAACGCATGTAACGCTTCGTAACACCTATAACTTACAAAAGAAGTAACGCATGTAACGCTTCGTAACGCCTACGACTCACAAAAAATAACATTTTCAACGCTTCGTAACACCTACGAGGTCTGTTCAAAAAGTTCCCGGAATTTTTTAATTGCGCGCATCTGGAGAGTCCGGTGGTCAAATTTTTTTTTTAATTGTGTTGGTACATATGTCCCTAATGTATGGTGAAATTCATTGTTTACATTCTGTCTTGTAGCAGCTGGTGTAGACGTGTTTTTTTGAGCTCGGTGATTTTTGTTAGTTTAAACAATGGAAGAATTGAAGAGTCAAAAAATTTGTATTAAATTTTGCGTGAAAAATGAAATAAAGTGTAACCAAGTGTGCGAAATGTTACAGAGAGCCTACGGTGAGTCTGCTATGAAAGAAAAACAAGTGTTTACGAGTGGTATAAGCGTTTCCAAGATGGTCGCGAAGACGTTGAAGACGACGAACGCTCCGGTCGACCCAGCACGTCAATAATCGATGAAAATGTGGGAAAAGTGGAAAAAATGATTATGGATGATCGCCGAATCACTATTAGAGAAGTTGCTGATGAAGTTGGCATATCAGTTGGCTCATGCCATCATATTTTTTCAAATGTTTTGGGCATGAAACGAGTGGCAGCAAAATTCGTTCCAAAACTGCTGAATTTTGATCAAATTTTTTGGCTAAAAACAAGACTTTAATCATGCCTCAACCTCCTTATTCACCAGATATCGCTCCGTGTGATTTTTTCCTGTTCCCAAAGTTGAAGAGACCCATGAAAGGACAGCGTTTTTCATCGATTGAAGAGATAAAGGCAGAATCGCTGAGAGTGCTACAGAGCATTACAAAAAGTGACTATCAGGGGTGTTTCGAAGACTGGAAAAAACGCTGGCATAAGTGTATTATATCTAGGGGGGATTACTTTGAAGGGGACCATATAGATGTAGACGAATAAATAAATATTTTTTTAGAAAAATGAGAATTCCGGGTACTTTTTGAACAGACCTCTTAAAACTTACGAAAAAGTAACGTAAGTAACTCATTTAACTTAAAAAAGTAACGCTCTGTAACACCTATAACTGTACACGTGTAACGCTCATAACTTACTAAAAAGTAACGCATGTAACGCTTCGTAACGCCTTCAAAACATAAAAGAGCGACGTATATAACCCTTCGTAACACCTGTAACTTCCTTAAAAGTAACGCATTGTAATTCGTTTACCGCAAGAATCTAACCATTGTAACAGTTTCTAACGTTCATAATTTCCATATCTAGTGAAACCAGCCTCCTGCTATGACATCATGAAACTGTTGCCAGCATCATTCTGTAAAAACCAAAACAATGAAGAAGAATGGCTAACAAAAAATTGGATATTACAAACTACTTGTATATTCAATACCCTTTACCGCATTTCCCCGCAATTTATGGATCAGAATATCATCACTACGATAAGGAAATTAAGATTATACCCGATTTGAAATGCTCGAATGTTTGTTCACCATACTCTGAGCGCTCTGATTGGCCACCAAATGCCCCAGATGTTGGCTACGATAGCACTTGCTGGAGCGCCCTATCCTTGCCACCGGGCTGAGTGAAACTCTTCCTCAAATGAAACATTTTTCCATATTGGGGAAGGGTATAGCGTGATGGGTAAGTCGATGCCTGGGTTCGTCAAATAACCTCTAGAAAAATTTATTTTGACAAAATATTCTTACTTTATGTTGGAGTGTTTTTCTTTAGCGAGTAGTATAAGAACAATTCTTACAGAAGTGATATTTTGGAAGATCTGAATACTATACCCTTTTGCAAGTATTTTTTAAATATCTGAAAATAGCTATCGAACTGTCAAACACAACTAAGTAACTACTCGTCTGTCAGATTTGAAGCAAAAGTTAAAATTATTCGCAAATCGGCATACATACTCAATGGGAGTGATTTGCCCCTCTACCATGTTGTTAATATCATCTTCCCATTATTGCTTAACTATATCACAGATAACAGATATACAGGCTCGAACAAAATTTTTCAAAATCCTGTGTAAATTTCAAATTTGCTATACGTTGAAAACACTACTGCCACCTACTCGACTGTTCGCCGCGATCTTTCAAAACGTTCTATTACGTCCGGAACGATAACAAAATCCTCCTACCTGTTTTAGAAATATTACAACTTACTGAAGTGAATATTGCACCAAAAATTGTGGCTCAGTGAAAGCGACACCCAAATCGTGGTGGCACCTCGTGTCGATCGTGCTGACATCTGCAAGTGTTCGCCACGCTGATTGAGTAAATTTTACACACAGTTCATATGTGAGCCTGTATATCTGTTATCTGTGACTATATCAACAACCAACCTCGACTCTGAGTCTGTGCACTCTTGGATCCTGGGTGCGTTCTATTCAAGAAACAACTCAAGGGCAAAAACTTAGAATCTAGGTAAACTTTTGATTGTTTTTAATCATTTGTGGTTAGATGAGATTAACAAGAGTATAATTTGCTACTGTTACTGTTGTACTACCATAACCCGGTGGATTTTGTCGACGGACCGGTTGAGCACGATATCGGCCCGATCATAGATCATCTAATAATTTTGCACCATTTGCATCAACGGCGTCAATCATATGTATCGTATGTATGCCCAAAAGATTGAGGAGATACCAAACAAGACATTATCGAACTGACGTCTCCCCGATAGCATGAAAAAGACATTTTGTTTTGTTGCCATCATAGAGATTTTAACCTCTAGGTCATTCCCCTCGAAGGGCTAGAAAAACTCTGGCCCAGAGATGCCAAATCTGCAGATTTGTCTGTAAATCTGCAGATTTCGTACATAGTGCTTCAGACATTTTTTTGTTGTGCAGACTTTTGAAAATCAAGTTTTTCGTAGACTTTCGTCAAAATTTACAGACTCTTGAGGTATGAGAACAGGAGTCACTGGGGGCCAAATCTGGAGAATACGGTGGATGAGGGAGCAATTCGAAACCCAATTCGTTCAATTTCAGCATGGTTTTCATCGACTTGTGACACGGTGCATTGTCTTGATGAAACAAAACTTTTTTCTTCTTCAAATGAGGTCGTTTTTTTTTTAAATTTCGTCCTTCAAACACTCTAATAACGCTATATAATAATCACTGTTGATGGTTTTTCCCTTTTCAAGGTAGTCGATGAAAATTATACCATGCGAATCCCAAAATACAGACGCCATAACCTTACCGGCCGATTGTTGAGTCTTTCCACGCTTTGGGTTCGGTTCATCGCGTGCAGTCCACTCAGCTGACTGTCGATTGGACTCCGGAGTGAAATGATGGAGCCATGTTTCGTCCATTGTTATATATCGACGACAAAAATCGGTTTTATTTCGATATAACAGCTCCAAACACTCCTCAGATCCATCAATTCGTTGTTGTTTTTGATCGATTGTGAGCTCACGCGGCACCCATTTTGCACAAAGCATTCTCATATCCAAATATTCGTGAATAATATGTCCAACACGTTCCTTTGATATCTTTAGGGTGTCAGCTATCTCGATCAACTTCACTTTACGGTCATTGAAAATCATTTTGTGGATTTTTTTCCCGTTTTCATCGGTAACAGCCTCTTTTGGACGTCCACTGCGTTCATCGTCTTCGGTGCTCAAATGACCAGTACGAAATTTTGCAAACCACTTACGAATTGTTGCTTCGCCCGGTGCAGAGTCTGGATAACACTCATCAAGCCATTTTTTGGTATCGGCGGCACTTTTTTCATCAACACACGAAATTCCTTTTTTTCCATTTGTTTCACAATAACAAAAGTAGCTTCACTCAACTCAACTATACAGACTTAAGCAACCCTGTTCGAAGATATTTAATTTTTACCTGGCATCTCTGCTCTGGTCCCATATTCGGGGTTGAGATTCGAACCCCGGTATATCCCGTCCCCTGAGTATCAAGCAGTCGTCGTACTTTGCTCAAAACGCAATCAAAAACTTTCGAGCACGATGCGTCCGATGTTCGGATTTACTGCGGTTTACACGTTTATCATGATGCCCGAAACGTTCGACTTTCAAACAGAACTGTAGAATCCAAGAAAATCTTTTTAATCACATCACAATAATCGAAAGAGAGAGTGAACAAAGAGAAACTGTCACTTGCTCTCACGGCCTTCTGAAAAATCCACCCATCTGACACCGGTATGTGAGCACCAGCCATTTGAAAGTATACCGATTACGTCGAGCCCCTCGCGTTTCGAGCCCCAAACATTGCGATGTTTTGATATTCATCGCGACTCTCAAATTGTGAAAATTGTCTCCACTTGATGTCCCAAAACACTGTCTGCTGTATTTTAGGTAAACCGACCAGTTATTGTGAGAGAGTCTACCCAAAATTTACTAATTTTCATGCACTAAACAAGGTAAACGCGTAAAACAAAAGTATTACTGTTTGTTTGTTTACGTTGCAATCAGTTGATTTTGAAGTTCCGATTTTGATCTCATCAAGATGGCGTCGTGACAGAGGGCCGGAAAAATCAACCGAGATATGAAAATGTATAATTTATTTTAACCGTATATTGATCTGCCGTGCAAATTGACAGTGTGGACGTCAACCAATAGGCCTTTTCGTTCGCAAGCACTTTCCGATAGGGTCGCCGTTTGCCGTCGTAAGAAGAGTAAACCGAAAAAAGACCGAAAAGTGTATCCAGCAGCAGAAGTGCGAGAGAGTGTCCATTATTCTTTTCGACAAACATCCTTCGTTTTTGTTTTCCATTATTTTGTCGCGCTCATAGTTCGATTAAATCCGATTCGGTATGAGTGAAAGTGTGTAGTTTCGGTGCGGTACAATTGCGAAAATGATGTAAACTAGCGAAACCGGCTTTTTTCGGCTTCGCAATCGGTGCAAAACGCAGTCTTATAATCGCCAAAAGGAAGGGTAGCCCTCTGCGAAAAGACGGATAGGATCTTCACACTTGTGACAAGAGGGAGAGCAATGTGGAAGAACCAAGCCCACTTGTGCTTTCTGATTGTTTGTGTTTACTTACTGAACCATCGAATTAGTGAAATCTACGCTTCCGGCAATAAAGGTAAAGTTTTCCGAAGCGTATTGCTGATGTGACAGCTAGTATTACTGGAAAATCGGTTTGCCACTCGCTATCGGAATCTCATTTTTCATCCATCCTGTGCATGCTCCTCCCGCAACATCAACATAATACAATCTTGCTTGATCTCTCTTTCTCGCATTCATTCATGGCTTGCTGTCTATGCACACTCGCACTAAAGCTGCTAGTATGTATTTATATATGCACAGAAAGTATTGAAGGCGGCGGCGACTCCAGACGAGACGGGGCGGCAGTCTTTCTACTGTTCTCATGTTCGTTTTGCAATCGCATTGAATTCGGTGTACGCGCTATGCCCTAATGATAGTATCTATGACTGGTCAATAACATGCCGGACGTTAGTATTCGGATTAATTGAGTTTATTACACTAACTTAAGTTAATCTGCTTCGTTCTAGCGCGACATTTACTCGATAATAAAAGCCAAATTTTATTCAAATTGTATTTAAGATGTTTTTTTTAAGTTTTGTTAGCACACGCGTTGTTCGCAGTGAATGACCGGCAGATTAAAACCGGGACTAAAACAATTTCGATTGTACATAGTTGTGATAGATTGTGATAGTCTGAAATTGTATAGTAGAAGAGCAAGAAAGCAAAACATTTCAATGTCCTGTTTGAATAGTAGCACGTTTAAATTTTACCATCAATCGACTAATCTGAACTTACTGTTCTTTCGTTTTAGCTGAACCGCGATACTTCCTCGCTGGCCGTAATGGAACACTGGCATGTAAATTTACCGGTGCGGAGAATCCAGTGTGGCACAAAAATGGGAAAAACCTTACCGATAGCAGGTGAGTCATCGACAGGAATAAGTGTACCCATCCCTTTTTCCACTCAGCTAATAGTAGCGAAATCGATATTTGAATGTCAAGAAACCTTTAAAATGGTAATTGGTAATAGAATTCTATATCCGCGAGAGATTGAAAAGATTGTTGCAATGGACTTTTTCATATCGCTGAAGAGGCAGTAGAGAGTAAACCACGTTGAAATTGACTTACCAAAACAACATATCCTAATTTGATTCAATTTTGACATGGAAAATATAATAAACTACTCGAAAACAATGCAATTGACAAAAAAGGTCACCAAAACTTAATATTCGAATGTTTTTAAAACTCTCAGGGAAAAAATAAACGTGTTTCTGCACAGTTGATTTATCTGCTCTTTTATCTTAGAATTGCCCACACCTTGGACCTAACTCTACTTATCCAATCCTGAGCAACACTTTTGCCTTCTTTCTTAAATATATTTCCTTTAATTTGGTTTTTCAAATTCCTGTCATTTTGTTTCCTGTTTCCGGAGCTTACCCTTCGTAATCATTCTTCATCTTAAACTGAATCCGAGCGGGATCGTACATCCTGGGAAATACGAGCTAAGAAGCTCAAACCGAATAATTATCAAAGTTATGTTGCAATGATTTTCCTCAATTGTCGGATTTAAGTCCTGTAACAGAAACCACACCATCATCTGCCGTCCATCCCAGCGAGCATACGGCGACAAAGGAACCATCATTGTTTTTTTTATAAAGAGAGGTTCAAGACACTAGTCTTGCAAAACCACTAACTAACTAACTAATGATGAATGTGGCCAAATCGCTGTGCAAAAAACGCATGCGAATTTTTTGACAGAAGGTCGCACAAATAATTAGAATTGGAGGGAAGGGTTACGGTCAAATACGAGTCATTTAAAAACAGAATCATTACAATTTATTTTACTGTGTCTTTTCAATGTTCGTTCCCAGTATTCCAAACATCGGCACGTTTCTGCCATATTGAAAATGTTGTGAATTTTTAGACTCTAGCGGTTAAAATTTTGACATCATTTTTTTCTCGCACATTAAACTTACTACAAAAGCCTTATGTCTAAGGATGTCGTAATATCGATCGAATAATCGAGTAATCGATTAATAACCCAGATAATCTTGTAATATTTAATCGATTAGTTCAAAATAATATTCGATTATTTAGCTAATCGAATAATTAAAAAAATCTCATAGTAATAATCGAATGAATAATCGAGTAATCGATTAATAGCCCAGATAATCGAATAAATTTCAATCGATTAGTTTCAAAATTATACTCGATTATTAAATAATCGAGTAACTTAAAAATTTCCGACATCCCTACTTATGTCGTTCACATCATTTAATATTAGAGAATAAGTGGAACTGTGGGTCAATAAATATCTGCAAATTTACCATCTTTGGTTCTCATATACTGAACTCATTTGTAAAATTGTTCTGAGGAAAACGGACTGTGTAAACAATTTTCTTGTAGGAGTCTAATCAAGTATAAAGTGAGCAATATACAACATCAAACTTACTGCGAGTTCATGCTCAAGTTCATCACGAACACAGTACGTACATTGGCTGGAGTTTCCGTGCACGTACACCGGGCACAAGCTAGGTATGGTTGAATCAGTGATAGAGGAAAGACAGAACGATAGAGGAAAGACAAAACAAAATAAATTCGGTAGTAATCAGAGTAAAAGAAGGGTGAGTAGAATGGGGGCGAAATAAAATCAGAGTTTCTGTTTATTTACATTGCTATCGTTCCACGACAAAAGTATCAAACTGCGAACGCGAGCCCGTCTTTGTTCACTTTCTCCTTCGATTATTAGGAAACCAGAATAGAAATTTCTTCAGATTCCAATATTAATCGAAAGTTTGTTGTTTTGACTTGAAAATTATGCGAATTGTTAAACATCAAACATAAAATCAATCCGATAATTCGTGACAGACGAAGTAAATGAAGAGAAACTGTTAGTTACAGTTAGATCTTTTTGTTGCAGAACAATAGATTTATTTAAGCCCTTGGCATCTTAGAGCTTAAGCAGTGTGCCTTGAAAAACTTATATTATTGAATAAAAAAAAAATAGATTTATTTGGTAAATCCGTTTAATATTAGTCCAGTGCTGGTACCGTGTTCTACAAATTTTTTGAATCTTGTAAGGAGTGTATCGAAAATAAGCTATCCACAAATTTTTCTTTCAAATTATGATAAAAAACGATATTTTATTCGAACTAAAAATTGATGCTTTATTGTACGAGGTTAAACTTGAGCATAATGAAAACCGGATGAAATTCAAGTTATTCCTTTCACGAATTTTCGAACTTTTAATCGAACGCTCTTCATCAAGTTCCGGACAAGTGTTGCATCGCATTTTTTGGACGCTTGAGCCCATATTTTTTTTGAACTCCTGCATGTTCTCAGCTGCCTTACCAGTCTTCTTGAAGACCCTCTTCACGATTGCCCCATCGAACGCTAGATGGGTCGAATCTGAGGGTAATTTGGTGGATTGATATTTTTTTCTACGATATCTATACCCTTTTCCGCAAGGCAATTGAGAGTGGTTTTGGCACAGTGAGTCGAAGCTAAATCCGGCCAAAACAGTGGAGGTGTACTATGCGTTTTATATAAAGGCAGCAATCTTTTCTGGAGACACTCAGATCGATAGATTTCTGCATTTATAGTTCCGATAGTGTAAAACTCGGTTGACTTCAAACCACAGGAACATAGTGTTTGCCATACCAGTACTTTTCGATGGAATTTCTTCGCTTGAATCGACCTGTCCGCATCGCTCACATCCTCCCCAACGACGACATTAAAGTATTCTGGACTTAAAAGGGTTTTTGAGTCCTCCTTTACATACGTCGCATCGTTCATCAAAACGCATGCATCCGGACACTGCAAAAGACGCGAATACAATTTCCAAGCCCTCGCTGCTGCTCGCTTCTTTTGTTCTACACTATGTTTCGAGATTTTCGGCTTCTTCTAGGTCTTCAGGTGATTTCGCCTCTTGATACGCTGGATTATTCTGACACTCGTTCCTGCTTTTTTGGTCACGCATTGACATTGATTTGTTCTTCATGATTAGAGATACCACTTTCTGGTCCAGCTTCGGGTTGGAAGAACCGGGTTTTCTGCCTCTTCCTGGTAGATCATCCAAAGAATAGTGTTCCCCAAACTTATTAATGATGGTTTTAACACTGGCATGATGAATTCCAAACCCCTTCGCCAATTTTCAACCGCACAAACAAGTTAACAAACGAAAGCTGACAGCCAAACGCACAGCATGCTTTGATCTGAGCATTAAAAAACTATTAATATTATACGAGAATTAATATTGTACGATTTAGAAGATACTGGAAGGTTTTTCTCGAATCAATAATTTTTTGTGATCATTAAATCATCATCATGTATATAATAAGTGCTTGAGATTCTCAATATATTTCATAACTTATACAAAATACTATGAAACGATAGCAAGTGAAGTAATTGTTCAATCTAAAATGATATTTTTCATGTTCTAATATACTTTTGTGTCGATAATTTCCGGAATGGGCATTGTAATAATCTAGAATCACAGTTCAGCAGTAGCGAACATCGAGCCGGTACACGATGTACATGCATAGCATTTGATGCCGATTTCTCGCAAAGCTTGAATAAAGCTATCATTTAGGCTTGTGGGAAGGTCACGCACACGCACATCAATGACATTGTCATAAAAATTCACGGGCATGTTATAATTGATATTTTTGTGTTCAACGCAGTGGAATTCGTTATTCTACGACACCATATCCGCTTCGTATTTGCCAAATAACTGAAAGTATATTGCATTATCCGATTTGTTTATCTGTAACTCTTGTACCTTTTTCGCCTTTCTATCAATCACTGTGAAACCCGACTTTACAACCGAGGTCCAGAGGACCGAAAGCTTGGCTAAAATACATGAACACCCAATCACAACGGCAAAACAATTATATGAATGGGCAGAGCAGAGACGTTGTTATGCATTCACGACCATGTCTTTTTGTTACGTGTCACAAGAAGAATATGAACGGGGTGTGACCGAGTGGAGTAGTGTTTAATAAGGGTACCAAAATGATTCCAGGCACACAGAAATACCATTCTTTCGTTCCGATTTCAGAAACCACAATCGTCACAAGACTGTATTCGATTTTTTTTATTCAACTTTTTCGGATTATTTTGTAATTATTGACAAAAAAATCAAAAAAAAAATTTCAGTGTATTTTTTTTTAGAGTGCCCAATCGATTCCCTACAACTTCTCGCTAAACGCCATTTTTGTACAATTAACGGTTTCCGAGTTACAACGATTTGAAAAAGGCAATTTTGGTGAAATGCAAAAATACATACGCCCTTTTTAAAAATCAGTCGTGAGTCGGATTGACCTCTCCATCGGTTCAAAATTTATGATTTGCCATACTGAAGCCATGTGCAAAGTTTCAGCCAAATCGGAGAACGTCGAGTCTGATGATCTGCTAAGCATTTCTGGAATTGTTCTCTTATGTCTTAACACAAACATCAAAACAGTTAAAATTCGTAAAAATGTCAAAAGATTAAAAAAAAAAATTTATTGATTTTTTTTTCAGTGCAAAAATCACCTTCATGATTGTGGACACCGACGAAGATGTCGTGAAGATTGCCGATGGTGATGATGGCAAACCACCGGATGACCCACCGGCCACTACGACGCTACCAACGGCCGACGATACGCAGACTGCCACCACCGTCATTTCCACGCTTACGATACATAATTTTACAAAGGCGGACACCGGGAACTACACATGCCACGGTGTACCGGACGATAGGAGGACGAAGGGACTGCTAGCGAATTACGCCGTCCGGGAAGTGCTGCTACCAAAGATTACTGCCACCAGTCCGGAGCGGACCAAGACAAAGCAGGAGCGGAAGGTCGAACTGTTCTGCGTGATCCGGATGTATCCGCTGGACTATTTTAACAATTCGATACAATGGTTCAAAGAAGACGATACCACCGAAAATAATTTTATGAAGAACACTACGGTGAAGGCATTGAACGGAACACATGTACATGTGACACTGACGATTGCGGACGTAAGCAAAACACACAACGGAACGTACTCTTGTAATGTGGGACCATCGACAATGCTTGACGAAAACACCGCCACAGACAGGAAATCAATGGCACTGCTGGTGTTGGATAAACCGCAGGTCACGATAGACTATGCGAAAGCCGTCGGAGCAAACAAAATCTATCTAAACTGGACCGTGAATGACGGAAATGATCCAGTTAAGCATTACATGGCTCAATTTATGAAGAAAGGCCATTCCACTTTTACGTACTACGCAAACCGAATCGATGGACGAAACAGTTCTTTCGTGTTGGAAAACTTTGAACCCGCTACGGATTATGAGCTAAAGCTGACGGCTCAGAATGGACAGGGAAGTGGCCAACCATCACCAGCGGTCAAGGTGCGAACATTGGAAAGTGATCCAAGTTTTACGCCCATCGTAGAAGTGAAAGGAAATACTCATTCGACCATCACGATTGGCTGGGCACCGCCACCTACGGATTTGCTGGAATATATTCAGTACTACGATTTGACAGTTTCCGTTGCTGGTGAGAATTCTTCCAAGTGGGAAACCTATTACCCCCAAAACAGTCGCAATCTTCCGTACATGTTCGATAATTTGGACACAGCCACTGAGTATAGCTTCCGTGTCCGAGCTTGCAGCGAATTGGCGAAGGCATGTGGAAACTGGTCGGAGGAAGTGAATGGAACCACGAGCGATGGTTTGTCGTCGGAACCAATGAACCTCAATATCAGTTGCTCACATTACAATATCTCCCGCCGCAACACAGTTCGCATTCATTGGGATCAGCCGAAAAAACCGAATGGTAAAGTCGTTTCCTATCAAGTCATTTTGGATGGGTTATCGCAGTATCGGAGCGAGCATGGTTCCCTGAAGAATGAAACATGGGGACCGAAAATTAAGAATGTTCAACCGCAGTTCACCAGGACCGAGTACGACGGCATTCCACCGAATACCAACTACACGGTCCGAGTAGCGGCAGTGACGCGTACCAAACGACCCGGAGTCACTGCGAGTGCTAGCTGTACGATGCCGGCAACCACCCCGGACAACATTGGCCGATTGATGTGGGGCAAGCTACGTACCGAGGATAATCAATGGATTTTCAAATTGTTCCTTCCCCGTGTATCAGAGCGGAATGGTCCAATTTGTTGCTATAAAATCTATCTGACACGGTTGGCTCATCGGAACGGGTCTTTACCCGAACCGGAAAATTTGCTGGTAACCAGTTATGCCGATGTGCACTCGATCAACAACACCCGGGGGGGAACGTATCTGGCGGAAATATTTTCCAGTCTGAACTACAGCTCCGAGGTGTTTCTTGGCGATGGAAAGAACAACGAGTACCATGATCTTGCTTTCTGTCCGCAGTGTCTGCATAAAACGAGATTCCTTCACAATGAGAAACCTAGTGGTAAGTTCATTATCATTATCATTAACGTAGTATTGGCTGTATTCGTATCTAAACGTTGATCATTTTTTGATTTCAATAAAAATATTGTTTTCTAGTTAATATTAAGTCGAATTTTGTGCCACCAAAACGTTAATTGCGGGTCACTTGAAAGTCAAATGAACGGCTAAATGAAAACATCGGATAAATGGACATTAGTTTGGTAAACCAAACCCGTTTAAATATTTTAAAATACAAGAACTGAATCAAAACGTTGAGTGCAAAAGCCTGACACGGTTTTTGCAATGCAAAAATTGTTTCAAAACATCTTTATTGCTAGAACTGGATAAAAAAGGCGGGAGGGTAATGTCAGAAACATAACTGGATGACATGAATACGAATAAAACTGACAATGTTTTCCACACATGCGAATATCGATAATCGCACACGTACTAGTTGATTCATTGTGTGAATGTTGCCAACTTTCAATGCATAATTGTAACGTTTTTGCAATTTAGGATCTCTATATATAAAAATAATATGACAATCATTTCAATCACTTACTATGCGTTTTGGGTAAGTCGATGCCTCTCACGCAGTCCAATTGGGTTTGATTCCCAATCCCCGTCAGAAAGTCAGAAAGTTTTTCTGGCCTGATGAGGCGAATGATCTAAAGGTTAAAACCTCTATAATCAAAACCAAAAAATAACTTCACCCGCCACTTTACATAAAATAAAACACAATTGTATAGAGATTTGAAAAAATATCCACAAATCGAATTTACGAATTGTAGAATATAAATTATTGACATCTGCTCTCCAGCCGTGTGGACAAAAAGTATAGGATTCCTCCAAAAAATCATTAAAAAAATGGTATTATTAGCAATATTCTAGTGAATATTTTACAAGCCAGTTGTAATTCCTTATAAAGAAGATCTTGTTTGAATATTATTCAGTTCTTTTATAAACTTTTTTTTATAGAACAATATATTTAGTAAGGCACACTAGTTAGATCATTTTGATTATAAATTGAATGACTCAATTGACCCTCTTAAACAACATGCACATATATGTTTCCCTCATATTAGTCAATTAAAATTACTAGCGAACAAAACATGCCGACAAAAAAAAGTCCACTGCTCTCAATCACTGAAAACCTTTCGTATTCCTATGTATTGGTTTTGCGCGATACGATTTGTGCGATGGTTCATTCAATTCATGCGGTTGAAACTTTGCGCGCCTTATTTTGGCACTAAATTTCACCTTATTGCCCGTTCATACCAAACATTTTAGAAAACTTTAATTTTGAGTTTTCAGTTTTTATGTCATGCTACTGAACATTTTTTCATAAATTGCTACCATATTTCCGATGATATTGAGAAAAAACTATGTTGCCGAAATAAAAACAACGAGAGATATTCACGATTAAGTTTTACCGTTCTTGTAAAGGGTAAATTTTGAAAAGGTGTCCCATAGTAAACCTGTATAAAAACTTCAAACGGTTCTTTAAATGTTTTTAGCTGATTATTTTCATTCAAATTTTTTTACCGATTGTCGCTGTGAAACACAACAAAGATCAGACCGCCCGTAACAAACAAGCAACCCATGCTTCGTCCACAACGGTAGTCAGCGAAACAACATTGATTTCAAGACCCGGATAAAAACCTTTGTTTCCTATTTGGCTATGCTTTTATCCGGGTTTTTTTATTCAAAGATTCTTGCAAACTTTCACTGATCATTTGTTTTGAAGACATCATAGCTCTAAAGTAGAAAATTAACCCACAAATGTTTTTGTCCCCCTAAATTGTGGATCAGGACCACTGTGCAATGCAATATAACTCGGAAATTTTGAAATTTCCGATTCACCGATTTTTTTTTAGATTCTACGGAAAACCTAAAACAAAATCAGAATTTTAGTAGTTATCAATTCCGTTTGGGTTGTGCATAAAAATTGCTTAGATCTTTTGTCCAAAATATAATTATTTTTAAAGTTTAAGTATATTTACCAAAATTTTTAAGATTGTCAGTGAAATCCAAGTTTCGTTTTTTTTTTTGTAAATTTTGTTCATAATAAATTTCCAATGAAAAAAAAGTCATATAATTAAAAAGTTTTGATTTGATTTTGTTTGTCAAAATTTTCCCAATAATAGAAATTCTCTGTATATGTAGGGGAAGATGTTCGGTTGCCGGCACGCCACCGTAACTTTTGATAGAAAGCAGATAGAGCGTCATTCCGATAAATGTCATGTGTGTGTGTGTGTGTGTGTGTGTGTGTGTAATAGCAGCACGTTCTTTTTGTATCGAATACCAAAGAAAACAGACGCTTGTACTTTTAGCTGCGCTCAAAACAAAGTTTAATTGCGTGAAAATCAACACAAAAGCTTTTTATGACTTTTTTTTATAGTATCATAAATTGAAAAGCATCAATCAAAAAGGCGAGTGCATTGAATATTTATGAGGTGAAATCGATCTATTTCGTGATTTAATACTAGATACTATAAATATTTTCGCAACAAAAGTTTTTTTTTTCGTCGTTTACAAAATGTCTACTGATTTCGGTTACCTGCATCCCATTTTTATTTTTCGACAAATCGCGAAAAACTGTCAGTGATATGCAGAGATACCAAGTCTGCAAATTTATCTGTAAATTATGAAATTTCTTAGTTAACATGTGAACTTTTTTTCGTCTAAAGGCTTTTTACAAACTTTTGAAACTTCGATTGTCAGAAATTACAAACTTTTGAAAATTATCGCGATCTTTTCTTTTTGCTAACTAAACTTATTGTATTACCTGGCATCTCTGGTGACATGCAACACGTGGACAACTTGACAGATTCAACACATCTGTCGAATAAGTAAAAACTTTGGTTCTCTGGTTCTGTTAGCCATGGCGACTTCAAACAAATTCTCCCAGTCAAGGAAAATGAACTTTAATGCACTGTTTAATGCCATTAAACGTTGCTTAGTGGATAAGAAGCCAATAAATTCGATTGCACCAACGTATTCAATCCCGCGAAGCAGGTGGAAGATCGGCCTAATCAACATCAAAGGCGCCACCATCGAAATCATTGGCCAAGAGAGCCAAGGCGAAGTCACCATCAGACAATGAAGACTCTTGTCCAGAACGCCTTCGAAAAGAATAAATTCCGTTTTTTCTTTGAATAATTGTAATTTTTACTTATATTTTTTCCATTTTTAGCGAAATTTCTTAGAGTGCCGGTAACCGAACACCTATTTTGAAATGGCCAGAATTTATCACTTTACTAAATTGATAACATTTTTTCAATCGATTGAACCATGCTAGTTTCTTATTTAGTTGTTAGCTAGGGACTTTAGCTTTCCATTGATGTATGTATATATGTCCGCATAATGTGCACTTAGTCAGAAGTTATCAGCTTAAAAGAAAAGGTTGCCGGTAAAAAGTCTCACCTTTTCTGAGGTCATCTATCTACAGTTTTCATTATAACTTTGGGTAAACAACCCTACATTTGGGCATATTGGGCGCGTGAAAAAAACCTGGAACGGGAAAAATCAAATTTTCATTGGTTTTCTTTTTACCAATCGTCTCCTACAAAGTTTTTGAAACAATCTACGAACTTCACAAAATTCGAGGGTGTAAAATTTATCGAAATTGGTCAAGTGACAACTGAGCTATGACAGTTCGAAGTTACCGTCCCAACTTTTTTTCAGGCTTGGTATTTAGAGTGTTAAAGACACTCTGGCACAAAATCGAAAAAAATTGTCTGATTTTTGATTTCGGTTTGGTCTAATTTCTTTCCAGCCATTTACAATAAAGATGATGAACACGGTACGGTCCCGAATACAACTACTGCTACCACAGCACCTAGTCCGACTCGGACCGGAAATGAAGCCGTGCCCGTCGAGGATCAGTTGAAAATATCTAGTCATGATAAGCGGGATGTCAACGATTACAGCTACTACGATAGTGGCGGAAATCAGTTCGAGACGGTTTACGACGGCATTCTTGATCCCTCCAGTAACTATACTGGATTTGTGGAGGTTGTAGGTACGATCGCATAAACTGTTTTGATGTTCAAGATTTTTTCTAATGAATAGTATTTAACATTCTTGTAGTCAAAACTGACGGTGATCAGGGAGATCGCTATATTTCCACGTTCAGTGAATATTTCCAGGAAATGAACGCCGGAGCTCCATTGGCCAGTGATCTCAATGGCAGAGATCTTTCCTTCATTCTCAACATAGTTATCCAAATACTCTGTGGTCTGATACTGATAGTTCTACTAGTTTTACTGTCACTGTGCTTGCTTCATAAACACTTTAGCAAAACTATTGCACAGGAAGGTGAAACAATTAGCTTGGGAGATTCGCTTCGGTAAGTTCGCTCGAACAAACTTAGACCAACTTTACCAATGAATTTATTCATTCCCAATTGCAGCCGTGCTCTTTGCCATGGTCGTAACAACAACGCCCACCATCGACATCTGCTGGGATCGAATAGTGTGAAACCACCGGTGATTCCGCCGATTTCAAAGGAAGACTTGCCGAAATCGTACTTTGATAAACACAAAGATTCCGACTATGGTTTCCAGCATGAATTTGAGCTACTTCCGGACAAGTTTGCCGATCGGACTACGAAGAATTCCGATTTGAAGGAGAACATTCACAAGAACCGCTATCCGGATATTAAATCCTACGATCAAACCCGTGTCAAGCTGTCTACAATGAACGGACTGTCCGGATCGGATTATATCAATGCAAACTTCGTTATCGGTTACAAGGAACGTAAGAAATTTATTTGTGCCCAAGGACCGATGGACAGCACAATTGTCGATTTCTGGCGAATGATTTGGGAACAACACTTGGAAATCATCGTTATGCTAACCAACTTGGAGGAGTACAATAAAACCAAGTGTGCCAAATATTGGCCGGAGAATATCAACGATTCTACCCAGTACGGTGACATTATGATTACGTTCATGTCGGACAATTATTACGCTGATTACATTATTCGAAACCTGAAGGTTGAACGACGACTGTTTGTTAGCGATTATGAAATGATTAACACATGATTATATTTTGTTTCGTAGGTCACAAAACGTAACGTCAATTCAGCCGGTGAGGAAGTGGAAGAAACGCGGTATATTTCACAGTACCATTATCTCACATGGAAAGATTTCATGGCACCGGAGCACCCGCAAGGCATCACCAAGTTCATCAAACGCATCAACTCCGAATATTCTTTGCAACGGGGCCCGATTCTAGTTCACTGTAGTGCCGGTGTAGGTCGAACGGGAACTTTCGTGGCGTTGGACACCCTCACGCAGCAACTGAACGAAGAGGGTCAGGTGTCTATTTTCAACACTATTTGTGATATGCGGTATCAAAGAAATTTCCTCGTACAGTCATTAGTAGGTTTTTTGAAACAGTGGCAAATCTGACTTCGAACTAAACGTTCCATTTCTTTCAACACAGAAACAATACATATTCTTATATCGAGCCCTCACCGAATTGGCGTACTTTGGAGACACCGAAATTGACCAAAAATCATTAGCATCTACAGTAGAAAATCTGAAACAACCATCGGCGGACAATCCGGATATTTGCAAGCTCGAAGCACAATTCCAGGTGGGTTGTGAAATATTTCAACCGACGATTGTGAAATATTTCAAATAACGATTTTAACTGCATGCATGCGCTGTTATTATTCAGTACCCTGTTCTGTCAGTTTGCCTATTTAATCCAACAACTCAGTATGATTATTTTTAATTAAATTGACTGATACAATGTTTTTGATGAAAGCATAAGCAAATTTCAGCGACAATACTCTACAGAACTACACATAGCCTTTTTCTATAGAACGGATATAGAATTACTGAAAAATCGGCTTTCGAATGGAGCCTCAGAGATCTCCAGTGTAGGGTGAGATGGGGGTAGCCAAGTCGCTAGATATTTTGTATGAATTTTCTTTACGTGTTGGCTTTGACTCGTAACACTATGTTTTTCATAGCAGGATCACGAGAACGTTGATATTGTCGTCGACGAACATTCTTCAACCGAATGAGCAGTTGAAGATTGTCATCCATGATAGAAGAATTCAATTTAGTTTGAGCTTTGGGAACTGAAATATTTCTAGCTTCGATAATGTAATGATTCAAATTAACACATGATTTTCAATGTAAGATCTGTAATCCAAATAATTAGCTCTATGATAGTTGAATATAGAACTAATTGGATTAAATAAATCTTCGTTGGAAAGTCTGAATGTTACAGGAAGATGATCTGAGTCTAAGTCAGCATTTGTAATCGGTTCACTACAAAAGTGACTTTGATCTGTTAGAACCAGATCAATTGTAGACGGGTTTTTCACGGAAGAGAAACAAGTCGGATTACTGGAATGAAGAACTGTGAAGTAACCAGCTGAGAGTTGATTATGAAATATTTTACCATTACTGTTATTTTGCCTACAATCCTACTGGACATTTAAGTCCCCAATTACGAAAAATTTCGGTCGATATCTTGTGAGCAGTGATGGCCCAGCACACAAGGCAGCTCTCATACAGTCCGTGTGTCACTCCGTGCGTAAATGCATTTCACCTTGTAAAAAAAAAAAATACAGTCCGTGTGCTGTACCTTTTCAAAACACGCACACGAAGTCTGAAGCACACGCTCGTGTGCCGTGTTGCTACTAGATCGAGAGTCGTATGCTTCGAAGAACCAGCTAGCGATGCTGGCTCATCTGCTGGCTCATGAGCTGGAATGGGGAGCTAGATCGTGAGCTGGCTCATGTGCTAGCTCATGTGCTTACTTGAGTGTTGGTTTTTTTTCTTTTTAATAATATAATATAATTTTTAAGCACACAGTGTCACAGCTCTTGTATTGTCTCTTGTCAGTAGGTGGACTACACAAATAGCACACGCTCATGAGTCTTGTTTGAAAAGCACAGCACACGATCTTAATAGGCACACACTGCAGGTATAGAGCAGCACGTGTGCTGAGCTCGGACATCACTGCTTGTGAGTTTTTGCAAATCGCCTTTAAAGAAATTTAATTGTTCGCCAGTGCATTGGAATGGCAAATATGCTCCAGCGATGAAATAAATTCCACGAATGGTTTCAAATTCGATTCCCAAGCTTTCAATAACTTTAGTATTGAAAGATAAAATTCGATGTTTAATTTGCCATTGGACAAAAATGGCAACTCCACCACCCATTCCAGTAAACCTGTCAAAACGATGAACCACATAATGTGCATTGCTTTTCAAATTGACATTTGGTCTAAGAAATGTTTCTGTCACAATGGCAATATGAATTTTTTGAACTTCGAGAAAATTATAGCATTCATCTTCGCTCGATTTTAAAAATCGAGCATTCCAATTTAAAATATTCAAATATATATTTAACATCACTGTTAAATTTTAAATCCATTATAATATTATTTGCAAATTGCCGATTTGATATGCTTCAAAAAGTGATGAAGTCGAATTAATTCGGATGATCATTTGAAAAAGTTGATCTTGTAGGTAGATCATTTAATTTTCAGTTATATCGCCTAAATCGACTTCGTTTAAAGAAGTGAATGGCATTGAAGGAATATTGGTACGTAGATTTCTATCTGTTACACTAGTGTAACTGCCATTAGAAGAAGATGATTTGGCCGATCTACCTATTAATAAATTGTTTTCGTTAGAAGATGAACTGGAAGACGTTCCTGTGTTTTGATTATTTACATTAGAAGAATTAAGAGGTATTTGTCTACCTGTTACCAAAGCGTAACTGTCATTAGAAGATGATGACGAGGTCGATCTACCTGTCAATAAATTGTTTTCGTTAGTAGTCGAATTGGAAGGCGTACCTGTTTTTTGTTTTAAATTCGAAAAAATAAGTGCCTTAGAAGATTTAGGCGTGGCATTTGTAACGGTTTTTTGATTTTCAGGTATGTTCTGTAAATTTAAGGTCGTTGATTTGACTTGTCTAAGCGAACGAGCGTTTAAATTTTTTTTCCTGACAGGACATTTCAAATAATTGGTTTTATGATTTCCATCGCAATTTGAACATGAAAATTTATCAGTGGTTTCATTCATTGGACAAACGTCTTTCGAATGCGATTTACCACAATTCAAGCACCGTATATACATATGACAATTTTTGGTTCCATGACCGAAGCCTTGGCAACGACGACATTGCGTTAAGTTTGCAATACGATTATGCCGTTTATAATGCTCCCAATGAATTTTAATGTGGGAAATAAAACGTACTTTTTCTAAAGTTCAAATAGTTTACATCACCTCGATTGAAATGTATTAAGTAAAGTTCATGGGGAATTCCATAGCGTGGTTCAGAAGTACCATTCGCTCTTTTTTCATAAGTAGTACTTGGGAAGGGGCAAAACCAAGCAATTCTTTTAGTTCATTTTTAATTTCATCAGTACTTTGATCATTTGATAACCCTTTCAAGACAGCCTTGAAGGGTCTGTCTGATTTTATATCATATGAATAAAATTTATGAAGTTTCTCGGACCAATATCGGATAAGACGTTTGTAATCTTCCAATCCATCAACCAAGACTCGACATTCTCCTCTTCGTCCGATTTGAAATGAGACTTGTACTTTCGGGAGAAAAGTAGAAAGCTCAGTACGGAATGCTTTGAAGTCGGAAATCATCACCGTCACTGGAGGCATAGATTGTTATTTCTTCCCAGAACGACAAGCGTCAATTTTGGGAATTTTTGAAGAATTTTCTTCTATGTCGCTGCAATCGGATTCAGGAAGAATCTCGTAAATATTGTTAGACGGCATAGGATCAACGGAAGGGAAATCCGTCCGTTGTCTTTTATTTTTACATTCAGATTCTATAAGATTGTGAATGTTTTTAGGAAAATGTTGAAAAAAAAATTTAAAAGCTGCTCTTAAGAGAATTATTGAAGAGAGCATGAAGTCTGAATAAAATGTGTTAATTTTTAGACAAAATTGCAAGAACCTTAATGCTGCATTCCTTCGTGAAATGCAAGACTTATCACATTTATCATATCCACTGGCCAGCTTTGTTTCTTGTTTTAATCCTACTGTTACCTCGAATTAATTTGAAATAATCAAAATTATTGAGTTTTTATCTTGAAGAGCTAGTACATACGAATAACATTAGTAGCAAAGTAAGAGACAAAATAAAGATGGAATACATTGAGCTGGGTGGTACTGTTGGTTCTAAAGATGAATATTTGGACAAATTGTGGATGAGGTTTTTAAACGTCGTTCCAAGGATTATTTAAATCCTAAATCTTGAAATTAGCAAATCCTCATACTTAAACAAAAACATTTTGAAAGTTTTGTGGCTCAGCGTTTCGTTGATAATGCTATATTGAATGCTGGGAGCGTAATTAACAAAACAGCACTCAAAATCATATAATCGATACAAGGAGGCTGTCGAACCGAAGAAATTAGTGTCTAAGCAAGATTAGAGCTTATATTTTCACTCTGCAGATCTCCACCTGTTCACCCTTTTCACAACCGGAAGTCGGATCCGGATGAAATTCGTATGGGACCACAAGAAAATCGGTTCAGCCATCTCTGAGAAAATTGATCGTTCAAAAACGTTACATACATACATACAAACATACACAATTTCTGATCTTTACGAACTGATTCGAATGGTATATGACACTCAACCCTCCGGGCATTGGTTCCAAAATCGGGTTTCGCAGTGATTGCATAACTTATCTATATGAGAAAGCCGAGAACGACTTCTTCCCATTGTTATGTGCACTTGGCATAATGAATAGTTCTTATTTCTAAATCGAGATACCCAAAAAATGCTTTATTTCTCAACTCTCGATGTTCTTTTGGATATGGGATTTCTAGAAATATTCAAAAAAATACTGAACATAGGCGATTTGAGCCTGTTCTAAAAACCGGGAATTTTTTGTCTCGCGCACCGGGAAATCGAAATCGGCAATTCACTTGCCATCCTGATAATGCAGAATGGCAGAGAAGCATGAATCACGAACTGTATCAAGTATACTAACATGCGGACATTAGAAGGCTTATAAAACACGGCAGACTACAGAGGGCTGGGCATGTAGTAAGAATACCAAAAGAGAGAACCTGGGAGAGATCGCTAACTGCGGAGTAGACCTCGCAGAGTGTACGCAATCGAAGAAGATGCGCGCGCAGCAAATGGAGACCGGTAGCTCAAGTTCCTTGAAATCATAGAAATCTACAATATTTCGGGGACATGATGTGCTCCATTAAAGTTAAGCAAGTATCTCCATTCAGTAAACTGCATTCGTCGCTTAGTTCTCATCATAAACATCACATACTTTTGCTTTAAATGCATTCAACAATGGAAGCGTTTCAGGTTTGCACGTTTTCACGTCAATCCGGTTACGTCTCTGACATTACCCATTCGTGGAGCGCATTTTAAAATTTCGCCGCATGGAAGATTGGGTAAAACATAATCGTTAATATGTCGAGTTGTACTTAACACAACGATATAATTCTTTCTCCATGCCATCAGCAATTGGTTAAATTTTCAACAGCGTTCCAAAACATAGTAGTTTCGCAATCGCTTTAATTACAATTACACTTTATCTCTTATCACATTTTCAACATTTTAGCGAATCAAATCCTTCCAAGAGGACACACGAAGGACGACTGCCATCGGTGGGAGTGAGGACAACAAGACGAAGAATCGCTCGGACACGTGTGCTCCGTATGACAAAAACCGGGTCATACTGGCTCCGATTCCAGGGCATGACAATTGCACCTACATCAACGCGTCGTTCATCGATGGGTACGACGACGAGAATAACTTCATTATTACGCAGGACCCGATGGAAAACACGATTTTCGATTTCTGGCGGATGATATTCGAGCAGCGAATAAAAACGATCGTGATGTTTTCTGAGGTAATGATCAAGTTTTAACAACAACAACAACAAAAAAAATTTATGACCCGTTTGTAGATCGGCGATGGGCCCAACAAATGTCCCCGATACTGGGCCGACGAGGAGATGCAGTACGAAAATCTACTGGTCACCTACATCCAAAGCGAGAGTGGTCCCTACTACACGAAGCGGGAGTTCACGGTGACCAACTGCAAGACGAAGGACACCATTCAGGTAACACAGTTCCAGTACAACGGGTGGCCGACGGTTGAAGGCGAAGTGCCCGAGGTCACCCGAGGTATGATTGAAATAGTCAACCAGGCGCAAAAGCACAGCTCCCAGCAGGAGGATATGTTCACGATTGCCGTACACTGCAGGTAAGAAGTTCGATCGTTTCCGCCATTATCCGAGTTGTAACTTTAATCTCTCATTTGTTTCGTCAGTTTGGGAACAGATAAAAGTTCCCTCTTTGTTGCCATGTGCATACTAGTTATGCAACTCAAAACCGAAAAACGAATCGACATCTGTTCGGTTGTGAGAAAGCTTCGAGCACAACGTAGTTTAATGATTGAAACATATGTAAGTATTCCTGTGTGCATGTGAAATTAAAACATTCTAAAGTAGCCTTAAACTGTTTTTCTATATTCCATCTCAAACAGGCACAATACGAATTTTTGCATAGGGCTATTGTAAATTTTGCAGACTTATACAAAATCTCGTTAGGCATAGCTTCCGACTGTTGATAAGCTGATTAAGTGATACAAAAAAAAACACTCAACAACAATACACTAAGATTACATACGCCGCGAATCTCAACTCTAAGATAATCCAATCACGACGCCACCTGCAACCCCCGCAAAAGTGGATAATTTAGCCACTAGCAAATGAGGCACTTTTTGCTTGCAGACAAACGCTGCGCTTCAAGTGAGTGTATATGTGTGGGTGTGGTTGCGCGCTTTCATGTATGTAATTATTAGCTTATTTTTAAGTAAAACAAAAATTCTAGTGCATGGGTCGATCCGACCACCTCTCCGTTAACGAAAGCGTACCAAATGCCGCGTTGGACGGACAATGAGATTAGTCTACCAATCAACCAATCTGTGTAGTGCAAGAGAGCAAAGATTTGTTTTTAAATTTTATACTAATTTTAATCCTAACTTGAAAAACCACATCCTTTTAGCAATAGGAAAATATATAAAAAAAAAACAAATCTTCCCTAATTCTTTCGCTTAGATCAACATTGAAAATCTTGTCATGTTTGGTTGTTGAAACATCCTAACGAAAAACTGAATAGTTATCATCAAGAAGAGAAAAAATCTAAACTACTGGAAGAAAAGCAGGTACTTTTTATACTAACCCAGACAGTAGAACGAAAGGATGGACATCCTTTCTCTCCCTTCGCTGAAGTTTGAACGAAAGAAAAGTCGCGACACATGACTAGTTTAGGTCATAAGGAAAACGATAACAAGTGAAGGAAGATAATCAGGAGCGACCAGCAACAAAAGTGTGTGATCAAAAAGTAAAAAAAAAAAAATCTAGGAAATAGCGGATTGTCAAACGTTAGGAGCTGATAATATTAAAAGAAAAAGTCTAGTTATTTTTCATGTTGAAAAATGCAAAATGGGCAAACGCGGAAACCCAAGTAACAAGAGAGAAATAAAACAATATGACACTAAAAGTAAGGCAGAAGATGCAAAATATACCTCTATCTGTGTGTAAAAGTCAATAACTATAAAGGTATCTGTACCAGTATGATATTTCTATGAGTAACAAATAACAAGCAGAAAACGAAACAAATCAGAGCACTGTTAGGTAAACGGTCAGGCGCATGCGGACACGAAACAGTTAAGCGAACATAGGGGAACTCCAGTTTGTACTGAAACTACAATTTACTACACACTATAATGTTTGTATTTATCAAAAAAAAGCTATCGAAAATGATAAGTGAAGATTAAACTTGTGTATAAAATGAGAATTTAATTATTTTCTACATCCGAACAACCCTCCTTAGATCAATGACTGCACTGTTAAAAAGTAACGATTGACTAATAAAAATTACTTAGACATTAGTATTGGGCATTAATACTATTCCAACTCGAACTAAATATCTCAACAGCATGATAACCATCATTGACGGTCGCCCCCATCTCCATCGTTCACAGGGAAGGTAAAATAATAAGTAGGAAAGGAAATGTAAAGCTGATGTTTAGTTATCATTCCGAACTTGTCAGCAATAATATTGCTGTTAGTGATCATGCTTGAATCATGAATTGCCGAGTAATCAGTAATCGAACGAAGAAAGAATTTTACTTTACTATAGTATGAAATAATTATCACAAAAGCAAAGGATGGAGAAAGAGAGTGTTTAATTAATGCTCAGTTTAATTCAGAATACAAAAAAGATAAACAAATCCCAAAAGTAAACATCACTGCTAAAAGCATTGGTTTCCAGTGCTTCTCAACGCCTCCAAGGCCATCGTGGCCCCCAGGCCAGAAATTTTTCAGGGTGCTCGGAAATTCGAAAATCAAATTTTTTTTCTTCATTATGAAAAAATATGATAAAATCGCATTTAGTATGTGCATTATTGTATTAAAAATCTCTTAATTCAACGATATTCCCATGCCCACACATTTTAAAGAAACTTCTCATTTCCATAATATTGCAGTCCCTCCGGCCTAAATTCCATATCGAAGGCTCTGGTCGCCACTATCTGGAAGTAAGCAGTTCGAAAATTGTTCAATGCTGCTGTTACAGCGACGCGAAAACTAAGCGAATGCTCCTAAAGTCTATCGAACAGCGACAGCAGATCTCACTCTAACTAATGGTTTTCGTATATAAGATAACTAATGGAGCTGAGATGAATGAGTCTACCGTTACCCTGATATATTTTCCAGCATCATCAGAAATGGCGACGTGGCGCACTACAAAATCGAGATGACAAATGTCTTGCCAGATTTCAGCTAATGTCTGTTCTTAATCTCGACAAACGGATTGGATGATTTCGGTATATTTGGTGTTTACAGAAAAATTCAACAACTTTGGCAAAACCTGTTTTAATCCACCTAGTGGTGTAATGATGACTTTCTAATGTATAATATTGTGGTATTTTATTCAAAAAATTTCTCTTCTATTTTTGAAAAAAAACAACAATCAGTGAAATGTCGCGTTACCGATCTACACCCTCATTCTACATAACTCAAAATTGAGTGACACACCACTCAAATTCACAAAAAGTGCACGTACTCTAAACTTGAGTTTCCACCTATCTACACATTTTTGAGTTAAGAGTCTAAGCTTTCAAAATTTGAGTATTTTTTACTCTAAATATGGAAAAAATATTTTTTTCAAGTTTTGAGTGAGTTTAACTGAAAACTTGAAATCCTTGCACTCAGAATTAAAACATTCTTATTCTTATACAAAGTCATTCTTTTTTTTTTCAAACAGATAGTCCAGAAAAGCATTTCAAACCCGTTTCCTTTTGACCGGTTTGGAGTCAAAATTGAACGAAAATTGAAGTATTTTTTTCACTCAAATGCTTGAAAACTCAACGCTTACTCTATTGTATGAATAAATGCGAAAGAACTCATGGCCTGAGCAAATTTTACTCAAATCCATACTCAAATTTTGACATATTGTTCCAGTTTATGAATTTGAGTAATCGCAACTCAAACCATGAGTTATGTTCAAAGAGCGTGTAGGTAATTCGGCATTTCATAATGCCGTGTTCGAGAATCGCTTTCAACTGTGTAGCGATACGACCATGGAATACGACGAAACCAAAAATGTAAAATTTAGTTTTCACCATAAAGTATAAAAAAAGATTAAATCAAAATCATAACAATCTCACCGACTACATCATTCCTGTCAAATTTTCATTTGGTATCATTCACTTCATAAGCCAGCCTAATTGAATACAACACAGGTTTCGTAATTTTTCCTACGAATCACGCAAAATAAAATGAATAATAAATAATTGAAAAAGCACTTCTATTTAGCATAGAAACTCCACGTATTTACCATTATAAAGTCTTCATTAATCACACTCTATAAAAACCGAGCAAAAAAGATTTTTCGAAAATTTTTGACGGAGCGAACGTTTGATTCGAATGCTTACTGCGATCGTTTTCTTTTTTACTGGCCCCAAAGTGATTGATTTCATTGTCTTATGATAGACGCGAATGACAGTACACTGTCTCACAAAGATCTACAAAACATTGACTGGACCAGTTATTTTATATAGCAATGAAATCTGGATTTCGTGTTTCGTCCCATACGGCCACAAGTCGCATACAGTCGACCCGAAAAATTAAAGTACCGTGGCCTCGAGCAATACAGGTATGTATCTTCCACCTGTTGCGGTAAGAGCAATCGATTCCGCGTACACGTTTGAGATTAGGTTTTGGAATCCTTACCCTTTGAATGATTACTTGATCTGTAAGGATATTGCTCGAGATAACGAAAATTTCAGAGTTCCAATTGATCAAAGTGAACCCTCATGCATACAATTACAACCCTAGTAACCACGACGCATTATAACCCAACATTATTTCAGTTTCTAAAATTCGCGTATTCATTAAACTCTACGGACATAAATTATAAATGCAATGATGCAATATGAGCGCCTGAATAATATTTAACAAATAAAATATTGATAAAATTATTTAATATTCAACATAATTTCACGAATATCACTATTAATGCTGTTGATGGCGTATTATTTTTATATTCACCCCGATTCTGCAATCCGACGGATTTGTGATACGAACGAATCTACACTTTCGTTCGAGTTCGAATTTTGCATTCTTTATTCCGTTCGACTTGTATGATTCGATCGACTCTCGTTCGGGAACACTTGAAATTTCGAACACTAACCATCAAAGCTGTCAGCACTACTTACACGTTCTATATTATTTATATTATTCATTTCTTAGTAAACGAAACCGTCACACTTGTATAAACAAATTAGAACGATTCAAAACCGAACAGAAATAATACATACGCAAGTCGATCGAGTAATTCGAAAATTTAACAACTCAAACGAATGATATTCGAGTTCATACCCAACTCGAACGGAATGCAGAATGGAAATTGCACATTCGATCGGAATATCTCGAATCGATCGACGTACAGAATAGGGGTGAATAATCTTACTTTATCACTCTACAAGCGTTGCAGTGTTTTCACATGTGATTGAAGTAAACAATAGCAAAATTTTAACATAAGTTGTTTCCGAAAATTTTGAAGTAAGAAAAAGACAAATTTCCATCGGTAATCCAATTTATTTCTGTACTACCGAAAACTACAGGTAAATAAAGCCAAAAAAGCTGTAAATTATAGAGCTTATCTACTTTTTATCAACACAGTAAATCACCAGCATTGATTTAATGCAACTATTCAATTTTCTTGCACTGTTATCAAGTTTCGTTAATTACATTTAGAATACAAATTAACTGAACATTGCATTGGAAATGTGCAACGATATAATACATATGGTTTCTTGGGAATGTGTAGAGTGTTAAACATGTCCTACAACATCACTGCCAACGAGAAGTAGAATAAGAGGGAAGACAGATGAATGAACTTGCGAAAAAATCGTCTGATGCTTGACTCGAACCCATTCATTGCCCACTTATCTAATGAACTTTGGCTTATATTTTCCAAATGACAGTTTTCGTAAAGGATGGTGCTATTGATGCTCCTGATAATGTATTTTTTTCATATGATAAGTGAGGAGAATTTTTTACTCAGGAGATCCTATACCTTCTTACTGAGGGCTGAGGCCAATAGGTCGCGTATAACCACGTGACTCACTCTGCGTATTACATTTCTCTCCATGCTCTCTCGCATATGTGCAAAATGACTCTCGATGGGCCGGGTAGCCAAGAAAGTTTTAATATTTTCGATTACAAGTTTGAATACATCACATAAAATCCAATAAAGCTACCGCTTGTTTGGCAGCCTTTCTGAGCCGAGTTTATTTCTGTATGAAATGTTCAAAACGACGAATGTAACAATGAGAAATTCTCTTTGTGTACTTTCTCTTTCGCTTATTGCGAAACATTCCTGCTTTTTTCGGTAGTTTCTTCATTGCATGATAGCTTTAGTTATTATCATCGGTAAATAATTGGAGTGAAGGATTGCCAAGAGTACCGTAATAATCGAAAGAGAAAGTAAACAAAGAGAATCTCTCATTGTTACATTCGTCGTTTTGAACATTTCATGCAGATTTCTCTCTCAGGAAACTGGAACAGAAAACATGGCGCGTGCACAGAAATCGACTTACCTTCACAAAAATAACATTCACTTTATTTTTATCGCGACAACAACTATGTTTTGATTCACTAATCGCATCTAAATCAAATTATCTAGACATTGTCAGAATAGATTTTTGATCCGTGCTTTTAAAGGCGAGATATTCAATGAACAAGTTGAAAGTTGTCGTTTTCAGCTAAGCAATTCTTCCTTCAGAAAATAGACTTTCTCGATCGCTAAAGTCAATGAATCATTCTGAAATTTTCACAGAATAATCTAAACTAATTTTCTAAGAGATTGTCAGTTGGGTTTTTTGATATTCGTCACAGTTTCTGAGAAAATCATATTTAAAGCGTGAAAATAGCCCTCGAAATCACCCTAAAACACATTGACCTCAGCCCTTAATTTCCTTTACCGAACTCAGTAATATTTTTACCGACTTTTACTCAGCTGAACGCACCGCAATAAGTTCAGTAATTTATTTATTGAAGAACGTTCCGTAAAACTGAAGTTTGCTCGAGCTATCGTTTTTCACTATACTGATCAGTAATTTGTGATGAGGGTTCGATAATATTATACTGTTTAGTCAGCACGGGAAGATAACTGAACGTATTCTCAAAAACAACCAATTAGTTCAGTTATTTGTACAGTTCAGTACAGTATGAAATCAACATTGAATATTTACTTTGATGTTTGAAAATGTTCGGAAAACACACACCAAAACAATTGAAATTCCAATGCATTTTGTTATTTATTTAATATATAAATATTTTTCTATAAAATTAAATCCAAACTTCGTCGAAAATATTCCCCACTTGTTGTTGTAAGCGTTCCGACTCCAAACAGTTTATCTGCAAGGTGGCTTTTATAGTTAAACACTACAAAGCACTGGCACAACAATCCAAAGTAATACAGAATGTCGCTCTTTACTGGAATTAAGTGAACACGCCAACAAATAGCTTCGCCATCAGTTTTATAAATTACATTTGAAAATCTGGATTTATTTCGGGAAACGGGTCATCAACCTGAAATAAAACAGATTTAATATAAATTTAAACATAATGTATATTTATATTAATAGTGATTGCGGATGTCGTCCAAGCCTTTCTACATAACCGAAAACTGACTTCCGACTTTCCGCAAAAACATTACCGAACTGAAAATTCGAAAATAAGTGTGTACCTAAATTTATTTCAAAAATTTGGTTGATTTTTCAAACGGTCGTACATATAAGCAAAGGAGAGTTTCTCTATGTTTATTTGATCATCTATTAAAACTGATTTCTACGTTCACCACTTAAATGTCTGTATCAAATGATACCCGAAAGATTCGCCTTTCGATCAGTACTGCACGAAAATATTTATAATTGCGTCCGAATAACCTTAGGAGAAAGTAAACAAAAAGAATCTGTCACTGGAGTGTACGGTATTTGAAAAATTAACTGAGATTGGAATGACTTCTAGAAAGGCATTTTCATTCTAGGCAGATTAGGATTCCGGTTTTTTCTTAAATAATCGACCTATGCGCAGAAAAGAATACTGCATTAATTTCGAGTAATTCTAGCGTTTTTTTGTGTGAATATTTTTCTGTGTCTATCAAGGGTGTCATAAATAAATACTCCAATTTTTTTTTCATTAGGGGTGCACATTTTGTTTGGCATGTTTTCATGTACATGTATATTAGCTCTGCCCACGATAGCCGTTTTTACATACACCAAGCTGAAAAAACTAAACATAAACAATAAATGGCCCTTAAGCTCCGCCTTCGTTTGATGCCAAACGAAAATGTATCGAAGGGACGACGCGCAACGCAAACCCGGAGTGTAACGAACCTGAAGCATTTTTGTCAGAGCACTTTTATCGGTTACAAAGAAAACAACCCCGCTGAAGGCAGTGGGCAGATTCAATATTGAAATTAGAACAAAATAAGAGCACTACTTTAAATAGAAATTTTCAAATTTACTTCAAATTGGCACGTCAGTAGATGCTTTCCATCTAACGAAATGAAACACAAAAAGAAAAATGGACTACTTTGTGGCGGCCAATTGAACTGACCAATGGTGAAGCGCTGGTCAGTAAGCAGAAAGTGGAAAGCAAAATAAAAGAAAGAGACGAAGAAAGAACAACTAAAAACTCCACCCTCGGCTTGCAGTGATGACTGGTAAATGGGAAACTATTATCTAGAAATTTATATTCAGAAATGGCTGTGAATTTCCAAATTATATTATAGTTGAATTGAAGGACATAAACTTTCGAATGTAATTTTGTTCAATAATAATTTGAAAAAAAAATAAAAGCTGATTCCTATACATTCCAGTTTCTTTTTAAAACGGATTTTTGAGAGACTTTTTTATGCGAATGCAAATAGCATGCCACGGATTCCAAGACCTCCTGCTCGTCTAAGTACATTAGATTTATCCCTTTGTTTGATTTCTATTTGGCTGGATTGCACCCGGAAAATATTGCCTGATTTACACGGTAGCGATCGTTTACCAATCATTATCTCAGTTAGCAGTATCAATTGCAGTTGATATTCCATATGATTTGACAAAAAATATTGACTGGATTAAATACCAACGTAATATCTTCAGTGGCTAAACTCAATGGAAGAGCTGACTTCCTCGTTTGGTCGATTCTGGAGGCCGCAGAAAAAGCCCAAACCAAACGATTTCTTGGTCCAACGACTAACAGAAGACCTCCCAACCCTTGGTGAGACGAAGAGTGCTCAGATGCTAAACATGCGAAACAAAATGCTTGCAAGACGTTTTTAAAACGGAGAAGAGGAACTCCTCAGGCAGTAGAAACCAATTACAAGAGAATACTTCGGGCCAAGAAGTGTAGCTTATGGAGACATTTGGTCGAAGGTTTCTCAAAAAAAATCTCAATGAGCACCCTTTGGAATACGGCCAAATGAATGAGAAATCGTAACGTGAGAAATGAAAGTGAGGTATACTCCAACCGATGAATATTTGACTTTGCTAGGAAAGTATACCCAGATTCTGTTCCTACGCAGAGTATTATTCAGGAGTCTCCTCCAAATAATTGTTCCATTTTCAATCCAAATAATGGTTCAATTTTCAAGTATTTACTTTTCTATAGCACTCTTGTCTTGTAACAATAATGCTCCTGGGACAGAATTAAATTCAATCTGGTGTGAAGAATCTGCCTGGCGCTTGTTGGAATTGTTCAACAAATTTCTTGAGCAAAACATTGTTCCTCCTGAGAGGAGGCAAGTGAAAGTTATCACCACCACAGCCGAGGAAACCAGCATAGACCCATTGCAATGCTGTTCTCCATCAGAAAATTGTTCGAAAAAATATTTTTTGGCATCTCGACAGTTGGGTCGAGACAGTTTGGCTTCGGTAGAAATAAAGGGACGAATGATTCCCTTGCATTGCTTTCGTTTAACATCCATATTGCCTTCGTTCAAAAACTAAAACTGGCCTCTGTATTTCTGGACATAAAAGGAGCGTTTGATTCAATTTCCGATGGTGTTTTTACAGACAAGCTCTACCAACCAATTATTTGCACAATTTTTTTTCTGCGAAGCGCATGTTTTTTTCACATGGCGATTTGGCAACATTCAGAATAAACTACATGGGTCTTCCGCAAGGTTCATGCCTCAGTCCACTCCTCTATAATTTTTACATTGACGACGTCTTGTAACTCCATGCACACTAAAACAATTGACAGATGGTGACGTAGTTTCAGATACTGGACCCCAAAGCTGTTAATCTGCAAAAAATCATTACAAGATATCTTTGATAACTTGTCCATTTGGGCGGTTCGTCTGGGTATCGAATTCTTCGCGGAGAAAACAGAGCTGGTCATATTTTCAAGCAAGCATGGTCCCATTCAGCTTCAACTTCATATGATGGGAAGAATGATCGCCCAGGGTTTGACTTTCAAATACTTCGGGGTGTGGTTTGACTCCAAATGCACGTGGGCAGGACACATTAGGTATCTGATAATAAAATGCCAACAAAGAGTAAATTTTCTTCGAACAATAACATGATCTTGGTGGGGTGCCCATCCGGAGAATCTTATAAAATTGTATCAGACAAAGATAGATGTGAGGTATTGAATCCTCTGGTTATTAATAGCTTCAATTATTAATAACTCATGTCCAATCACTACACGATAAACAAATATCACTTTTTACTTCCTTTTATGTTTGCCTCCTTGATCTTCCATGAGTTCAACCAATAGTCAGCTATCTTACTTTGAATCAGTACATATCAGTACATATGCAAATAAACCTGGAATAGTTATAAGATCATGTGCAGTATATACAAAAATAAATGTTTTTTTTTTCTTTTATGTAATTCATAGAAACTAGTCCTTAAAAAAAACAATGCTTTTGAGTAGGTGGAACTACTGAATACCGAAAAACTAATATAGTATTTAAAACTCTGTTTTAATCTACCTAGTGGTGTTATGATGCCTATCTGTTATAACTCATGTTTTCATTGTAATTACTAAGGGATTCGTAATCTTAGCACAATCTTTTCAATTTTTAACAGTTTTGAGTGGAGTGGAAATTATCGTTTTTTTTTTGTATTTTCACTCTAAATTGAAATTTTAAACACATCTCACCCAGCTGTTCCGGAAGCGGATGTGAGATCCGAACAAAGGTCAAAGGTCTATTTTTATTTACGTTGATCCTTTTATTTGAATCTAAGTTAGTAAAAATCGATTCTGCTGTTTCTGAGATAATGAAGAGTGTTCCATTTTTGAGTTTTTGACCACCAATGGGAACCGAAATTACCAAAATCTATAAATTGAAACAGTTTTTAACCAATATTGAAAGAATTTACATCATCGTTCTATATAACAGGTTGCAATTTCATATTTACTACCCTCTACTACCTCTAACCGGTTCTTAGCAATCGGAGTGATTTCCGGGTTGGAGAACACTTTCCCGGTACTTCTGGAACCACGAACGATGATCCGGTTTACCTAAAATCAATGTATATGGGCTTTGCCGAATATATAAACTCTCTATCTCTTACAGTTTAGAAGATATAGATGGTACTATTTTGCATGACCTTTTGTGTCTTTGCAGTAAGGTTTGGAGCATGGTTTGTCACTTAAAAATAATCTTTATACTCTGCTGAGTAAGTATCGTGAAGACACCAAACAACTCGGATCAACCGTTATAGCACATTAGAAAGAAGTCACATCATATTACTTTCACTAACAGCAGTGGTGCTAGATGTATTAAAAAATGCGCCATTGTTCGGACCTTGAGTCGGTTTTCCTTTAATAACTTTCTCTACAAACGTCGGATTGTTTTGTGGTCTTTTAAAGTTTTCCTCCTCGATAAATTTCCTATGAAAATAATACATGCACTGATTTTTAGAGTTCCAGCCGATTTTTTTTGTTAAAAGTGAATTTCTCCATGCTAAATCCCATACAAACTTTAAACCCCGGGCGCGAAAATATAGTTTTTCCGATCGAGCTAAGATTTTGCATGGTGCTTATGGAATAAATGGTGCAAAAAAAACGAAAAGTTTGGTGGAGCGAGAAAATAAACCTTTTTATCTTTTTCCCATACAACCTTGTCATACAAAAATGTCGGATTGTTTTGTGGTCTTTTAAAGTTTTCCTCCTCGATAAATTTCCTACGAAAAAAACGCATGAACTGATTTTTAGAGTTCATAGGTTGAAATCCAGCCGATTTTTGTTTTGTTAAAACTGAATTTCTCCATACTAAATCCCATACAAACTTTAAACCGCGGTGCGAAAATATAGTTTCTCCGATCGAGCTAAAATGTTGCATGATGCCTATGGCACCCAAAAGGAACACGAAAAGTTTGGTGGAGCTGATATCAATATTTTGTCCTACCCTAATGGGCATCAACTAATCATACCTGCCCAATTAAAGAATTATACGGCTATTTGAATGTATTTAGCTTGATTTTTCCGTGTTACGTAGAAAAACACGCTCCTGTAAATGAGATTTTTATACTTATCAATCTGTAATTCCGAAACCGAAAGTCGTATTCGGATGAAATTTCATACGATTATATGGGCTTATAAGACTTTTCATTGGAGCTTGTCAAAATTGGATGAAATCCAATAGCAGGCTGTGGGACTATAAGGTCTTAAATTTGAATCTAAACTGAAGAGAATCGGTTCAGCTGTCTCTGAGAAAATCTAGTTCACTTTTACCTCATTTTTTGCACATTTTTCCCCATTATACTTAAATCGGAAGTTCGATCCGGATATAATTCAATAGCAACCTATGGGACCTTTCATTTGAACCTAAATTTGTGAAAATTGGTCCAGACATCTCCGAGAGAATCGAGTGCACATTTTTGTTACACACTCACATATACACACAGACATTTTGCGTACTCGACGAACTGAGTCGAATGGTAAATGACAAAGGTAGGTAGTTTTCGCAATTTACACGGTTTAGAGAACTTGGAAACTTTTCTATCATGAAAATTAGAAGAAGATTTTTCGGAAAACGAATAGTTTTTTCTTTGGTTCGGCTAAGCGAATGCGAAAATATAAATATTTTTGTCTAAACTGGCAAAGAGTAAATAAAAAAATCCTATTTTGGAGCTAGGTAACAAAAAATACCTACCTGCAAAAATCATTGAATAATTCGCATTAATAATCTTGATTATCAATCACAGTCGTAAATTACACGACAACGCCACCCTCGCTCTATTTTAGTGCCAGCGTGACAGGGCCGCCTCTACATAGGGGCAGTGGGGCAAGTGCCCCGGGCCCACGGTCTTAGGGGGGGCCGGACAGGACCAACCGGGCAGTTCAGTTCAGACAGTAAGCTAGGGACACACACAAAAATCCTCCCACCGGACCCATTAATACGTAAAAGCGACGCTGATTCGTCATCATTTGATCGACCATTGCGATAAATTGAAGTCAAGGAACGTCGAACTCCGTTTATTCACGTGCGTACAACTGCTTCAACGGTACAAAAGAAAAGTTTTTCTCCATCGAATTGTTACTGGTTCATTACGATAATTCAAAACTTCGGGCAACCTATGGATACCGGCCATCGCTCAAGTGGGAAGTCCTACCTCATCCGCCGTATAACCCAGACATTGCTCCTTCCGATTACTATTTTTTCCGGTCGATGAAGCTTGGCTGATCAGCACTTTTTCAGTAATGATGAAGTCCAGCTTCGTGAACAGTGGCCGAATTTTTGGAAAGGGTATTCGTGAATTGCCAGAAAGATCGGAAAAATTAGTGGCTGACAGTGGACAATACTTTGAATATTAAATTTTAAAATTAATAAAAAAACGACTCGACTTAATATCCGTCATGAAAAAGGTGTAATTCAAATACAGGGCTATTTTTTACTCTTCCGTTCTACTCGGAAAGCCAGATTCACTGATAAATTTCTTCACACCTAAATAATGACCACTATCTTTACCTGGAATCAATAAATTTTAAAAATACCATCACTTCATTTTTTAACGTTTTTATTGATTCAGCAACTGGTTTGTTTATTTGACCTTTTAGAATTAATCGTATGATGCAACTAAAAAATTTATTTTGCATATTTATTTAGTTTAAAAATAAATATGTCTGCAGTACTTTAAAAAGTAGGAAATTATACAATTAGTTCATTTGAAACTATTTATTGACTCGATATTTTTTCAACTCTTTCCGGTTTCCAGTGTCAACAGTATTTGTACATTAATATTCTAGTGGACAATTACAATTTTGCCGATTGAAAAACTTCATCTCGTCAAACCGGTTTGGTTAAAAAAAAATTCAAACAAATCGTACTCCCGACGACAGCTGCGTGTAGCATTACACAAAAGCCTCTCTAAGGGTTCCAAAAAATAAACCTTCAAATGCAACGAGTTACAATTTATTTCAATTCACAGATTTGTCTGCGCGATCCGCCAATTTTAAAACCTCTCGCTTCGACTGAAAAAAAAAACTACAATATCATTCTAACAAAGGCAAACGTGTTCCGTTCTCAACTGCACACCAGTCACCATTCATCACACAGAACGCAAAACCGTTAAAAAATAAGAATTTACCCCGTAGGCAACTCGGAACAATATTGCGTTAATCCTAAGGTTTCACCCAGGGAAAAAAGGGGTTTGCTCGGAGAACGACACCGCGTCGAACAGACAGTACTTTAAAATAAGGGTTTCAAGCGAACGAGACGAGGAGACGAGCTCAAAATAACAACGATAAAAAAGGGGGAAATGTTTTGCGCGCAACCCGAGCCTAATCGTAATCCGTGCACATTCGGCTGACAGGCACGGTAAAGACCCCTTTGCGGGAAGCAGGATCATGGAATACGGAAGCTTCTCTGTCCGTCAGAACTGATTTTCTGCTGACGTCATGCGCAGCAGACGAAAAATAGATTTTTGAAAAAAGCAATAAGATCAACTAGAAAAAAACACAACAGTTATGGTTTTTACGCAGAATTAGTGAAGGGTGTGCAAGGGGTGATCCCGAAGTAGGTTATTTCATTATTTTGCACTAAACTTTTGGACCCTAACGTGTTATTTTCGGCAGCTGTGCCAAAAAGAAAAATAGAAACAGATCCGAGAAATGATGGGAGGATATCAGATCATCTACGATAAACCGAAACGGATCGAGAAAAATTGAAGCCGAACTTGAAAGCGGCGCTAAAATTAATAAAAAAAAAACACGAACGATTGAAATCAGCTTTCGGCCACTTAAATCTTGAACCTGTGAGAAATGAATTTCATGTATAGAAACGAACAGTCCTCTTGAGATCAATGAACTTTGATGCCCAAACAAAACAATACCGGATTGAATGAGTTGATCTGGCCCAGAAAAAAATACCAAAAAATCGTTGAACCCAAACAGCAGCTGATGCAGAAAGGATGAGGTTCCTTTCCATTTCTGTTTTTTTAAGAAGTCATACATCACTCGCCTCTCGCCGGTGCTTAACCTATTCTTTACTAAAGAAGGGGAAATGCAGACCCGACCTTGCATCATCATCATCTTCGAAAGGATCCTGTTTCTTTCTGTCCTTGTGCAATTGATGCAACAGTGGGAACATTTCGTACGAGTCGTTTTCACCCAAAGCAGGGGATGATGACTAAAAGTACATAATGTGTAATGATTGAGCAAAGACGTCTGTTCGTCCAGAAATTGGTTTGAAAATGTTTTTCACCAACCAACTTCCAAGTCAACATATTTTCTATGAATTATTGGTAATAATCCACCTTGAAAAGGCTATGAAAAAACGTTTTCTTTTCGTAATATAATTAGAAGCCAAGTTTGCAAAATTTTCATTCAAAGCCTTTATTCTTATTTGCCTCATAAATTCCTAACGGGAGACACCTTACTCAGTGTAACAGAACCAAAAGTAGGGTCCAGCAGTGATCTTATAACGAATACCACTATTTAGAGTAAGATCTGCTGTCTCTGTTCGATAGATTGTTTTGATAGATTTTTTGATAAGATGAAAATTCGCTTCGAGTTTTCGGGTCTCTTTAACAGCAGTTTTGAACTATGTTTTCTGTAGTATTGGTTAGAGCCGAAGCAAAAATATTGTTTCCGATTTTATCACAATTCGTTGATTAAAAGTCGAGTAATCGGTTAAAAAATATTGCGACTCTACTAATAAGATGACTATTGGTACAATCGCCCTATATCAAAACATACGTTTACCCTGAGGCCTCCGGTAGAATGATTGCGAAGAGCTGATCCTAGTAGGCGACTGGCATTAGAAACCATAAGCGAGAAACAAACAAGAAATCTTTTTCAGCTCAGCTGTAATCTGCTGTAAGCACACTCAGAGATATAAAAATTGTAAAAATAACCAAATTTGGTTTTTTCACAACTATTAAATATTCATTGAATTAGTGACAAAAGAAATTCTGATTTTAAATAGCAAATATTGCTGCTTGAATCTACAAATATGATAATAAATTTTTCTCAGTTGATTAGTTTGCATTAATCAATATTTTGATAAAAAATAAAAACAATTTCACAGTATATTCAAATTGCAAAATTAGTTATAAATGAACGAAACTCTATCTTTATTGTTTTGACAGATCCAAGTTTTTATCAGCGACAATGAAAATTTCTAGTTCCGGGTTCACAATAAGCGAAAAAGTGATGTTGATCTACTTCAAATAATTTTATTAATGCCGTACCGTACCTTATCGTGTCATTTATAAGACCGCGTTAATTTGTAAATATAACCAAATATGCGATTTCAAGATGAGTTACAGCTTTAAGCAACCATTTTATTCTGTCTTATAGCATTCAAAAACATGACTACATATTTTAGTTTTCAGATACACCCAAACCTCCGTTTACGAACACTTTTTATACCTCTTTTTACGTAACTCTTTTTACGAACCAAATACCAAATAACGTAAACTTTGTTACGAACCTGCGTAAAAATAGGTTTTGGAATTCGTCGAAAGCGATTTCCGACTCATTTATATTTCATGGAAACTACTACAATATGGGTATTTTTGGAACGGGTTTAAAGAGTACAGGCCCGTACCCAGGATTTCATTTCTGGAGGGGCCCAAAGATCAAAAATAATGTTACTGAAGTTTGCTTATGTACCTAATCCTCGGTGTGCCTTTTACGGCTGTTTTTAACATACACTTTTCCACTGGAACTAATGTTATATTACATTTCATTACGTTTACTGTCTTGTTATTTCTGTAACACATATGAGATAATCTAAATAATAATATGTTTTTGATTTCAGAAGGGACCATGGCCCCTCGCCCCCCCCCCCCCTCTGAGTACGTGACTGAAAGAGTAGATTCCGGAAAATGATGTTTGAGGTATTTTGGAAATCCAAAATGGCGACTGATATTCCAATATTCCAAGAAAACCCTTACAATGTGTGTATTTTCGGAACGGGATTGATGAGTAGATGTCGTAAAACGATGTTCGAGGTGGTTCTAAAATCCAAGATGGCGACTTCCGGTTTTCTGATATTCCATCATTTTCCGCCATTTACTCATCAACTGCGTTCCGAAAATACCCATATTGCAAGGGTTTTCAAGAAATATCAACAAACCGGAAGTCGCCATCTTGGATTTCAGAACCACCTCAAATATCGTTTTCTGATATCAACTCATCAATTCCGTTCCGAAGATACCCATATTGTTAGGGGTTTTAAGCAATATCAATAAACCGGAAGCCGCCATCTTGGATTTTGAAACAAGTCCAAACATCATTTTCTTGCATTTACTCTTCACATCCGTTCCGAAAATAGCCATATGATGCGCGGTTTCCACACAAAATTTTTTTTACGAACCAAATCAACCACATAACGTAAACTTTTTTTACGAACTACCTCTTTTTACGAACCCTCGTTTAGTTTGTAAATGGAGGTTTCGGTGTATTGTTGTTTGTTGGCCAAAAATATTCATTGCAGCAATATCTACTTCTGATTTCCGGTCTCGGGAGTACTGAATATAGTCATTGAAAACTTCAAGATATATTTTTCTTTTAAATTCCACTAAGTGTAAAATTCAATGGAAAAAATTAAGTGAAATCTATAGAAACAAAATGGTTCAAGTTATGCGTTTCTCTGGAAATTTTACACTTTCCTTGCAGTTTCTGTTGAACTGCTTTGCCATGACGAGTCGAAGACGATTCGCAAAGTAAAATTATCTTCTTTGAGATCGAAACAATCGATAAAAATATTCAATTTGGTTTATACAAAAAACTGTATTACAAAAAAACTATTAGTGGTTCGCTTTTTTTTACTCGATTCATCAACTAAGGTTTCAAAGGAAAGGAAAAAAATGAAAACATTACTTCTATTGTGAACAAAAATAACAATTTTTATTATCTTCACTGTTCGTCTTAAACTCGACAGTGCATAACAGTTTATGTTGAAATGTAATGTCACCTGTAGTTCAACAGAAACCGCTAGGCAGACGTAAAATTATTGCTATTTGCAATACACTTATAACTAGCACCATCCTAACGTACCGAACGATAACAAGTCCTCAAATAAACAGTTTTTAGTTATAATCTCAGGTTTCAATCATAGAGATCTTAACATTGTGGTCAGAAAAAAATGTAAACCTATGTCCGAGTTAAGAATCGAACTCAGACAGGATGCGTAAAGTGCTGCGGAAAAACTCCAATCCGCAGAAGTCCTCTGTCATTTAGTTACCAGGAGAACACTGCGAAACCGCATATTTTTCCAAATCAACAAATTTTATTACATTGATAAATTCACAACAAAAAACTGTTTTAATCAACCTAGTGATGTAATTAAGCCTCATACCTTGAATAATAACAAAAATGATGTCAACTCCGCTTCCGGAACTAAGAATTAGGATCTGATATCGCCTAAACCACTTCGTTTGGACAGCAACTAAAGCGAACTACAATTTTAAACAGCTTTGAGCCAAATTTCGAAGAATTTGTCTCTATTTTGCATCTTCACTGGATATGACGGTTTGAAATTATGAAACCAGTCGAACCCGTCTAAAATTTCATAGCAATCGAAGAGACCTTAAAGCATTAGTTTAGAATCTAGGTTTGTGAAACCCGGATTAACTATCCCTGAGAAATCGAAGTGATTTTTTGTTTCTTTTTTTAGAGTTTTGGACCACTATTTCCGATACCGTTGGTACCGGAAACCGAAAACCGGTATAGCCAACGCATGGCTTATTTAATGGAACAGTTCTTTGTACGGCGTTTGTCCCGGGTTGGCGGTTCAATGCCTAGGACGCTACAAGCCAGTTATCGTATGTTCGAGCCCCGACCTGGAAGGATTCTTAGTGTCAGTAGGATCCATAGTTCTAGCCATGCAATGATTCTGTACGCTAAGAATCGGCTGTGAAGTCTGTTGAAACAGAAAGGCCAAATTCCACAAAAGGAGTGTAATGCCAAGACTTTGCTTTTTCTTTGTACGGCGTTTTGCGGAGTTTTTACGTTATTTGCATCGTCACTTATATGACAGTTACACATTTTTAACTATCTTCATCTTATAATTCCGGATCCCGGAGTCGGATCTGGATAAACGTTCATAACAATCTATCTCTTCTATTTCAATTTGTGAAAAATGTGAAAGTTCTTGAAAATCGGTCCAACCGAAATCATTAAAACCATTCCCACTAAGTGACTCGCTATAGTATTGAATTAATTACATTTGATTCTTATTTCCGATTAAGCCTAAGCCGTTTCTTAAATAATTCGCATAGCATAACTTGATATAACGCATCACATTACATACTCACTTAGAAAATATCATATAAATTCACGTCTTTATGGATGCACATAGAAGGAGCGTCGCAATTCACTTAAACTCACAATTCAAAGCTTACTCGAATCAATCATATTCGTAACTAGTAAAGTTAATTTAGGTGAAGTTGACATCGAAATAGACACAGCATTTTTTTACGTGTTAATAGATGTAATATTCTGTCATCACCCAAGCAATTACAGCATGCTTGAATTAACGTCAAGTGTAAGTTTAATTTTTTCTAAGAGTGTACTTTTTGCTTTTCTCATACAAGAAAGATATGCAGTCACTGTGAAATCCGGAGGTCGAGGGTCATATACCATTCAAATTAATACGTCGAGATCGCAAAATGTCTGTATGTGTGTATGTGTGTATTAATGTATGTAACATAATTTTGCACTCACTTTCCCGAAGATGGCTGAACTGATTTTCATGAACTTAGATTCAAATGAAAGGTCTTGTAACCCTACACAAAGTTCCTGAATTTTATTCGAATTTGAATTCCGATTCCGGAATTACAGGGTGATTATAGGGTGAAGTGTGTTGAAAATTTGATACTGTCACTTAAAGCGGCGAAACAAAACACGTACAAAAATTTCTAAACTGGCCTCGAAACTATTCCAATCGGTAGTCATTGTCAGTAGGTGGCCAAACAATAATTTGGTTTTCCTTGTTCCCGGTTTTCGATTAACGACCTGAAATTGTAGCCATAGACTCAAAAATGGACTCACTTTTCTCGAATCAACTTCGATTATACCGGTTCCCAGATTCCGGTTTCGGAAGTACCTTTTTTCGTTTCCTCAGAGATGGCCTAACCGACCTGAGTACTAATATTCTGTCATCACCCAAAAAATAACCGCATGCTTGAATTAACGTCAAGTGTTCATATAACCTTCATATGAAGCACACCGTTACGTATATGCGCTGGTACAGAAGAAGAAAACACAACACCGCCTCTACGAACGAAGAATTTTTTGCGTTGATTTCATACACGCGGTAAAGGAAACGAAACGTCGAACTTCCATGCTTCGTGATGCATAAGAAATAATAATAGTAATAATAAACATCTAATCAAAAAACGTATTACATGTTTCAGGTTCAAAACTATTACCCTGTATAGCATGAATTTCATATACAAAAAGAACACGAGCGCATGATTTCGTTCGTTTAATTTATTTAATCAAAATTGTGCATGAAATATAAATCAACCGAAATTGTGCATGAAATATAAACAAAGTCATTGTCAATATTCAAATTAAAAAACAAGAAGCAATCACTTGAAAAATTCACTTGGTCTGGCATATACCATTCGACACAGTTCGTCGAGCTGAGTAATGTCTGTATGCGTCTTGAAGCCGCAAAACAAAAATATGTAAAAAATCTAAACTTGCCCCAAAACTACTCCAATTGGTAGTCATTGTCAATAGACGGCCAAACAAACTAATTTCGACTTTGCTGGTTTTCGGTTTTTTATTAAGGACCGGAGATTGTAGTAATTTACTCAGAAATGGATCTCACTCACTTTTCTCGAACCGACTTCGATTATACCGGTTCCCGGACTCCAGTTACTTTTTGGTTTTTCAAGAATCAAAGAAAATTATTTGAAGAATACCACACATTTATATATGAGAATATGAGAAAGACATCCGGTTTTTTCATTCGGGATCATTTTACACTTTGTACAGCATATTTTGTTTGTTTCTAAAATCGAATGTATGCCTGTAAAAAAGATCAATAGTACATAAATACTTCTGGAAAATGAATCTTAACTATAATAATTTGAATAATTTTGAATGTATTTGTTCTATCTCTAGTAGTTTACACAACTGCACCAAACTCCGTCTAGCCTTCGTCTTCCAGGTGAAAACGTCGTCTACGGTCCATAAATGACGACCATGGTTCACCCAGTTCATTATTCGAACCGGCCCCAGTCGATTGTACTATCCAGAGAGGGTTGCAATCGAAAGTGGAAACTCTTCTCATTGAATAGAACTTCATCAGCACCAAAAATGCTGCAAAGGGAGAGCTCGGAGTAGACAGCAAAAAACAGCGATCAAAACTTTAAAATGCGTTGTGCGTATTACGGCTGCAACCCGTTTCAATGCTTTTTTGTATGTTGCCTGATCAACCAGAGACCGGCTGTGAGAGCAAACGAGGAATGATTCCCGGTTGCCAGCCCGTCTCGCAGTGGAAGAAGGGATGATTCTTTCGGTCGAATATTCGCACCCCTTTGCAGACCGTACATCAGCAGTCAGTTCGATTAGAAGCAGTAGTGCGTGCGCATCTCCTTCCGCGTTTTACTAGTGCTCGGGTATCAATGCGAAACAATTTCTCGTTCGAAGCACAACCCAAACCACCCACCGCCCATTGCCACCCACACTATCAACGTACGCTGGCTTGGGCATAGCCGGGAAAGCTGTTGACGAACGAAAGAGAAAGTATATGTGATTGCCAGACGTTTACTCCTCCACTCCCGTCGATTTCTGGCACGGCAAGATGGCTCCGGAGCCGGTTGAGAGGGAAAATATGACAACCATTTTTTTTAAATTATCTATATTGGATTACATTCATCTTTAATTGTAGTGTTTTCCATTCATCTTTAATTGTATAGTGTTTTCCAATAATAATTCATTTAAAACGAATGCAAACAAATATGAAAAACGATTAATAAGCAATCATTGTTTGTCGCGAATGAAATTGTTCCACCTTTGTTAACAACAGCGTCCACCTCCACGTTTTGCAGCAGGAATCGAGGTCCGAACGTGAAATGGTAGTAGGCGGTCAGCAGCTAGTGACACTTCATGCGTAACAGTCAGCTCGCACGAGGAAGCGGTGCTCGCATTGTGTATTTACGTGAGTGAGTGAAAATGGCGTCTCCGGGAAACATTGTGTGATAAATCTGATTTTTGCTGCAGAGATTTCCGGATACTAATTCCACACTTATGAACTAGTGCATGTGACGAAAGCTTGCCTCGATGGTTTGCTACTGTAGGCGGTAATCTGAAGGAAAATTGGCTTTTCCATGCCGCTGACTCTGAAAGGTAAACATTAAACTTTTTCTTGATTCATTGATTGAGGGGAACATTGAATGAATTTGTTTTTCATAATTTAGATGTAAATTAATTTCAGATTTAAATTTAAAGTGAAAATGATAAAATTGTGCTCTGTTGGAATCGATAAGCTTCGTGAACTAAAGAATATGAAAAATTTGAGCGTTGAACGTAGTAAAAACATCTTTTCTGTTAATGAAACAGGTAAACGCATCCATCAGTTCTTTGATTCCAGAAGATCCTCAGACCCTCAGTTGTCTCAGGTTTTCTAAACTTTGTTAGTGAAAATTTTTCACCTCAGACAGGTGGATTAGTTTTTTAATCGATGTTAGATTTCTTAAGATTTGTGCATCGTGCTTTAAATGATTAAATGTTGTATCCGAGATATTGAAGTAAATTCTGTATTGGTGATTTTAACCAGGCCCGTACCCAGGATTTCATTTAGGGAGGGGCCCAAAGATTAAAAAATAATGTTACTGAAGATTGCTTATGTACCTAAATCTTGGTGTGCCTTTTACGGGTGTTTTTAACATACACTTTCAATTTTTCCACTGGAACTGATATTGTATTACATTTCATTACGTTTACTGTCTAAATAACAAGACACATGTCTGAGACATTCTAAATAATTATATGTTTTTGATTTCGGGAGAGGCCAGGGCCCCTCGAGCCCCCCTCTGGGTACGTAACTGGTTTTAACCATAATCTTCGGTTTTTGGTGTGGTCGAAGAATTAATTTTTGCGTTTTTTTGTAACGCCACAGAATAAAAATTATGAGCAACTGGTAGTCGGATCCGGATCAAATTGCGGTTTTCAGAAAAATCATAATACCCAATAAGACCAATAAATAGTAATAGATTTCAATACAGATTCGATGAATTTTTATGTTCTTCAGATCGTTGCTTCGAAAGACAGTTTAAAATTTTTAATTCCGGAACTGGAAGAAGGATCCGGCTTCCAGTTTTATAGTACACTAAGGTCTCTTTTTACACGGTACTTTTTCGCACGGTTTTTTTATACACGGCTTTTTTTACACGGATTTCGGAATTAACACGGTTTTTATAACCTTTTTTATAAATATAAAAAATAGGTATAGAATTCGCTCAAACTTTAGAAAAATTTTCCGAGGCCCGAGACTCTACATCACATTGAGCAGTACAGTATTTTATACCCATTTAAATAATATAACTCTAGTAGTATTATGATTTACGCCGATGAAATGAGTTTCTTCAGCATAACACATAGTAATACCTTTTCTAATTTGATCCATTCTATTCATACAACATAAGACATGAGCCATTTAGATTATTTTGATTTTCGCACAACGTGTTTCCTGAGTTTTTATATTTCCGTTTTTATTGTGAAAAACCTGTTTTAATCCACCTAGTGATGTAATGATGCCTTTCTCATATCAATCATACTATCATATAAAGGGTGATTTTTTAAGAGCTTGAGAACTTTTTTAAACAATAAAACGCATAAAATTTGCAAAATCTCATCGGTTCTTTATTTTAAACGTTAGATTGGTACATGACATTTACTTTTTGAAGATAATTTCATTTAAATGTTGACCGCGGCTGCGTCTTAGGTGGTCCATTCGGAAAATCCGCTTTTTTATCGACAAATTTTGTTCAGCGATGAGGCTCATTTCTGGTTGAATGGCTACGTAAATAAGCAAAATTGCCGCATTTGGAGTGAAGAGCAACCAGAAGCCGTTCAAGAACTGCCCATGCATCCCGAAAAATGCACTGTTTGGTGTGGTTTGTACGCTGGTGGAATCATTGGACCGTATTTTTTCAAAGATGCTGTTGGACGCAACGTTACAGTGAATGGCGATCGCTATCGTTCGATGCTAACAAACTTTTTGTTGCCAAAAATGGAAGAACTGAACTTGGTTGACATGTGGTTTCAACAAGATGGCGCTACATGCCACACAGCTCGCGATTCTATGGCCATTTTGAGGGAAAACTTCGGAGAACAATTCATCTCAAGAAATGGACCGGTAAGTTGGCCACCAAGATCATGCGATTTGACGCCTTTAGACTATTTTTTGTGGGGCTACGTCAAGTCTAAAGTCTACAGAAATAAGCCAGTAACTATTCCAGCTTTGGAAGACAACATTTCCGAAGAAATTCGGGCTATTCCGGCCGAAATGCTCGAAAAAGTTGCCCAAAATTGGACTTTCCGAATGGACCACCTAAGACGCAGCCGCGGTCAACATTTAAATGAAATTATCTTCAAAAAGTAAATGTCATGTACCAATCTAACGTTTAAAATAAAGAACCGATGAGATTTTGCAAATTTTATGCGTTTTATTGTTTAAAAAAGTTCTCAAGCTCTTAAAAAATCACCCTATATAATACTGTGGTATTCTTCAAAATAATTCTCTGCGATTCTTGAAATAATAACCGAAATCGGTTTATTTGACTGATGAAAACTATCAATTGAAAAGGATTTGAGGTCGATTTAGAATTTTTTTTAAGGGTTTTTCCCCATTTTCAGTGATGGTATACAATTTTTAACCCACTTCACCCTATATTTCCGGATCCGGAAGTCAGACCCGAATGAAGTTCATGAATTACGCATGGGACCACAGGACCTTTCATTTGAATCTAATACCGTTTTCGTTTTTGAACCTAGACGCGGGCTACTCTGACTCCGAGTAAAACGAACACGTGGTACGCGCCCTAAACAACAACTCATGAAAAAAGAAAAAATAAACAAACTCGGCTGGATGCGTGGTGCGACCCGAGAAAATTTTCAGAGCGAAACTACGCGATTGGAGTCCGATCTAGAGCGACCTCAGGTTGCTAAAACAAACATATGAAACGTTGTTTGGGCGACTCTGGGCCAGCTTTCGGGCTGCTCTGATCAATAAACGAAAACGGTATAAGTTTGTGAAAATCGGTCGCGCCATCTATGAGAAAAGTTAGAACACATATTTTCTTCTTTTTGCACATTTTACCCCATAACTCCCGAACCGGAAGTCGAATCCAAATAATATTCAGGAATTTTTTATGGGACCTCAAGATCTTTCATTTGAATCTAAGTTTGTGAAAATCGGTTCAGCCATCTCCGAGAAAAGCTAGTGCAAAAAACGTTACATACACACATACACACACATACACACACAGACATTTTGCGTACTCGACGAACTGAGTCGAATGGTATATGACAATCGGCCCTCCGGGCCTCGGTTCAAAAGTCGGTTTTCACAGTGATTACATAACCTTTCTATATGAGAAAGGCAAAAACATTTTATCAAAAACAAAACAAACGAATACACAAATCTACGGTTTTTGAAATTATTTCGTCAAAATTTCCACGCGGTTTTTTTTTGCACGGTTTTCGCCATTAACACGGTTTTATTTTACACGGATTTATTTTAAAACGGTACGTAACCCCCGTGCAAAAAGAGACCTTAGTGTACTGTAAACTGTTTCATTTCAATCTAGGCTTGGTGAAATCGGCCTAGCCGACTCTAAGAAATCCAAGTGAGTTCTCTGTTAAAGTTTATAACCATTATTTCCAATACTTCCTGAACCGAAAATTGAGATTTGGTATAACTAAAGTGAGGTCTATAAATTATAAAAAAATTGAACCAATTTTTGAGGAAATTGGTGCTATTTGTTGATCCCTCAAATGTGAAGTTGTAATTTTTACACCAATCGCACTGTAATTACGGAATCGGATCCAAATAAAATTCTACAATTTTCTATGGAGTCTTAAGATCTTTCATGTAAATCAACGTTTGTGAAAGTCGGCTCAGTCATAATGAATAGTTTAGAAAATTTCGAGAAAAAAAAGTGCCCGAAAGATATGAGATTTTTCTTTCAATTCTGCAGGAATATTTTTTTCTCAAATCGATTATTTTTGCCTTTCTCATATAGAAAGGCTATACAATCACGGCAAAAACCGACTTTTGAACCGAGGCCCGGAGGGCCGAATGTCACATATAAATATTGTGACAAATATTGTCACTCACTTTTCTCGGAGATGGCTTAACCGATTTTCACTTAGATTCAAATGAAACGTCTCACGGTCCCATACGTAATACCTGAATTTCATTTGGATCCGACTTCCGGTTCCGGAATTACAGGGTGATATGCACCAAAAATGTGAAACTTATGGTCCCATACAAAGTTCATGAACTTCATTTAGATCTGAATTCTGATTCCGCAATTACAGGATGATATCCACCAAAATGTGAAATTAATGTCACTTAATTTCCTCGACGATCAGGAATCAGGAATCAGAACAAATTGGCTCAAATGGCACGTTCCCCTTGATATTTGGAGATTTGTGCCTTGCCATCAATTTGTTTTTAGCATCATTTTCCCGATATATAAGAGGGAAGGATTGAAAGGAAATGGTAAGGGTTGGACTAGGAGGATGGGAAAAATTGACGACACAAAAACACATAAAAGCAGAAGTAAATTCTGCACCCCTAAGGGATGCCGAACAATCTGCTGAGGATCACATTTAGTGGAAGCAGAAGTAAATTCTGAACCTCTACGAGGTCCCGAACAGTCCGCTGTTAATAAAACCTCCAACCCCCGAGAGGATTTGAAGATCTTACAAAAGCGACACCATTCTGCACTCCCGGAAGAATGCAGAACGATTCGCAGTTTGTACGAGCAGAAGTAAATTCGGCACCCCCTAAAAGATGCCAAACAATCTGCTAAACCCTATTTAAGGTAAATACAGAAGGGATTCATTCACTCCAGGAAGAACGATGAACCCTTCTGACTATAGCTCCTTACCACATTGGGTAAGAAACGAGAGAATATCCTTCAATTTTAGCTCCGCATACACAGACTCAACCATGTATGGAGAACCAAAAACCCGGATACGTAGCTGCGTCAATGCGGGACAGTTACATATCAGATGATATGAAGTACCATAATCGCATTCACACAAATCACACGAATAATACTCAGCACGTTGAATAGTAGCCATGTGATAATTGAGTTTGCAATGTCCAGTCAGAGCTCTGACCAGAATACTGCAATGATGCTTGGAGAAATGCAGTAGACACTTTGACATTTTCAGATTTAAATCTGGTAGAAATGCTTTTGTCTGAGCGCAAGTTTGCAAGCTGCGCCAGTAGCTGGCATGTTTGGATACAGCCCAAGAACGAATCTTGTGCTTTATCCAACTAGTTGAAAGTGGTAAAGCTGGTTCAGGACCAACGAAATCATTCGTTGCACCAGCTCTAGCCAACTCATCAGCCCATTCATTTCCAGTAATACCAGAATGGCCGGGTACCCATAAGAAGTAAACAGCATTTGAAATGCTGAGGTCTTCAATTTGAGTTCGACATGCGATCACTAGATTCGACCGTGAGTCATTCGAACTGAGTGCTTTTAACGCTGCCTGACTGTCGGAACAAAAATAAATTCGCTTACCACAGATCCTCTGCTGAAGTGCCGATTGTACTCCACACAGAATCGCGTAGATTTCTGCTTGAAACACAGTACAGTATCTACCAAGTGAATGAGACTGCTCCAGCCTCATTTCACGACAGTAGACACCAGCACCAACACGACCATTCAACAGAGAACCGTCCGTATAACAAACTATGTGTTCATCAAGTTGTCGTTCCAGACAACCAGACAACCATTCCTCACGAAAAGGATAGCTCACATTGAATGTTTTGAAAGGAAAACTGCATGTGAGAGTTAGGTCACTAGGAGCGAGTAAATACTCATCCCACGTAACCATTTGAGACCACAAGCGAGTGTGGCTGGTAGCATAATCTAATGGGTTACTGTTCCAAAGCCCTGTAACCTTAAGACGATATGCACAAGATAATGCTTCTTGTTTTAGGAACACATGTAGTGGTTTAATGCACAGTAGCGCCTCTAGAGCAGCAGTAGGAGTTATCGTGAATGCTCCTGTCATCGCCATTAGGACCATCCTTTGGAGATGATTTAGCTTTGACTGAACTGTCGCGACTTCTCCTTTCTGCCACCATACAAGACATCCATATGCTAAAATTGGTCTAACAATAGTTGTGTAGATCCAATGAATATATCTGGGTTTGAGTCCCCATGATTTTCCAAAAGCTCGTCTACATTGGCCGAAAGCCATGCAAGCTCTTTTAATTCTGAAGTCAATGTGAGCAGACCAATTCAGTTTTGAGTCAAGAATAACCCCGACGTATTTAACTTGTTCGACCACAGTGACCTCTGAACCAAAGAACTGCAACGGACGAGCTCCTGTGATTATCCTACGATGAGTGAAAAGAACCATTGATGTTTTGCCCGGATTTACAGATAATCCAACCTGACAACACCATTGTTCAACAGATCGCAGGGCTTGCTGCATTAAATCAAAGAGAGTGTTAATGCTTATACCGGTCATCAATATATGATAATCGTCGGCAAAACCATAAGTCGGAAATCCAAGGTTATTAAGTTTTCTTAACAAACCATCAGCGACAAGGTTCCATAAAAGTGGGGATAGTACACCACCTTGAGGACACCCACAGACACTTAGCTTTCTAATCTCTGCTTGCCGAAGCGATGAACAAAGAAGTCGATTGCTAAGCATTGCGTGTATCCAATTTGTGATACTTGAAGGTATGCCATGACCACGGGCTGCTTCCAGAATTGAATTGAAAGACACGTTATCAAAGGCACCTTCAATATCTAGGAAAACTCCCAAGCAAGATTGCTTTTGTGAGAAAGCTTTTTCAATGTTGTACACAACATCATGTAACAGGGTTGTAGTGGACTTTCCACGCTGGTAAGCATGTTGCATTCCATGTAGCGGATGCAGGCCCAAACTAACATTTCTGATATAGTGATCGACTATGCGTTCCACTGTTTTAAGAAGAAATGAGCTTAGACTGATAGGCCTGAAACTCTTCGCTTCCTCATAAGTGTCGCGACCGCCTTTGGGAATAAATTTGACAATTATTTCCTGCCAGGCTCTTGGAATATATCCTGTCGCAAGACTAAAAGTAAGTATTTTCTTCAAAACATGTTTGAAATGTTCATACCCTTTCTGCAGTAACACTGGGAAAACTCCATCCTTTCCCGGAGACTTGTACGAAGCAAAACTCTCAACTGCCCATTTGACCGATTCAATCGTCACAACGCTTCGAGCAAGGGCCCAAGAATCGTAACTACCTGAAAAAGTCTCGGGAAGAGCTGTCGGTGATGGATCCATACATCCTGGAAAGTGAGTGTTAAAAAGATAGTGAAGTACATCACCTTCATCAGACAAGTGTTCACCATCTGAAGTTCTTAAGAAACTGACATTAAAGTCCTTAGACTTCGAAAGTAACTTATTTAATCTGCTAGCCTCGTTGAGACTAGAGACATTTGTGCAGAGGCTTTTCCAACCACTTCGCTCAGACGATCGAAGAGCATTTTTGTAAGCCCTTCGAGCCAACACGAATGCCTCCGACCCATTTCTGCGACGGTGGTTCCAAGCTCTTCTGCATAGTTTCCTTAGTCTAGCAAGTTCAGCATTCCACCAAGGAGTTCCTCTAGTAGCTCGCACAATCCGAAGTGGACAAGCCTCTTCATATGCTGCAACTATGAGTGAGTTTGTCTCGTCGACAACATTTTCCAAATCAATTGGGGTTTCAATTGTTGGTTGGTACCCGTAAAATCTAGTCGCCAAGCCCTCTTCATAGAGGTCCCAGTTTGTAGATTTGGGATTACGATATGTGATAATATCAAATTTAACGTTTGAATGATCAAAGAATATGTACTTATGATCAGACAACGAAGGTTCGAGCTCATCGGAGACGAGCCAATTCACCAACTCATGCGCAATTCTATCAGAGCAGAGAGTTACGTCCAAAACCTCCTCTCTGCCAGATCTCGCAAAAGTTGGACGGTTTCCTGCATTGACTATGTGCAGGTTTGTACTGCTCACAAATTCCATCATATCAGAGCCTCTCGAATTAATATCTGTGCTGCCCCAAATGATATGGTGAGCATTTATGTCACTGCCGATTACAAGCGGTAAATCACTTTTGCAGCAGTATGATACAACCTTTTTGAAGTCATCGCTTGGCGAAGGTTGGTTATGCGGCAAATATGCCGAACAATAGACATATTTCCTGTCTATGCCATCAGTAGTCATACCAACTGTGACAGCACAAATATCCCGAGTTGTGAGCTCTGATATGAGAGAGACATCGAGAGCACTATTTGCAAGTATGCATGCTCGAGGCATTTCTCGTGGATTAGTCATTCCGGTCTTGTTAAAGGCAACAAAGACTGGGTTTAACAATTTTCCAACGTAGAAGTTTCCCTTTTGGAAATATGGTTCTTGAACCAAAGCTAAAGAAGCTTTACCTTCTTGCAGAAGTCTGGATAGATTCATAGTTGCTGTACGTTTATGCTGGAGATTGATTTGTGCTACTCTAACCATTATCAATTAAAGTAACGAACACTCCACCTCCAGCACTTACCGTACAACAACTACAAGAAACCAAATATATTGGCTTATAATCGCCTATAGCGAACCATGTAAGGATTTTTTTAAATGTTTTAATCATTTAAATCCCACGAGTTGCGAAGAAAGAAGTCGTCCACTGTGCCAGAGCTTCGCTTAACACAGTAAGGGAAAATCCCAAGATATTCCGTTCACGACTGCATTGTTTAACCTCCTGCAGCCATTCAGCCATCGGCACGGAAATACACCTTGACTTAGGAGTTTCTATTTTTGTGGCCTTTTACGACATGGAACAGGAAACCAGTGGATCAATTCTTGGTAAAAAATAATTCCGCCGGATGCCACACGGCTTACCTGTTTGGTGGACTTATACCACCGGTACAGGTGGACCGTAGCGTTATTCTTAGCCAGTTGGGAAACCGCTACCGACACTACACGGCTATCTAGGCTGCTCAGAGAGGGAAATTGACATTGATGGTCAACTTCCATGGATGGCCGAGCAGCCAAACCGGGTGATATGCACCAAAAATGTGAAACTTATGGTCCCATACAAAGTTCCTGAACTTCATTTAGATCTGAATTCTGATTCCGCAATTACAGGATGATATCCACCAAAATGTGAAATTAATGTCACTTAATTTCCTCGACGATAGTTGAACCAAGTTTCACAAACTTAGATTCAAATTAAAGGTCTCATGGTTCCAAACAAAGTTCCGGAATTTCATATGTATCTAACTTCCGGTTCCGGAATTACAGGGTGATATGCATCAAAAATATGGAAATAGTGCATTAAAAATGTGAAAATAATGTCACTCACTTTTCTCGGAGATTGTCCCGGATTGGCAGTTCAATGCATACGGCACCACAAACCAGTTGTCGTATGTTCGTGCCCCGACCTGGAAGGATTCGTTGTGTCAATAGGCTCGTAGCACCAGCCATGCAATGGTTCTGTATACTCTGAATCGGCTGCGAAGTCTGTTGAAACAGAAGGTCAAATTCAACTACAGGAATGTAATACCAAGGCTTCGCTTTTTCTCGGAGATGCATTAAATGCAAAATCGATTACGTTTAGCGAAAAAGACAGAATGTGAATTTGTTTTTTATTTTCAGTAAAACTGAATACTCTTATTTAATTTGGGACAATGCAACGAATAGGTTCTACAATTAACATATTCGTTCAATTATTTACAAAATTGACATCATTGCACATAGGGCGGAATTGGACCGTTAGCAACGAATGCAGCAAAATAATAGATTTGTAACTTTAATCTGAACGATTGCTCAGATATATTTTACCGAAAGAACGATCAAAAAAAAAACAACAGATCCTGTTCTTGCGTTGCAATCAACTCGAACATGAAAAAAATGTGTTGTTCGTCGTACACAGCTAACTGCGATTGCAACCCTCCTGTTTTAAAATAGTAAAATAAATCAAAGGTATAAAGGAATAGAGTTGAAAAAGGTGTGTGCTTCCCTTTCGAAAGGTCGCACCAATATAGGGCATGCTACTCGTTTCGCATCCCTAGTTGGATGCATTTCTTTCAGTGACTGTTGATACTGGAAAACCGAGGCCTACTATTATGCGCACACACAAACACACGATTTTGTCGAATGGGATAGGGCAAAAAACGCGCGCCAGACGATCTCAGAGATATCACATCCAAGACGGCGAGTTTCGGGAACGCTCAACTGTAGTGCCGGTCTAGTACTCCGCCGGCATCAACTCTCCTAGGTTTGGGTAAAATAGCGCTAAAATAACGTATGATTGATGGTGAACAAAGTCTGAATGAGCAGCGAAGGAGTTGAATTATTAATCTTCTACTCGTGTAATTGTACTTGTACAAACGCTCTCTGGGAAAGCATAATATGAATACAGTACGATGAGGTGTGATTGACATTACATATACCCAAATGTCCTTAACTGCTTCGATGTCACAAACTGTTCAATAGTTTGTTAATACTAACAGTCACAACATAAATAATTTTGACTTATGCTGACTGTTTTCGCGAGTAGAAATCATTAAATTTAGAGAAAAATTAAATTCTAGCCAAAGTTTCGGCTCTCTACGGTTACTCCATAAACATGCATTCAGCATCTCCACCAAAGCAACAACGGAAAGCCAAACTACTTGCCATGGATAATGCTTTCAAGTGCCAATTTCACTCGACTTTAGGCAAATGCATACAAGCTGTCGTTGATGCCGGTAGAGACAAAAAGTGCAGCCCCTTTAGAATAAGTGACGTTTGCTTGAATGTTTTATAGAGTGTAAATACTTATCGGTTGCGAGGGAAACAAACGTGAAATCTCCATATCCATGCTTTTCCTGAACGATCCCGTGAAGGACCGGAAAGGAAAGGGGCACAGAATCACCGATCCTGCCAGTTATAATAAGTGAAAATTTACATTCCAGAATTCGTCCTCTGGAAATCGTTTCTTTTTCTTTGGTTATAGGAAATTTGGAAAACCCGTACGGTTGATTGGTACGGAGCAGTTGCCAGTGTTGTTGAATTTTCGGTGGGGTAAAGGGGTATAATTTATGCATAGCATTTCTAGATACTAGACGGTAAACTGTCAGTTTCCCCATCTGTCAGCTTATATCCACACAATAATTTATTTAATTATGCAGCCCAGTTATACACCTGGACAAAAAAATAACACGGAAACTGCATCAAGAGCCGGATCAGGCAATCCACAGCATCCGTCCGCTGGTTTGTCTTCAATATGCATGTCGAATAATCGGAAACGACATCACTCAATACGGGGCCCGGCTTGGAATCAGAGAGAAATACCCTCAGCTGGCATTATTCAACACGTGACTGTCTCTCCGTTTCGCAGTACAGCATCCGTCAGCACCGCATAAATGCAAATTGGAAAACCGAGATGTGTCAAAAGGTTGCACACAAACACACACTCACACAGCTTGAGTGCAGGACTACGGAAAAGTGTTGAAATGATTATCGACATGCGGTCCTAATAACCAATTCAAAGTGGAAGTGGCTTTTTATTGACATGACATTCCAAACTTCGACACATGCATCATAAATGGACTAATGGCAAGAAGTGATACCATCAAGCAAGGTCGAAAGTCACAGGCACAGAAATCGTGTTAGCTTCGCTTAATAAATGAAAATTATTTAGTAAGCTTTGCACATTCAATGGATAATGATACTATGATACTTTGATTAATTTACTTTCACATATAAGCAGGCATGTACCCAGAGGTCCTGGTCCCTCCCGAATTCAGAAACCGAAACAAAAAAAAGTTTGAAGAATATTATGGGTCAGAATACACCGTGAAACAGTGGATTTAAGAGTTTCGTGATCGAAACTCCATTGCCGCAGACACTAATTACAGAAATTACTTAAAATGAAGATTCAAACCGGGTAAAAAAACGACAATAATGATAACATATAAAATTGTATTGGATGACCGGAAAGAGAAAGTGCACGAGCATGTCGAGTAATATTCTGCAGATGGAAAAGATGTCCACATACCCAAGAAAGACAAACGCAAACACACTTCGAACACATGTTTGGCTGGATCCATTATGATACGCCAGAGAACAGAATGATTACCCGACAATGCACTGAAGTCAAAACGAGCGCTTCGGAATGGCATGAGTGCCTCAAAGGAGGCTCAATTAGTCGAATAGATCATGATGTCGGTTTTCTGGGATTGTTATGGTATACTTTTGGAGTACTACTTCAGAACAGACCGCAAGTATTGACTTGTAGTAATGGAGCGATTGAGGAACGTCCACCTTGTTTACCTGATTTTGCTCCCTCGAACTATTATCTGTTCCCAAACCTCAAACCATCTCTGAGAAATCGACGTGAGTTTGGAATTTTAGACCACTACTTCCGGAACCAGTTCGGAAATCGGAGTTCCACCTCTCAAAAAATATCACATCATCACGTGGATTGTTGTCTCAAGAAACATTATATTTCACAAGTACGCAGTTTTTCTTGAATACGGAGTTACAATTTGGGCTCAGGTTCACGTCGGTCTTGACTGAATCGGCTTTAATTGCCACGTTACGAGAATCGCTGACTCTGCAAAAAAGACGAGTACTTTTTCAACTCTAATAGAAGTCAGAAACCAGACGCCAGATTCGGATTTGATCCATTCTATTATTTGTGGAAATCGGTCTAGTCAACTCTGGTAAATCTATGTGCGTTCTGTTTTGGAATTTTTGGCCGCTACATCCGGAACCGAAGATCGGTAAAACCAAGTTTGTAGAAAAAAACAACATACAAGACCTTGATACTGAAACAGTTTTGAACCAAGTGGCGGAGATTTTTCTGTTTCGTTGAGTCGTTACTTCTAATGGCGAATGAAAATTTAAGCGAGGAAATTAAATGTCATACGGGATAATAACACCTTTTATTTGAATATAAGATCGTGAAATAGACTAAGCAATATTTTAGAAAGCTCCATTCCGATGTTTTTGCCACTTTTTTTTCGGTACATTCGGAACTCGGAAAGTCAACCGGCCCCTCCCGAAACGAAATCCTGGGTACGGGTCTGCAGATAAGTTATAGAACTACACAAATTGGTCGGAAATTTAAATAGAAACTAGAAGAGCTAACGTTTCCAACCGGAATAACCATTTCGATGTAAAGTTCGAGGGCGCCTTAGCCCCCCATTCCCCTACGTGACAAATGCTTCTGTCGATGCAGTGTATATGGAATAAGTTTATGCTTGAAGTATGTTTTTTTAACTATATTGTTTAAATTCATTTATATAGAAAGGCTACGCAATTGCAGTAAAATTGACTTTTGAACCTAGGCCATCCGATTCGTCTCGATGAACGGAGCCAATTGCTGCATGTATGTGTGTGTAACAAATATTGTCACTCAATTTTCTCGGAGTTTCATTTATTTATTTATTTATCTATTTCTTTCCATCTGACCTGGATTGATCTTAATAGAAATACTTTGTTTGTCTCTTTTTTTGAAGATCGGGAACATATACGATTTTTCCAGCATGCAGGAAACCGTGACTGCGACAATGATTGGTTGAAAATTAATCTGAGGGGCGCACACAAAGCTCTTGAACATCTTTTTAGTACTATAGACGGGATTCCATCTGGTCCAGCTGATGTTTAGAATTTCAACTTACTTATTGCTGCCATAATATCCTCATCAGAAAATCGAATGTTTGCAATATTAATCACATTATATGGAACGTTTTGAAGGCATCGTTCCACCTGAGTTGAATTAGCGGAGTCTGTATTGAATACTCTCGAGATGTGTTGTGCGAATAAGTTGCAGGTGCCTTTTAGAGTGTTCGATGTTTCATTTTCAAGGAACATGCTGGAAGGAAGTCCGTTTTCGTTGCGTTTGCCATTAACAAAAGACCAAAATTTCTTCGGATTTCGTTTCAGATTGGATTGAATTTTTTGTACGTGCTTAGAGTAGAGTTAGCGGTTTTACGACCGATAATTGTTACTAGCTTGAGCAAAATCCCTCCTTGTTATTGGGTTTCGTCGATTGGAATAGTGCCGAAGTGCAGCTGCTCATAACCTATTAAGTTCACGTAGGTTTCTATTGCCCCAAGGTGGCTTTGGACAAGGTCAAAGTAACAGAAAGCTGAGGATGATTTGCGTCAACGGCTACTAAAGGCTCAAATGCTTCAGCAGTGATGCAATTCCTCGAAATTTCCTCGTTTACGAAAAGCAGGTCTAGCGTACGGTTGCGCATGTTAGTAACAGTGTTTTTTTGCACCATGTTCAGTAGCGACATTCCATCCAGCAAGAAAACGTTCGGCCTTGTTCAGGTTGATCCAGATGGAACAGGGATAGCAAAGCCGGAATAAGTTTCCATCCAAACTAGACCTGGTTGGTTATAGTCCCCAAACAGTAAATGCACTGTGCTAGGATTTATAGATTGAGCGATGTCGTTCAACGTTATCGGCAGAATTTTTTCCAGCATTTACTGGATCCCAATCGTTACGGTACACCGTGTACATCGAGCCAAATAATTGAAGTGAATTAATTTCACTATTCAGCCACGTTTCAGTTAACATAATTACATCATATTCCACATCAGAAGCTGCAGTAAACAAATCGTCAATCTTCGTACGTAGCCCTCTAACATTCTGATAATACAATAAGATGATTGATAAGACTGGCTGAGAGCGCGAACGAAAAATGCTGGAAGGAAGGTGAATGCTTGAACTGGAGATGGCTGAATCGGTTTTCACAAACAAATGAAGGTCTTATAGTACCCCATACAAAGTTCTTGAATTTCATTTTGACCCGAGAACCGGTTCCGGAATCATATACGCCAACAATGTGACGATAATGTCACTCTGTTTTCTCGGAGATGGCTACACAAATTTTCACAAGATTTTAGATTCAAATGAACGATATCAAGATCTCACACAAGGTTCCAGAAATTCATCTGGATACGAATTCTGGTTCTGGAGTTACTAGGTGACCTGCGCCACAAATGTGAAAATAAAGTCACGAACATCTCTCAAAGGATACTGAACTGAATTTCACAAACTTAAATTCAAATCAAAGCTATCATAATCCCATTCGAGAATCCTGATTTTTTTCCGAATTCAATTTTCAATTCCGGAATTACAGGATGATGTGTGTTAGAAAATGAAAATAATGTCACTCACTTTTCCCGAAGATAGCCTTTTTTTTATTCAAGGAAGATAGCCTTCTTAGATTCAACTGAAAGGTCTTTAAATGCAATAAGAATACCCCGATTTTTGTTCAGATCCAACTTCCGGTTCCGGGGATAAGGTGCTTAGAGTAAAAATGCCAATTTCAAGAGTATTATTTTCGTAAGTAACCATGTCGTGAGCAGCGAATTCTTTAAATTGGCTAATAAATTAACTCATATCAGACTTTCATACAATCCAATTCAAATAAAAAAAAATTAGAGGGTTGTATTCAAGATACGACCGAGCACAATAACATTAAAAATGAAACTTTTCTGGGGTCTCCATAATAAATACAAAAATAAAGATGACAATGATGATGATACACTAAACTAAAAACTTATTCAATTGACTAATTACAAACTTGCTCTAGTTTAAGCGCTTAGATTGTTAGCGAATGATAAAATTGACAATTAGATTCCTTCTTGATAATTGATTCTATTCAATTTTGATCCCTTTCCACAAATTTTTACATTGTTAAATTTTTGAATAACGTCCTTTAACTAGAAGTCAATTATGATGAATTCAAAGCTACTTGAAAGCTCAATTTTAGATACAAACAACCAATAGATTTAAACCTGAGCAAGTAAAACTATTTAATTTTATGATAATAATTTTCGCGAAATGTACAAACTTATTAGTTTTATAAACAGTTAATCGATCCAAGAGAGGATTTCATATATTTAACGAAAAATGTTGAACCAGTAAACTCAGTAATAGTGTAATTTTATTAATCCTTCTTCGAAATCGTCGATAATCTTCGGAAAGTATCGGTGAATAATATGGCAACAATACGAGGAAGAAAACATGTGAAACAGTGTGCATAAAATATTTAGTTAGTTAAATTGATTTTCGCTTTGGCATATCAGGAATATACGGAATGGATAAGCAACTAAATTCCGAAGTTTTGTTCATATTGTAAGTGGATGTTATTAACACATGAATGAACATTGTCATAGTTACAACGCGTGTAGCCATTAGACGCTTATTGTTATGAAGCAAATAAAAATTGAACTGAAACTGGCGGTTAACCAAATTCTACGAGGGTTCCTATTCAAACGATACATGTAAAATCGCAGGTAAACTTTCCTTGAGTTTATCTTTGATACTATATGATATTGCATCTAATTGTACTGTATATGTGAGCCTGTGGAACTCATTTATAATACTAAACCGAGGAGGCCGCTTTAAGATAAGTTTCAGAATTTAATTTTGAATCTTTTGAAGCGTTTAATTTCTGGTGGGACAACAACTTGTTCAGTCACATTGTCACGTTTTATTCGCATGGGAATGGAGATTTAAGTATGCAAACAGAGCCGTTGACAAATTAAAACATTTTTAAGCTTACAATATTGAAGCTTTGGAATCATTTAAATGAGGAAAATCCATTAACAAATCATCGAGAAACAAGTGCTGCAAATTAGATCCGAAAATTCTATCGCCGATCATTCTAAATTGGCCTGATAGTTACCAGAGAACCAAAATAAAATACTCAATTCAAACCAATTTTTCAATGGTATGCAATTGAAATATTCAAATGACGTTATCTCATAAGTTTAAGTTAAATGTTTCCGAATCGATTGGTTGTTGGATTATATAAATCCATCAACAAATGACTGAGTTATAAGCGTTCAAAATTTTGACAGAAAAATGTTACGCGATTAGTTTTGCATGCTTTAAATTGACACCCAGCCTCGAGTAGCGAAGTGTAAGGCATTTTTATGGCAAAATCGACCAACAATTTGCTAAATACATGGGATATTTTAAAAGAATCGGTAACCACGCTAATTCGGTTCTTCAATAGCTAGATGATATATAAGATACTCAAGCGAACACGGTGTTGCGCAGACAGCAGGAAATTTCACATAATGCAAAAGCGACAATCCAGCAAGTGAACGCATATACAGTCCAGTCATCAGCTCACTGGACGAGCTACTTGTTTCATTCACAGGTAAGCATCAACTAGGCAAAGAAATATTGTGCAGCCTATATTCATAGATTTCTCTTCATACTACGCAGAACGATGCGGTGTTTTTTATGCATGACGCAAAGCCTCCTATGCCGAACAAGAAATTGACGTCATTTTGTACAACTGGGATTGGTGGATGAAAACATAGGTCGATTCTAACCATTTTTTCAATAGTATGCTATTGAAATACTGAAACGACGTTGCCATACCATATGTTTAAGTTAAAAGTTTCCAAATCGATTGGTTGTTAAATTATATCAATCCATCAACAAATGGCTGAGTTCAAAATTATGACGAAAAAAGGTTACGCGGTTATTTTTGAAACTTTTAATTGACATCCGGTCCCGTATAGCGAAGAGTAAGGCATTTTTAATGCCAAAAAACTTATAGTGCCATAAATAAAGTCCCACTTCTGTTTTTTTTTTATTTAAAAGATATTTTTATTCAGGTCTATTTGCGTACAAGCTTTACGTGGCCGATTGAGCCGATTTTTGGAATAAATTTTTTTGTATTGGCTCTCGTTGTCACCCTTTCTCTAGGGGGAGAAGAACTTCCATTTCCCTCCTGCGAGGATTGAGGGGCACTTTGTTCGTGGCTCGTCTCGTCATCCATTGCCGCATCGGTGGTATTGTTGTTGATTTCCGTCTTCTTTTCCTTTTCCTTGTTATTCGCAGTCTTGAGCTCGTTGCTAGTTGCTGTAGATGCGCCTTGTTGTACATTGGTTGCAGTTGCTGGTTGGTTTGATGGTGAAACAGGAGTACTGCGACCACTAGTTTCCGTTGTTGATCGGTTGACCTTGTCTTTGGTTGAAGATGTCTTTTTCGTAGTTTCAGTGCAAGGTTTGCCGTAGTGTCTAGGTTGTTCACAAAACTAACATGTAACCAGCTGATTTTCATAGGTAATCAGCATTTTACGTGGATGTGTCCCACCTTGACCACAAATTTTGTAAGATGGAATTGCCTCGCGTAGTTGCATACATACTACTCGCAGTTCGCACACCATTCCGGATACCGGGGAAAAAACTCCGCCATACTTCTCTTTCGATGGAAAGAACTTCACCGTACTGCGACATGTTTTCCCGAACGTACTGATCGCTGTACACCATGTACACAAAGATTTTATGTTTTACATTGTCGTGATCAACACTGGGCACCTCGTTATCAACCGAAGCAAATGCTATTGCATCTCTTTCACGTTTGAACATAATGTACACACAGTTAGACGCTTTGTTGAATTGAATCTCACTTACATTATTAGCGTCTAAATGCATTCATTCTTTAAGTAAGATTTCATTTTCATTTGCTGCTGGTATAACTTTGCAGCGCTTAAATCTATACAAATTGAATTTGGTCTTGTAGGCCAAGTTTCAGGCTTTGTTAAATCATATTTGCCCATTTAAGTTGTAGGTTATACTGGATCCGTCATTTATTCCAAACTGCCATTTAAATCGAAAGTGCAGAAAATTTAGATATTCATTTAAATTAGGCTCAAAACTGTTTTACTGTGTAGCTCATATTAGTCGATGGTTGACTGAATCTTATTGCACTATACCGGTATCCAGTTTTCGGTTCCGGAAGTACCTGAAATAATGGTCAAAACATGGAGCTTACTTCATATTCTCACATATTATTGGATCGATTTTTACTAACTCATATTCAAATGATGCTACAAATGTTAATTTGTAGTATTTTGATGAATCTTGCTATAATATAAAGTAGATAATGAAAAATATGAGAAAGGCCTCACTAGGTGGATTATAATAGTTTTTTTTCAGAGGCTTGCGTTGAACACTCTTCTAAACGAACCGTTAAACAGAAATCAAAAATGTAAAAATAATTTTGAAAAATGTATTGCAGTGTACTTGAATAATACGGTTCGCGAAAAAAATTCCAATACAAATTTCATTATTATTATTATTTATTTATTATTATTATTAAATTTATTCATCTGACAATAAAATGGTCTTAATGAATTGGTTTAGTCAAGTCATAAAATTGTAGATCGCTGTACTTTCTGCACGAATTTGTGTGATGGTTCATCAAATTCAAAAAGGTGTTCAACGGTGCCAAATGTCCTCAAGCATGATGTTATCGGTTCGTAATACCCGAACGTCGTTCGATGAAATCTCGGCTGAAATAAACTGGAAGAGCGCAGTGATCGTTGTGAAGCACGAAAATCGAGTTGAGACAAAATCTTCGATGAGTCGATATCCCCGTTGATCAGTTTTGCCACGAAAGTAGTTTGCTGAATTTTCCTGCGTCGTTCCAATGAGTCGAGTCCGATCAGTCGACAGCGATCGTGGTATGGTGGAAGATCAAGCGGGTTCTGCCAGGGAAGGTTTCTTAGAGCAAGACGAACAAATCGTTTCTGAACGCGCTCAATCCGTAAGTTCCATGTAAGTTGATAAGGACTCCAAATTACGCTAGCATTTTCCAGTATTGGACGAACCAAAGAAGAATATAACGCCTTCAAACAATACGGATCTTTGAAGTCCCGCCCGATCTTTGCAATAAAACCTAGTTGCCTGGTCGCTTTTGAAATTACAGATGAACGATGCAGATTGAAGGTAAGTTTGGCATCTAACAAAACACCAAGGTCATTAACATGGTCAACTCTCTGGAGCGTTTGTCCATCAATTGCATAGTCGAATCGAATTGGGTTCAGTATTCGGTGAAACGTTATGACCTGGCATTTTGAAATGTTAAGTTATCAAATAATTTCAATGACAGAAATTTCAAACAGCTATTTCCGATAATATGTTCTTTCAGCGTATAAAATAAATCATTTCGATTTATTTGATCCTAAACTTTGTAACACATGAATCAATAAGTCCCGAGACTAGCAATGGAAACAACATTTTTTTTGCAAATTTTTTTTTTATTCATCAACATAATCACCTTTTAGGGTGATACAATGGTTCCAACGTTTTTCCAATTTTTCAATACCATGTTTATAACAAAATTTATCTTTCGCTTCAGTTTCAGCGATGACCTCTTCATTTGAGCCAAATCTTTTTCCCTGGAGCATTTTTTTAAGATCAGCAAAGAGTCAGTAGTCACTGGGGGCTAAATCTGGCGAGTATTGGGGTGGGGAAGCAGACCAAAGCCCAATTCGTTCAATTTCGCCATTGTTTTCATCGACTTGTGGCAGGGTGAATTGTCATTGTCGAAAGCAATCGCGGCACCCACTTGGAAAAAACCTTTTTCATGCTCAATTTTTCATGAAGGATAGTAGATATCTGTGTCATCTCAGCAATCTCACGGAGCTTCACTTTACGATCTTTCATTATAATTTTTGTCACTCCACTTACATTTTCCGGTGTAACGGTTTCCACAGGTCTACCCGAGCGTTCCGCGTTATTTGTGTCGGTTCGACCACGTTTAAACTCGGCGAACCACCGACAAATCGTTGCTTTTGATGGACAAGAGTCCGGATAACATTTTTCAATCCATTGTTTCGCTTGCACGGTGTTTTTACCCATTAAAAAACAATGTTTAATCAAAACACGAAACTCGGTTTTTTCATTTTTTAAACAAACTACAAAACTACTTTACTCCAACCTCGACAACTCAGCTGTTTCTGGTCGAATCGACTTAAAATTTTGACCCGTTTCAAGCAAAGGTTAGTACTCTAGAAAGACGTGGTTACTGGTTTACTACGAGCGCCATCTCTGCTTTAGTCTTGGGACTGATTGATCCATGTGTTATGGGCCTCTTAATGGGAAATTGATAACTTTACCAATATTATCATAAAGCTTCAGTGATTTTGCTACAGCTATCAAAATGACTAATCTTCACATTTTATGCAATAATTAATAATTGATTTTAAGTGAGAAAGTCCTCAATAAAACACATTATTACTAAAAATTTAGAAAAATACTTTTACAATCGTCACTGGGGTCATCGAAAGACATGAACATTTCATTGAGCTGATTCAATACCCACACCTTCTCGAAAATGCAATACCAACAACGCGCAATAGCACATTAATCAAAGCTTTCCCGTTCTTTTTCATGTGCAGTTTATTGTAGGCGGAACCTGGCCCATTCTGGACGTGACGAACCGGCAGTGACGGTCGAACAGTGGAAAGGGGCAGAATAGAAAACCCCCTCCTCAAATGCATTCCAACTGGACTGGAGACAATAATTGTGATGGCCCTGGCAGTGCGGAAGCATTGCATTGTTTCAACCCTCGCCCGAATGTGGAAAAGAAAGGAACACAATCGGCATCAGTTACTGGTAGTAGCAATAACATGAGCACGTGGCATAAATGCTCCTTCGCAAGCAAGACGAGTGAAAGCCAAAGCAGATTTGTACTTTCCCGCGCAATGCAATGCGAGTCGACGGGTGGCTGGATGGAACCCGGTTTACAGGTAACGAGCTGTCACACAGGTAACATGCGCCAACTTCTTGCATTCGTGCATCGTTTTACTATTTACTACATTATTTTCTAGCGGCAGGATCGGCTGGTTGCAGCGAGTCTGTTGCACCGCGCGATCGGTGAGCTTTTTCCTGTTGTCTGCCGGATGCAATCAGTTTGCGATCAGCTGTGATTGCGGAAGGGTTGTTTTCCGCGAGAGGTGAATTTGTTCGTTCGATAGTGAGGTGTGTGAATAGTGCAGCATGATGCAGATAACCGAGGTGAGTAGTCAAAAGATTGCGTTCGAGTAAAGATATAGATATGAAAAACCAGCAGAACTTAGAATACAAATGATTTATAATTTTTTAACAGCTGTTATACTTGTCTCTTTGGAGATGTTTTTCGAGAGAACGTTCACGTTGAAGTCTTGATTGTTTATAAAATTTTAATATAATTTCTATATTCGAAAAATCCTTTCAAGCATCTAAAGTTACTATTCTGAAGTAATAAATTCGAAAACATGCCGATAATTTTTGTCGAATGGTAGCTATGGAATAGTCATTAAAAATGTGTCACTTAAGTGCTATTCTTAACCTAATTGACTGATAATGGCAGCAGATGAACGAAATTATTAGTTTCCCTCTTAAAAACTCGTTGCAAATCGAAATAATAATTTACCGGAAGTTATCAGTAATTCAAAACTTGTTTTAATACACCTTCCTGATATTTCCATAAATATCGTTAGAGGGTTCTTCTTATAGAAAACTTGAATAAAAACTAGAAAATTTATTTGGGAATAGGCTAACTAACAAACCTTATTAAATTGTAAACATATAAGAATTAAATTTAGAAGAATTTTACCCTTTTTTACATGGTCGCTTTAAATGACAGTTTACATTTTCAACACACTTTATCCAAGTATCTCCGGAACCGGTGGTCGAATCCGGATGGCATTCAATAGCAACCTATGCGACCATGAGACCTATTATTTGAACCTAAGCTCATGGAAGGTTTAGGAGTTTTTGATCACTATTTCTGGTATAGCCGAAGTTGGTTCATGTGGTCAGCAACTAACATAACCTATAATTTGAAATAGTTTTGAGCCATACTTAGAAGAATTTTTCCCCGTCACTCTAAATGATTATTTGTAATTGTCAACACACTTCATCCAGTAATTCCGGAACCGAAGTTGGATTTGTATGACACTCATTAACAACTTACGGGACCATAAGACCTTTCATTTGAACCTATGTTTGTGAAAATCGGTTTTTTCATATCTGAAAAAATAAAGTGAGTTTCTTTTGGAAGTTTTTGACCACTATTTTCGGTACTTTCGGAACCGAAAACAGGGAATCGTTATAGTCGAAGTAGGTTCGTTGGTTAGTAACAAACATAACCTACAAATTGAAATAATTTTAGAAGAATTTTTCCCACTTTTACATTGGTTTGCAATTTATAACGCCTTTAGCTTGTAGTGCCAGATCCGGATGAAATTTAATAGCAACCTATGGAATCATAAAACCTTCTAATGTCGTTTTTCATTGAGATCACTCGTGGAATCGTGCAGTCGAGCAATCAAAACCGGTGCACTGTGTTTCATTGATTTTCACCGTACGAAAAAAATGCACTTTCAGGGGAAATTCTTGGGCAACTATCTTGCACCCGTTTCCTTTCAAACGTGCAAATCAAACTTTCCAAAACCGTTTCATTGATCGGCTGTCAAGGCAAAACACTTGCACCGAGCGTGTGGAATCAATGAAAAACGACATACGTTTGTAGCAATCGGTTGAGCCGGTTCTTAAAAAACGAAGTGAATTCCATTTTGAAGTTTTTGACCACGCGTTTCGTTACTTCGGAAACCGGGAACTGGGTAGAACCGAAGAAAGTTCGTATGGCCAGTAGCTAACATAGTTTACAAATTGAAGAATTTTTCGCTTTTTGTATTTCCCATAGAGAAAGGCTATGCAACTGATTTTTGAACAGAAACTCGGGGCCGAGTGCCATATACCATTCAACTCAGTACGTCGAGTATGCAAAATGTCTGTGTGTAAAAAAAAGTTTAATCAATTTCAACGGTGATGGCTGAACCGATTTTCACAAGCTTAGATTCAAATGGAATGTCTCTCGGTCCCATAGCCTGCAATTGAATTTTATCTAGATCGAACTTCCGGTTCAAAGAAGTGCACTCGATTTTGCAAGAGACCGTTTAACCGATTTTACAATTCCAATCAAAGGTCTTATAGTCGCAACTAGCAAATACAGTTCGCTTTCACATCTCATCCAAATCAGTCGATAAAACAAAACCGCTTACGTTCGGGACGGAAGAAACCAAGTACAGTATTGCGTAGTGAACAATAGAACGATCTCGAAATGAGTGAACCAAACGAACAAAAGCTACCGCTGATAGCTGAAAGAATACAATTATTGTTGACTTCAGGCAGTGCAAAATTCTACCTTCGATACGAGAACTTGAAGGTTTGCTTAAGGAACAGATGCATCTTGACATTAAACGTGTGCATTTACTTCAATGCAATAAGACCAATAATATTGTTTACATCCAGTTTTATAAAGAGTTGGATGCAATTCGATTCGCAAAAGGCAATAACAAGGTGCACTATGTGAAGCACGAAAACAATAAGTACAACATTCCAGTATATATGGAAGATAATGCTATAGAAGTACGTGTGCATGATCTTCCCTCAAGCGTCATCGATCCTTATATTCGCAAAACTATGTCCCAATACGGAGATATTCTCTCTATCGAAAAAGAAAAGTGGAAGAACTTTTTCCCCGGTATTCTAAATGGCGTACGTTTGTTACGCATGCGCTTGAAGAGGCCTATACCTTCTTATGTGACTTTCGGTCAGGATACAAGAATTCTGTGCAAATCATTTGTTACTTATGACAATCAGATGGCCACATGTCAATATTGCCAAAAATCTGTTCACTACGGTAAGCCATGTGATAAACTGGACAAGGAGACAACCACACCAAAGGACAACGGTGCTTCCTTCACACCAACCCCAAGCAACCCCAGTACACCTGTGACAGCCACCAACAACATTGAAGCATCCCCTTCAACGAAACCATCAGTATCCTCTATAGAAAAAAGTACACCAGCTGCAGTTAGCAACTTACCCTCCAACCAACCAGCAACTGCAACCAATGTACAACAAGGCGCATCCACAGCAACTAGCAACGAACTCAAGACTACGAACAATAAAGAAAACGAAAAGAAGACGGAAATTAACAACAATACCACCGATGCGGCAATGGATGACGAGACGAAGCACGAACAAAGTGCCCCTCAATCCTCGCAGGAGGGAAATGGAAGCTTCTCTCCCCCTAGAAAAAGTTTGACAACGAGATCCAATACAAAAAAAAAATTACATAAAAATTCGGTTCAATCGGCCACGCAAAGCTTGTACGCGAATACACCTGAATAAAAATATCTTTTAAATAAAAAAAACCTTTTCAAGATCGTGTTATACATGACACTGAAAAACCGAGTAGAACACTTTCAACCGTATAATTCATCAATCGAACAGGCTTGGTTAGTTTATGATCAAATACATTGATCGTGTCCTCCAAACCGGAAATAACTCAAATTTTTGAAAACCTGTGGGACCGGTTTTCAGAAACGTAAGTTAAAATGGAAGGTATTATGTTACCATAAAGATATCCGGGTTTCCGGTTCCGAAAATACAGGGTTGACATTGTATAAAATTGCAACCCGTCATATAGATCGATAATGCAAAAATCTGTTTTATTCCACCAATGGTGTGATGAGCCCTTTCTCATACAAGTTATGTTTTCATAAATATTACTAAAGGATTCTTTAAAAAAAACTTTGATTTGAGTCTTGAATATACTAGCATAACCTTTCCAATTTATAACAAGTTTTTAGCCAAGTTTATAGGAATTCTTCGTTCTCTTGGGCATTGTCGCCCTAATTTTATACACACTTCACCCTGTTGTTTCGGAACCGGAAGCCGCATCCAAACAAAAGTCATTAGCAGTCTATGAAGACATAAAACTCGTCCATAAATGGGTACATTTATGAAAATGTACTTAGGCGTCTCTGAGAAAATGAAGAAAGTTCCATTTTTCGAATTTTTGAACACTATTTCCGGTGCTTCCGGAACCGGGAACTGGGAATCGACACGGTTAAAAACGGTTCGTTTGACCAGCAACTAAAACAACCTAACAATTTTGAGATAAATGTAGAAGAATTTTTTCTTCTTTCGCGGTTCCGGAAGTACCGGAAATAGTGGTCAAAAACTCAAGAAAGGAGCTCTTTCCATTTTCTCAGATACGACAGAGTAGACTTTCACAAATTTAGACTCAAATGGAACGTTTTATGTTCTCATGATTTTTTATTTCCGGTTCTGCATGAAGTGTGTTTGAAATTTATAATGTCACGTAGACTGGAAATGCAAAAGAGAACTAAAAATTCCTATAAACCGGATTCAAACAAATTTATACATTGGAAAGGATATGTTAGTGTATGCTTATTATTATTCAAAATTTAAAGTTTTTTGTAGGTAGACATTTTACGTACATTTTATTTAATACGTATGCCATAGATCTATGTGTTCATATATGCAGTGCACCGAGTTTATCAAAGTGGATTGCACGATTGAGTTTCAAACAATCTTTTTTCATAATAATTTACTCTCAAATGAATATTAAGCCTGACATCTTGGATGAAATGTCAGTTTTGATCAATTTTTCACCAACGTTTGATGGAAAATTGCTTACATTTTATGAATGTAGATTTTAATTTCCTAATAAAAAAGTTAGCAACACTGCTTCAATGCATTTGTATTAGATTGCACTAAACAGAATAAACAAAACTAAATATTTTCTGTTACAAACGCAGTTTTCCGGAAAAATAAATAGTTTTACGACAAAATTAACAAAAAATAAATAGTTTTACGACAAAATTCCATATCCATTGCCTTTCGCGTGTTAAATTAAAGGTTTCTTTTTTGCGGGTTTACTTATAGAAGGTACGTAAATCTTTATATTGCAAAAATTTCTGCAAGAGAAAATCCATATAGGAATGTGTTTGTTGTTAATCAAATGTGTCAGTGGAAGTAAGCTGAAACTGAAATAATTTTTCTCGAGCAGTTTTAAGGAAAACGGAAGAGTTTTAGACTAAGATTTTCGCTTTTCTTGAACAGCAATTTTAAGCAGAATGAACTGATTGGTTTATTTTTCAACCATATGAAAAATTTATTGAGTAAAATAAAAAAAAAGCGCCGGAATTTGCTTTTACGCGCACATTGTTGGCATTACTCATACGCTTGCAAAAAGTCTTGCTCCTTAAACTACGACAGCAATCACAAAACACCAATTGAACCAGTTATCCTTAGGATAAAATGAACGCGTAACCAAAATTTAGCAAGTCCATAAGAAGTGTATCGTGAATTAATTCGAAAGTGTTTCTATAAAATTTTGATTGTTGCTCAGAAAGCCGTGAATTTGAAAGGACTCGCTTTCGTGCAGTAATCAAAGTCAAATAAAACACTTAGCCGACGTGTAGTTTTTCAAACGATCCAGGGTTAAATCTACCGAAATAAACAGAAACGCGTGTACGCAGCGCAACATGTGTCCATTCTCTCACAACGCCGATGCTCTGCCATCGTCGTTTGGCGAATTTTCAGAATTTCTCAAAAAGTCAGATCGGAGCAAAACTAGCAAAGGAAAATTGTCTGCCAGTCTCGGCCAGTCAGTCGGCGAAGCTCGATCGTGTAAATCGCGTCGGTATCCCGGGTCTTGTGCAATATTTGGTGGAAAACGCCACCCCGCGAGGAAAACTGATGAGCGCGACGACGAGGATCACCATGGCAAAGTCGAAACGTGGGTGAACACGAAAAGTAAACAGCATCGTCATCGTCGTCATCATCAACGGCTATTTCTTCTTTTGTCAATGGTAACTACGATCACAACGAGGACGGTGTGGAAAAGCACTCTTGGATCGCGGATTTAGTGCTCGGTGTGGCGAGTTTCAGAACTGATCACTGATCGCAGAGAGCGCAGATCTTCTTCTTGCGTGTCGCGCACTACTACAACCCACTCGGGTTTGGCAGATGAGCACGCGCGCGTTTCCACTGGCACTAGCAACAACAGCATCAATAGCAGCGCCAGTCATCGTAGTAGTGGTAACAGTAGTAGTAGTTCTCCAGGCCATCAGGGACTAAAAATAGTACAATACGGCCTGGATTTTTGGGAGATGTCATCGTAGCTCAGCGCGGCAGCGGCGTTTGGCAGCCCAGCAGCAACAGCATTGGCACTTTTCGGCCGATCTATTTATTGCAGAACGTGGTGATCGTCGCGACGGACTTACTTTGCTCGTAGAGCACTCCAAGGAAATTGATCTTCAATCGATTCGTAATCACGCAGATCGCCGATAGCATCTACAAACAGGTGAAACTGGGTGATAAACGTGTGGTTGTGAAGTTTCACTCGAAGGACCGCCTTATCAGTTCTAATTGCAATCCGTTTCCGTTGAATCCTGGGCGTTCGTTCAATAGTGTGCTTTTTTGTGTGGATTGCGATCCTCCTCGTTAGAATGAGATTTGTCAAGTGTGTGAGAAGAAAATAAGATCAAAACATGCGGGTCCTGGCATGATTAGTCACTGATAAACTATGCCGTGATAACTCCTAGTTGTGCTCCTTTTCGATTTCATTCTAACATTTATAATACTGGGTAGGACCGACTGAATCGTGAGTAAGCAAATAACAAGTTGATTTCCTCCGAATATAACTGAATCCCAAACCACCCCTCGATTGACGTTCGTCGACTGACCAGGACCAGGGGTGGTAAATGTCAATTCGGTTCATACCTTCAATTTAATTTCCAATTCAATCCAAGTAGCCAGTGACCAGAACCGGTGTGTGAGTGCGCGTAACCACGGTGTGGAGACAAACGAATTATAATCAATTTTCCCAGCAACAACCGGAGCGATCGGTTCGAATTGGCCAGTACACGAGGAGGACTAGGTGACACTTGATTTTTACACTTAATCTCTTGATTCAATACTGGTTATAAATAAATTTCTTCTCTAGTCAATCAAAAACGACAGCGGCAAGTCGCATCGTCATGCATCGCAAGTCGCAAAAGTACATTCCATCAGTGGAAAATGATAGTACAAGAATAATAATAAAAATAATAATAACATCAACAATATCAACGGTCGAAGAAAAATAGCCATCATTCGCAGGAGAGGTGGAAGATATTGCGCTGGCGAAAAGGAAATATTCGTGTATGTGTGTGTGTATCTGTGCTCACACTCTTGACTGGCTGTTGGATATTTTTGGGAACAATTGAAATTTTCTCCCAACAACGTGTAGCGCAGAGGACACAACAGTGGAGAGTAGAAGGGACAGCACTGTATAGGTGGTAAATTTTCACACGAACACGTTGGACAACTGACAGCGTGGGGTGCGATTCTCTGGACAAACGAATGTGCAATTTAGCGATGGTGGAGGAGGGAAGGGGGTCAATCGATGTGGAAGGTGGAAACAGTGCCCCAAACAACTAGAACATTTTTACAGTGTTCGTGTATCGTACGTTGCAAATTATGCTAGTAATAATAACAAACTAGCTTGGTCGACAATTCAATAGCGAAGAATTTTGATTTTCGAATGAAACACATATTTGGTTTTATATTATATTCAGTTACATTCCTACCTGAGACACCTGAAAATATTAGTCGGCATTTAGTTTTATTACCTTCTTAGTTTTATCACCACTTTACAGATTATTATGAGCTACTTTCTACAGCGGCCACTTACACTTTACGGGCTTTTTTACGTAATGGATATAATATATCCTATTCAATCTGTACAGAAATTTCCAAATAGCAATGTTAATATTACCACAGAAACAAATATCTTGCCACACGAGATATTTCTTTGCAACCTACGAGAGACTCATCTCTGGCACGTTTCTCCTTCCAGTTTTTGTATAATATTCCTGTCTAGTAACCAGTCCAAAGTCTGCCTTGACGCGAAATAAAAATTTGGCAGCATCTTCATTTACAGCTTTGATTGTTTTGTTTATCTGGGTCATTTTTCAACTCAAAGCACGATTGTAGACGATATTCATAGCTTGCTTGTGGCAGCTTTGGGGTTGAGGTTCCGCTTGAAATATTTTTTAATTTTTGGAGACGAAAATAAACCTTCATTCTTCTGCTTTCCGCGTCCATGTTCGATTTTTCCCTCCCTTGTTTAGTTCCAGTGTAACTGGAAAACGAAATGTACCAGGTTCCTTTGCGCAACCCTGTGAAATATGTGTTCATAATGGTTTCTCAACCTCAAACAAACTTATTTTCAACTAGTAGCTAAAAGCTACACGGATAAAAATTCATTACCGCTATGATTATTAAAAATCATGAAGTCATGAATCAAGTCTTTTCATGAAATTTCATAAGCAAAATAATGGATTTCATGAAAATTTTCATGGGATATGTTCATAATAGCATGATATCATGATTTTCAATCATGGTATCGGCAATGGATTTTTATCTGTGTATGATCAAATATATGTTTGGAATTAAGTAACGATAACTAATAATTAATAGTTAGTTCAATAGTGCTGAACGATGTCGTGATTGGAAAGCGACTAATAATATTATAATAATATTACGAACAAATATTGCTGTTACCTTGTTTTAAGCAGTATAACATGTAAAACATGTTCATACTCTTTTTGCAACATAGTTGGGGACTTAATGGTATCAGAACTAGTTACTGGTTGCTACTTGGGTAGATAGTAAACTCCAGAGTACATCAATATTCCACAAAAACCTTCATAAAAATGGCATCATCATACCACTTGGTAAAATAAACCTTTACTCCAAAGTCCGCTTCGAATGTATTAATCCAGGGGCTAACAATTGATATAAGTTGCACTTTCCTTCGGATCAGAGTCATTTCCCAAGTAGCATGTTAAGTTGCTGTCCTGTATTTTTTTTACTGATTGTGCAATTTATCAAGTAAGCTTATATTATTATTCTTGTAACTGTTGTGTTATGGAAAAAGTTAAATTTTCTGTGTTGTGCAACATATTTTTAAGCTCTTCTGTTATTACGAACTTTTATTCACAATTATTGTGCAACTGATACAAAACTCATGCGTCGATCCCATCACAGAGGCAGTCATAAAATCAGCGAAAAAACAATTGTGAAACTCGTGAAAACTCATTAAACAAGAAATGGAATGACGTTTACAAAAACATAACAAACCTAAGTTCTAATAAATAAGTTTCACATTTGATTTTCAATACAACTGTTCTTAACACAAACATGGATCTTGTAAAACAACCTGCACATGAAAAATGATAATACTACATATTTTAGAATTGATCTTTTGTGTTTTTGTAAATGAAAAATCGACAACGAACTGCTTTTTTATGGGGAAACATGTATTCGTATGCATGAAATTTTCAAGCGCCTTTGAATTAACGTGTTTTGATGATTGTACACCAACTTCTGTGAAAATAACAATCTATTATTTTTGAAGAGAATCATCGGAATGGTGTTTAAAATACGTATATTCAAGCATACTTAAAATTTCCAGACGGTTTTGATTGAACTAATGTTTTATTGAACCTGAAAAATCTCGAAATGAGTTTTTCTTCAATTTTTTCTAATATGGCATCGATGGTAACAGTGAGTTGAATAGAAAATTGTTCACGCAACGTAATGATTTATATTATTTAAATAGAGGTATACATTAACATGTGAATATTTCAGAGAGAAATGTTATACGTTTTGTTTTGATTTTAAACAAACTAGTTGAATTAAGTAACAATACAGTATAAAGATTCTTAATGGGCCCGACACTTGTTATACGCACTGTAGGTATTATTTTGGCAAACCCATGCGTTGGAGTTGTGCAAACAAGTTGCACTAACAGTATCATGAGAGTAACTTCAATGAACTTAACTTTTCGTTCTAAAGTGATGTCAGATCTGCTCATTATTTCAGCAAGATGAAAACCAAACACAATTGTTCTGATTGAGTTTTGTTTTCATTGCATATGTAATGTTGTATTTCCGCAACATTTATGATAATATTCTCATCTTTGTAAGATTTGTTTTTTTTTTTGTTTTCAAATAGATAAATATTTCATAACGTTTTTGTATGTTTTGGATTTCATATCATTGTTTTTCTAAAAATGAAGAAAACTACTCACACTGACCTACAATTTTATGAGGCAGCCAAAACTATGCAGACTTAACAGAAACTTTTTTTCACAGTTATGTTATGATTCGGCGTATCAATTTTTATCTTCAGGAGAGCATCATTTTGTTAATTTCTTTTCCACAAGAGATTAATAATCATTTCGACATATTTTGTGTCCAATATAATTTGGAAATTTGTTTATAAGTTGCACAATTGGTGTAGTTACTTCCATTTTACATGACGATGTGAAATTTTTTACAGAACTTCTGGAACTGTTAGTGCAATATGGACAAGTTGGTGATCTGCTGCATAGTTGATTTAGACGTACTGGAAGTAGTTCTACAGTGATTTTTCGGTAGTATTGTGAAACTTTACAAGGATAAATTGCACAATCAATTTTAATATGTTTAAAAATCTTTCTGAACATTGATAACATAAATAATAATTCTAAAACAATTGTAGAACATCTTGAAATTTCGATAAGTTACAGTTGCTACTTGGGTTCACCTGAAGCCGCAATCCATTTTACCGAATAGGTTATTTCATCTGTTTCTTTGATGGGGTCATTTTGCCAAAGAGGAAATTTTGCCAAATCGTATCTCAATCATAGAATTGGTGGTATATAAACCGGGTTAAATCTCCCTATCCAAACTAGTGGCCGTTTGTTCGAATTTAACTTAGTCAAAGAAACTAGCTTCGGGTAAACCGGACAAAATGAATGAACATAAATTATTTCGGTGGAGTATCTGCTCTCCTCAGTGTAGCCGACGCTCGCGATTTTCGGCCGTCTTAGTCCGATTCATCTAAGGAATCGTAAATAAACCTTTTTGATGAAAATCTTTTGGAGCTAGTAAGAATTTTGGTACTTATCGGTTAACCAGGCTCAAATTGACCGGTGCGGTTTCGCCACATCGCACAGTGGTTCGAATCAATAAAAACGTGGACATAAATCAGTAGCTGCCAAACCGTTCTTTTAATGCATATAGTTGCTTTGAAGAAATTATTTACAAATATATACCGCGTAATTTGATCCTATCATTAATTGTTCATGGCCTACTTTGACAAAAAATGTAACCATAACTTTTTTCTGAAGAGATAGAAATTTTTTTTCTTTTACAAAGTTTTAGAACTATTAAAAATAATTTACTTTGTCAGATGTACCAAAAGTCTAGGTCGCACCGTTTCGGATATACAAAGCGTTTTTATGGCAAGCCCCTTAAAATCAGTTTTTTATTCATAAATTGTTTCGAGCTATTTTGTTATGCATACTTTGTTTGGAATAATTTTAGAATTTATAAAATCGCATATTTTTGTTGAAGGTAGTGCATAGGTTTGTTCTTTCCTGGCAAAGTTATGCAACATTTTACCTTTTTTTTACCTAGGATAAAACCTTGCACCGAAGCGAAATATGCAACTTTATGCAGCTGATTTTTACAAAATTTGTAGGAAAAGATGAGCCCAATATCATACAAAAAAATCTAAGTGGAACTCGGTGGAACTTTTTTTTTAGGTCTTTTCAAAGTTAGTTTTAATTACTGAATTATGGCAACCCCCATAAAACTAGTTTTCTAGTCATAACTTGTTTCGAGTTATTTTTTTATGCATACTTCGTTTGGAATAATTGTAGAAAATATAAAATTTCATAGTTTTGTAGAAGCTAATGCATAAATTTAGCCTTTTTTGGAAAATTTATGCAAAATTTTACCTTTTTTTACCTAGGAAACCTTGTGCCGAAGCAAAATATGCAACTTAATGCAGCAAACTTTAATAATACTTATAGGAGAACATGTACCTTATCCAATTTATTTTCCAATGAGAATATCTTGAGTACTATTCGTGTGACTCATTTTCACTATGGCCATGCTGAAACCATGAATGGTTAAGAAACAGAGGGCGCACAGTGTTCCAAAACTGGAAAAAGACGGTCAAAAGTCGGTACTTTCACTGATTTTTAAGAGCTAACGTGTCTTCGAAGAAGTTTTACAAAATTATATAACGCTTCTTTTGAAAGTAGCACCTTGATTTTTGTTAAGAGGGTAGTTCCGATTTCGAAAATAAATAATTTTGTTTATGACGAAAATTTTTTTTTCTATCTCATTTCGAAGAAAAAAACATTTCAAGTATTTTTGCTGAAGATATGAACAATGTAAAAAAATATTTTTTGAGATATTCGCTTTATTTTAAAAACAGTTTTTTTGGATTTACCTACATAGAATTAATCTGTATTACCTAAGTATCTACTACAAAGTTAGCATTTAAATGAGTAACTTTTCCCAATACTTTTTACAACCTAATCAATCAACTAGGTAGTTAATGTTACCTAATAAATTATTACAATATGTCACTTAGTCGCATTGCATTCGATCAATCAGTATCAGTCACGCTATCGTATTGTTTTATGGAATCGCTTATTTGAAACCTAAGAAAAAACCGTACATTTATTAGTTTTACGTTTCGTCTTTGACTCATCAGTGCAGAGCAGTTCAAATTGAACTGCTTAGTGCTAAACTCGGCAGTTCAATTTTAACCGCTAAGCAGACGTAAAGTTTCTGCTACTTACAGAACACTTTTTTTGTTTTGCAACAGAGTGCAGAGTGTCTTTTCTGACGTGCCGAACGTACATTTATGCCTTGGACGAATTTTTGTATCTTTGTTATATTGTACAGGCTGTTGAAAAGAGGCTTTGTGTGGAATACCCCATGGATTATTACTATACATGCTATGCACGTATGCAAATATATGAAAGATATTTCTATCCTATTTCCGAATACCAGTCTGGACGCGCGTAAACACGCACAATTCATGCTTGCACGCGCAACTTAAGCAAATTGTTGCGATTTTTAGTTTGTTACTTTTTACAATTGACAATATTAGAATAAATCTAAGTGGAACTAGATGCAATTTTAGGCCTTTTCAAATTTAGTTTTAATTATTGAAAATCCGAAAAATTATCAAAACTTCAACACATATTTAAAAAATGGAAAAATGTTTTCTAGACAAAATATGATAAAGTATTGTTAAAGTACAAACCTTTACGAAAAGATTCCATGTTTAAACGTGTAAATAAATTGAGTTATCGCGAGCAACACGATTTTTAAGACGAGATGTTGATCGGGCGACGCTCACTGCAAAACTGAGTTACAGAAATAGCAGACGCGTGACGCCCTCTGTTTCTTAACCATTCATGGTTTCAGCATGGCCATAGTGAAAATGAGTCACACGAATAGTACTCAAGATATTCTCATTGGAAAATAAATTGGATAAGGTACATGTTCTCCTATAAGTATTATTAAAGTTTGCTGCATTAAGTTGCATATTTTGCTTCGGCACAAGGTTTCCTAGGTAAAAAAAGGTAAAATTTTGCATAAATTTTCCAATAAAGAATAAACTTATGCATTAGCTTCTACAAAATTATGAAATTTTATATTTTCTACAATTATTCCAAACGAAGTATGCATAAAAAAAATAACTCGAAACAAGTTATGACTAGAAAACTAGTTTTAAGGGGGTTGCCATAATTCAGTAATTAAAACTAACTTTGAAAAGACCTAAAAAAAAAGTTCCACCGAGTTCCACTTAGATTTTTTTGTATGATATTGGGCACATCTTTTCCTACAAATTTTGTAAAAATCAGCTGCATAAAGTTGCATATTTCGCTTCGGTGCAAGGTTTTATCCTAGGTAAAAAAAAAGGTAAAATGTTGCATAACTTTGCCAGGAAAGAACAAACCTATGCACTACCTTCAACAAAAATATGCGATTTTATAAATTCTAATATTATTCCAAACAAAGTATGCATAACAAAATAACTCGAAACAATTTATGAATAAAAAACTGATTTTAAGGGGGTTGCCATAAAAACGCTTTGTATATCCGAAACGGTGCGACCTAGACTTTTGGTACATTTGACAAAGTAAATTATTTTTAATAGTTCTAAAACTTTGTAGAAGAAAAAAAATTTCTATCTCTTCAGAAAAAAAAGTTATGGTTACATTTTTTGTCAAAGTAGGCCATGATCAATTAGTGATCAAATTACGCGGTATATATTTGTAAATAGTTTCTTCAAAGCAACTATATGCATTAAAAGAACGGTTTGGCAGCTACTGATTTATGTCCACGTTTTTATTAATTCGAACCACTGTGCATCGTTCTGATTATTGTACTGTCGTTCGTTTGGCTCTAACTAAAGCAATCCAGTTACCGGTTTGAATGCAAGAGACCGTCCCTGGCGACTGGTTTCCTTTTCCTCGTAGTAAAATCATATTCTCGCAATGAATAACGGGGGTGGGTTCGAGTTTAACTAAGTCAATGAAGCTTCGAATGGGTCGGGCTACCGAGTGGATTACAAGTTTACTCACAAGAAACCACCGCTTCCGACGATAAGTTCCGATATTGACACAGTTCGAAAAATTCTTGTGATTTTACATCCTTCCAGATGCACATAAATGGAGCGTCATATTTCACACAAAATTACATTCAAGAACATGTAAAATTGTGTGATTTGAAGATTACACGGCTTTAAAACGAATGGAACAAAAATCAAAAGATCGACAGCAACAAAGCGACTTGAAACGAAAAACATTAGATCACAAAGCACACCTGTTAGTTGACTGAGCCACAGAAGCACATATCTACTTGGCTGGTAAATCGTGCATATAAATTCTTACAGTCTCACTTGCTAGCCGAGTGCAAATTACACTCGGAGCCACTAAATTTCTGTACGAATGGAATATTGCGTCATTTGAGAGGTTAAATCGTTATGAATTGTATCGTTTGTAGAATTATGTCACCTGTAAAATTCATAATTTCTTTCTGTGGAAATAAAAAATCGTAAAATCTACTTTCGGCGAAATGACCCCTTCTGTGATATCTTAAGCTATATCGAAATGGCTTTCAGCGAGAAGGCCCAGTCCCAACATTTTAAAAATAGAAAGGACGCATTCCAAAAATGATGCTTACTTGATCTTAAGCTTGCCATGATTTTTGTCGAAAAAATATACAACACCGAAATAAATGCACGAATACTATGTGGTTACGTGGTCAGCACATGTTTAGGCATTTCAAAATGACACGTGAAATCTTGAATTTCTGCACTACTGTACATTTTTACGTGAATCGTTGGAATCATGAAATTTATTCCTGTATGGGAGACCGGGCGACAATGGACACTTTTAATTTTGTGCCAAAAGCAGTGCGGAAAATTATATTTCTTCTCGGAATATTATATACTATTCACACTTAAAACTTTATTTTGATCTCGCGAAATTTCGGCAAAGATAACCTTTTCCAAAATACTCGGTTTGTTATTTCTGATAACTCTGCAACTCAAAATGTTATACTGATATATTGTTTAGTAAATTACCGTGTTTATTAGCAATTGGTCGTTTTACCGAAATCAGTAAATCAATGGTAAACAGCTCTTAGACAATCAAAGCTGTAATCACCATCAGTTGCTCTCTTGAAATAACAAAATATCTTTTTCAAGAGTGTGAGAGCGGCCTTCAAATAACGTTCATGTAAATATTCGAATTGGTTCAAGATAATAGATGAAAGATCAATTACAGAATACCCATAAATTAATAGTTTCCGCCTTCAGTTTTTATTTTTAATACTTTGCTACATTTATAATTCATTCGAACTTGCTCACTACCAAGAGCGAAGATAATGAAGCAGCTAGACTACTTGGCACTTGAAACTGAGTAATCAATACTTCAAATGACCAGGTACGATTATTCAACTGACAAGGAATTCTGGAAGCTTCACTTGAAAATGGCAGCAATAGTCATATGAATTTGTATCGATATGCTAACGATCAGTGGTCATAAATTTCATTTGCATCCGACATCATTCGATTAAAAATGAAATTTTACCGCACTGATCCTTACAAACAAGGAATAAAAATCAATGCATCCAATCTATTATGTAAATTTATTTTACATTTCCGAGCATTTCAGTTCAACCGTCAAAATAATGTTGAAATCATGATGAAAACGAGTTTCAACTTGAATATTTATTTTAAATTTTAAAATTTCATTTAATTTAAGTGCTTAACATCTCAGTAATAACTCGCATGTATGAACGCCGATAATTTCATTTCGAAAGCGTTAATTTATAGACTTCCCGAAACCGGAAATCTTGATAAATGCGATTTACCTGTCAAATGAAAAATACCGAGAATTTCAGTTGTTTTAACCCTTTCACGACCATAAGATGTCCAGCACGAAATATGTCAGTACAACACAATATTTTAGCTATTGTGGATGTAAAGTAAGAGAATATCACCGGAAAAACATACCAGGGTGCATAAGTTTCCTATAATTTCGTGGAAAATATTTTTCCCTATGATCCTCAGATATAAATAAACGAAGAGTTGGGTTTATTATATCGTAATTTAATTTATTGCTTTAATTGCTTTAATTATCAGAATAGTAAAATAAATAGTGAGTTATGGTATTCTACGAAACGATTTCGTGTTCTTGTTTAGCACAAGTGGACGTTGCACATAACACATTTATTATGTGTTCTTTTTTCTATACGTCGTTTTGCCTAAACTTTTTTAGTGTTATAAAGATTGACAGTTTTTTTGACAGCTTCATTGTGTTGTGTATTCTAGACAAATCACAGCTCCGAGGCGGCCAAACGACATCCGAATTTCGACTGATAATTCGATCTTCGAAGACTGTGCGCAGAAGATCGATCGGAGCGTTGGCTGTGTGGCACGGAGCGCCATCTTGTTGGAACCAAATGGTGTCCAAGTCTTCCTCTTCAAGTAACGGGAAGAATCAATCGCTAATCATGGCGCGGTAGCGCTCGCCATTGACCGTGGCGGCGGCTCCTGCCTCATTTGCGAATAAAAATGGCCCAATGATGCCGCCAGACCAAAATCCGCACCAAACCGTCACTCTCTGAGGATGCATCGGCTTCTCCATGATAACTTGCGGGTTTTCCGTCCCCCAGATGCGACAATTTTGCTTATTAACATACCCGCCGAGATGAAAATGTTTTGAGCAAAAATCGGCGTATTCTTCAAACTAAAACTGCACTATTTTCACGCGTTCCTCAAGTGTATTCACAACCATTTTCGTTCAACGGAAGGATAAAATTAAGTTTTTGTCAAATCAGAAGTGACATTAAGTTTACCAATGTCGAAATAACCGCTAGTTAAAAAAAAGTTAGATGGGCGGACCCTGTTTACTCTGCTTCGACCCGACCAAGGTGCTGAATGCAAACTCGATCCAAACCGGCGTAATTTGACATACCGTGAATAGTTCTGTGAAGACATATTGGGAGAACATTTCTCGGAACTAGAAAACAAATTTAGGCAGTCCACAAATGCTCAGCAAACCGGCATAATATTCATGAGTCTCACGGCCGGCGATCCTATTCCTGAGCAGAAGCAGTATCTGGTGAGGAAGTTTATTCATGTTGTAGCCCTTAAGATGCTCATACGGCACTTATTCCAATGAGTATCTAAGAATTATTTCCGCATTGCAATTCAATAATGTAAGTCCAAAGAATTGCACACCGCAGTGTGTCCAAATATCACTCTACAGTGGACCAATTGTGATGATCCCCTGCTGCAGCTGCTGGCCGTTTCCATTGTCCAACGTTAGTTTTTCTCGGTGTTCTTGTTTCTCAAAGTTTGAAATACATTTCTAGCGACATGACAGACCGTCCCGCGAAATGGATTCCACTTGCCGTCTCTCCATCAACCATCAATCCGTAGCATTTGGTCCATGAATTCTACCGAACAGCTTCATTGTGTTGTGTATTCTAGATAAATCCCATCATTTTAACACTGTACGATCATCAATCTTCGCCGTTCGGAGAGAAAAATAAAACCAAAGTGTCGAAGTTGATCACCTTTTCCTGCGTTACTGGCTAGCGAGTGGTTGCGATTGGAAATCCCTAAAAATACCAGCCAGGAAAGACAACTTCCTCGATTGTGGAGAGCTCAGTGTATCTGCGCCAGTATAGCCGGCAGCTTGCGAACCGTCCACGTACCATCAGTTATCACCATCTTTTGTCTGAAAAGGTTTATTTTAAGAAATTCTATCAGCAGTGGTACCGATGGGTTTACAGTAGAGTAGCCAGTAGTGAGCGTATGGAAAATTTAAAAATACCATTCGCTACTGGTGAGCGATACAGCAGAACTAAAGCTACCGAGAGAGAGAGGGAGAGAGCGAGAAAAGACGAGACCGAATGTTGTCGTTCCGCTGTCCGTGTTTTTTCGTCAACTGGTCGCCGTTGTTTCACCACTTTCGAATCTGCTGGGTGTCTACCGTGAGGGAAAAACAACACACTTACCACCCATCGCAAACACCGAATGCCTTAGCCACAATATGCCAGCTGTAGCGATCGTTTGCATACTTTTGGCCAGCAGCAGGAGTTATTTGATCCACTATTTGGCTGACTAAATTGTGCGCATCGTCACTTGCCATCTAGCCGTGTTTCATCGCCGAACGATCCGAGTCGGACAGTCACATGACACATGGTCGTGGATCGCCAATGCCACAGTCGATGGATCATTAGTGAATCGCATTTTCCACGATCAAGCCGCCGTTTTGGCGAAGAGACAATACCCGAAATCAAATTACTCAGAGATGATCTGGACGCCTTACCATAGGATGAGCTTAACACCTCTCATTCATTCATTCGTCAACAACCAACACGAGACCTGATAGCGACCACCGCAGAAAAAAAAATACAAACACACCTACAGACAATGTCGGCGCTATCGACAACAGAGGTATGTTTTCATTTACACTTGTTTAGTCGGCTTAAACTGAGCAACAAAAAACCTTTCGGAAGCCGCAAACAGACACTACAACAACATCAATACAAAAAATCATTTAAAAAAAACGCGATCACAGCGTAGGAGATCTTTGACTAACTGGCTGCGAAGACACTGGCGTTCGTGCCACTGACTTTCACCTACCTTAACAACCGCATGCAGTGGGTCGACACACGAACGAAACATGGGTATCCAATAACATTCTCAATGACACATCCTCCCGTAACCAAAATGACAAAACTGTAAACAGAAAGGTGTGACACTTGTTAGATGCCATAGTTTATTTATGCATTGTGTACCTTTAAATAGCCGTCCTCGTTCCTCTAATCAGACGAAGTGCATTGATCTTGAATATGAAGAAGGTAACCGTGCGTCTCCACCATTCACATATGCCGGGAACAGACATATGACATGCATTTGTTCGGTCAGGGAAGAAAATTAGTCGATTGCTTGCATGTTCAACACGTTGTGATTGCTATCGTTACCACTTGTTGAACATCCTGTTTCGTCTTATGTAGTTTTCGCTGATGCCAAATCAAACCCATTTTCCACCCTAGCAGCTGTCAAATCGTTTGTCAGTCTGTTTCAAACCTGATTCCTCAATCGGGCTTGATCACACCCCCGTCGCTAAGAGGGAACCCAACTCATTTTTGTTTTATGATGAAACTACCCTGGGTCAGTTTCAGTTTTCTGAAGTGAAAACGACATTAGTTATGTCTTCGAGGAATTGGCCATGTCGGTTCGATCCGACTTCAGTCAAGGAGTGCTAGATTTGTTCGATGTGCATCGAAGAGCGAAACAAACAAGTGATTTACCGACGTTGTCTTCATTTTAAATATTAATTCGAAATTCATTGAGTTTTGTTTCAATGTCTAATGGAACTATTCCGCCGTAGATTCTCTGCTAAATCGATAAATCAAATACCCATTTTTTATTGAAAAGCAACGTAAAAGTACAGAATTTTAAATGTGTCTACTGACCTTTTGAAAAGTGGCCACCATATAAAGGGTGGACCAAATGAAATCCCAAATTAAAATAACAGACTAACATAAACGATTAATGGTAACTTTTATGGTAGTCCATTATTTTGATTAACAAATGAGGTATATTTTGTTGAAATTATATATGAAGTAATACATCAGACAAATGTCACTATTTTACACTCGATACAAAGATAGACTCTTTTTAAATTGTATTATTTTGCACAACATAATGTTTCCGATTGAAGGCACAGCAGCTTGTCTCGAATATTCTGCTTCAGCTGTCCAATACTCTCGGGTTTATTGATTTACACTTTGTCTTTTCAATATCCTGATGAAAAGATCGAACGCATATAAATCAGGTGAATGAGTTGGAATTCTAAAATTGGGGAAATCAAACGTTCGCCGAGATTTTCGTTTCGAAAATTTTAGATGACTTCAATGCTACACCATAAATCTTGCATTAAAACTTTAAACTCCACGAAAGCCTACTGAAAACCACTATAGTTAAGACCATTCCCATAAAGACTGTCCCAGAAAGTATGGACGTACTTTGATTTCGCTGTAAATAATTCACAAGTGTTAGATATTCAAATTTACTTATTTTATTCAATATACTGATAATATTAGACTACAACAACAGAATATTATTCTCACCATTTGCTACTTAGCCTCTGTAGACTAGCTGGCGCACCTTCTTGCGAACGTTCCTCATTAAATTCCGTATAGACTTTTTGACGACAACTTTGACATTTTTTTTCAATCTTTTTCGAACTGTTGAATGGTTTCGGCTGCCGAGACATGTTTCCTAAGATGTGCCTTCGTGAATGCCCAAAATTCCTCAATTGATCGAAGTTGTGGGCAATTTAGTGGATTCGTGTCTTTTGGGGCGAAAGTGACATTTTTGGTAGTATACCATTCTACCGTTGATTTCGAGTAGTGGCAAGAAGCAAGATCTGGCCAGAAGACAACAGGATCATTGTGGCTTCGAATCATGGGCAAAAGTCGTTTTGGTAAACATTCCTTGATGTATGTTTCGCTGGTCATTGAAGCAGTGGTGATGAAGGGTTTCGAAATCTTACCGCAGCTACAAATTGCTTGCCAGACCATAGCTTTCTTACCAAATGTTTCTACTTCAATCGATGTCTCGGACTGGTTTAACACTTGCCCTTCTCGCACCGTATAATATTGTGGTCCCGGCAAGGATTTGTAATCGAGTTTCACGTAGGTTTTGTCGTCCATAATTATGCAGTTCAAATTTCCAGCAAGAATAGTATTGTACAGCTTTCGAACCCTCGGCCTGATCGATGCTTCCTGTTTCGGACTACGTTTTGGTTGTTTCTGCTTCTTATAGGTTCAAAAATTCAAACGTTCTTTAGCACGAAGAACATTTGACTTCGAAGTGCCCACTTTTTTGGCCACATCTCGAACTGAAACCTCCTTCTTTTGCTCGAACGCCTTCAGTATAGGTTTATCTAACTGAGGGTTAGCAGGACGTTTTTTTCGACCCGTTTTCGGTTTATCCTCAAAGGTGTTATCCTCACCGAACTTCCTGATTGCATTTCGCACGGCTTTTTCACTTACTTATTCCATTTTTGCTATCTTTCTCAGTGACAGTCCGCGTTCTGTACACCATTTGTACACAATTTTTCGACGTTGTTCTGCTGAAAGTCCACGCATTTCGAAACAAACTAATGAAAACGAATAAACAACTGCCCAAGTGGTGAGAGAAGAGTGTAAACAACAGGACGCAGCCGTAAAAATTGACAGATTCTGAACCATTGCGAAATGGCAGCGGTTTTTGGTTGCGTCCATACTTTCTGGGTCAGACTTTATTAGCATATTCCTGCCAAGTGGACCATTCTTCATAAGGTTTGTAAAGCAAGGTGAGGAATCAGCATAAGCCTGCGTTAAAAGCGAAGACTTCAAGGTCGCATGTTTACCAAATTGTACAGAAATTTAAAAAAATTACATTACATTAAACTACGATTTTAGTCATTGTAGTTGAAATCATGTGCTAACTACTTTTGCAAAATCGGTTCTTAATACTTTGAACAACCGATGATGTAACTGAATATGATAAGATATTTAAAAGATTCTAAATCTGTCATTTCTGTTTTGATCTAAATTTCTAAAATTCTCAAGATGGATTCGATCATTTGTAAAAATCATTCAGTGTTTAAGTCACTCCGTCATAAACTAACAATCGACTTGTTCAAATATTTTTAAACAATCCCACCAGTCAGCATTTTAATTGTGAACTATGAAACAGAGAAAAAAAAACGTAACAGCAAATGTATATGAGCTTTTCTAGAGTGCCTATAACCAGAGTGACGACATCTCTTCCGTAATGCTGGCAACAACTCAAAACGTATAATCCGAAATGTTGACAGTTTCGTTTGCTTTGTATTGTATTTGACAGGTAGTTTGCTCGTTGGAACAAAGCTGTCATTCCAAACGAACAGCTGTCGTCACTCTGGTTTAAGGCACTCTAAGATTTTCGTTTTATTTTCGCTTGATTTCAAACCTTTTCCAGTTTCCAAACTAACTCAGAAGTGTTCATTATATAAATGTTGAAAATTGTTCGGTATCCCGGCTACACTGGATGATGGTTTAATCGGTCCAAAACTACACGATTGTTTGTCATTTACCTACTACTATACTGCTAAACCAGCGAATCCTAGAACAACCCGACGGAAAATATCCGGAAAAACACTCAACTTGTAGTTAAACTAATTTGTATATCATGATACTATAGTAGGATACATAAATAAACATAACACTAAACATTACAAAACAAAACAAATGTGATGAAAATATACATCACAAAACAAACAAGGATGTTAGGGTTCCGACCTCAACAATATTGCTATAGCTTTCCAGTAATTTCCTTCGATGGTTATGGTTATTCGTGTTAATATTTTGTGCTATTTTTAGGATATTAAAAACATCATCTTGGCAGTAAGCCCTTCATTTTTTACTGTATGAGCAAAAATAATAGACCGAGATTGCTTTATTCTCGTAATGAAACAAAATTCTAAATAACGCACAAACTACGCCGAACACGTCCATTCGCGTGCTGTCCGACCTCTCTGCCACTAATTCGAACTCCTACTTTAACTGAACCGGGCAAACGAGGGGGTTACAGTCTACAGGATCCGTTGCTTCCTAGTACTTCCGCTTTGTGATGATGCATATTTCTAGTTGCTCCAGCGATTGGGTTTCGAGCCTCGAATCAGATCGTAGCAATGTCAGATTCAGTGGTGTATTTGTTGTATGAGAGAGGATTAATGCTAGTGAACATCAAATCCTCACAAACCAAACCGAAACTCTGATGAACGCTATTGAAGAGGAACTTCTCCTGTGTACGGATTTGTTCATTCCTGAAATATGATTGCTCAAAGTGTAGAATTGTAGAATCTCCAGTGTTGATTAAGGAACAAATAATGTAATGCTCTTTTTCGTTTTTAAGTAAGGAGTGTAACGAAAAAAAAAGCTATCCACAAATTTTTCTTTCAAATTATGATAAAAAACGATATTTTATTCAAATTAAAAATTGATCCTTTATTGTACGCATAATGAAAACCGGATGAAATTTAAGTTATTCCTTCACGAATTTTCGAACTTTTGAACGAACGCTCTTCATCAAGTTCCGGACAAGTGTTGCATCGCATTTTTTGGACGCTTGAGCCCATTTTATTTTAACTCCTGCATGTTCCCAACTGCCTTACCAGTCTTCTTGAAGACCCTCTTCACGATTGCCCAGTAGCGTTCGATGGGTCGAAGCTGAGGGCAATTTGGTGGATTGATATTTTTCTCAACGGAAATTATACCCTTTTCCGCAAGCCAATTGAGAGTGGTTTTGGCATAGTGAGCCGACGCTAAATCCAGCCAAAATAGTGGAGGTGCACTATGCTTCTTATATAAAGGCAGCAATCTCTTCTGGAGACACTCAGATCGATAGATTTCTGCATTTATAGTTCCGGTAGTGTAAAAAATGGTTGACTTCAAACCACAGGAACATATTGCTTGCCATACCAGTACCTTTCGACCGATTTTCTCCATTTGAATCAACCTGTTCGCATCGCTCACATCATCCCCAACGACGACAGTAAAGTATTGTGGACCTGGAAGGGTTTTTGAGTCCTTCTTTACATAAGTCTCATCGTCATAAACGAAAGCTGAAAGCCGAACGCACATCATGCTGTGATCTGAGCATAAATAACCATCACAAATACATGCGTACAATACAAATGTATGTGGATAGCTTATTTTCGATACACTCCTTAGTGGCATTTTCTGGGGAAAAAACTCTCACTTTTTAAATTTATTTAACAAAAAATTCAAATTTCGCAAATTTTGTTGTAAGTTTTGTAAAAATCACTTCCGCCACGGTAAAGAATGATTGAAACCTGTTTTTAATCCAGGATCTATTTCTTTTTTTAGAGCGTTTTGTGTAATGAACTGAGTCACTCTGGAGATTTCGTTGATTTCGCTATATAAAACAAATTCAGAGTTGCAAATACTATTTTCCGGTCTGCTTTTAGCAGCTTTCATCAGTGTGTCATTCAATCTGTTCCAAGATAGAAAGCTGGATATTAAAAAAAAACAATACAATATGGGCGATTTAAAACTTTAGCGAAACCAATTTTTTGAATAAAAAAACCTTTTCATAGCTTTTCATTACAGTTTACGTTTCGCGAGAATCGGTAATAATAGACGAAATCCATACAAGATAAGGAAAACAACAAACAATAATTTAGTGGAACACTTTCCAAGGTAGGCAAATCGGCGAATGTGAAAAGGTGATAAGGAACGCCGACGAATTGAGCCTACCTTCCTATATTGTAAGGATTTTTTAAAAATATAGAGTAATCGGAAGACGCCATCTTGAATTTTGGAAGAACTTCAAATATCGTTTTGCAGTATCCTTTCCTTCCATAGTAAAAAACCCAAGTAGTAAACATTGCTCTTGTATCCAGGGCCGCCGAAAGAAAATGTGGGGCCGGGGAGACGGCAATTTTACGGGCCTTTGTACATGAGGGCAAGGGTATGTAATCGCATTAAGGGATTTTTAAATAGACTACTACCACGAATGGCTCTACTTACAAAGACGATAGCTGTTGAATAACTGAATTTTACAAGAATTAGGGGGGCACTCAATGAAAAATCGATTTTTCATTTATTGTTTTAATCAATTGAATTTACTCGCGCTGTGTCATTCAATTGAAGCACATAAAAATAAAACCTGCTGGTCAAACTGATACGATTTGTTTCTTATTTGGTAAGACGTTATACAGAGAAGTATCTCTAATGTGTATGAAAACTTGGTTGTGATATTCTATTTTCAATAAATTTAACACCTCGTTTTTCTTACATATACGAGGTCTGTTCAAAAAGTACCCGGAATTCTCATTTTTCTAAAAAAATATTTATTTATTCGTCAACATCTATATGGTCTCCTTCAAAGTAATCCCCCCCTAGATATAATACACTTATGCCAGCGTTTTTTCCAGTCTTCGAAACACCCCTGATAGTCACTTTGTGTAATGCTCTGTAGCACTCTCAGCGATTCTGCCTTTATCTCTTCAATCGAAGAAAAACGCTGTCCTTTCATGGGTCTCTTCAACTTTGGGAACAGGAAAAAATCACACGGAGCGATATCTGGTGAATAAGGAGGTTGAGGCATGATTAAACTCTTGTTTTTAGCCAAAAAATCACGAATAAGCAACGATGAGTTTTGGAACGAATTTTGCTGCCACTCGTTTCATGCCCAAAACATTTGAAAAAATATGATGGCATGAGCCAACTGATATGCCAACTTCATCAGCATTTTCTCTAATAGTGATTCGGCGATCATCCATAATCATTTTTTCCACTTTTCCCACATTTTCATCGATTATTGACGTGCTGGGTCGACCGGAGCGTTCGTCGTCTTCAACGTCTTCGCGGCCATCTTGGAAACGCTTATACCACTCGTAAACACTTGTTTTTTTCAAAGCAGACTCACCGTAGGCTCTCTGTAACATTTCGCACACTTGGTTACACTTTATTTCATTTTTCATGCAAAATTTAATACAAATTCTTTGACTCTTCAATTCTTCCATTGTTTAAACTAACAAAAATCGCCGAGCTCAAAAAAACACGTCTACACCAGCCGCTACAAGACAGAATGTAAACAATGAATACAGCTGAAAATTTCACCATACATTAGGGACATATGTACCAACACAATAAAAAAAAATTGACCACCGGACTCTCCAGACGCGCGCAATTAAAAAATTCCGGGAACTTTTTGAACAGACCTCGTATGTGAACGAGAATTCGATTTTTTCTAAACCAGTCTCTGGAGATGCTCGATACGTTCGCCATTTTGAATAGTTTCCTATCCTCAAACTTACATCTACAGATGCTTTAAAAAGAGTTTTCGTACCTTCTTCGGTTTCTGTGCAGTAATCAAATGGAAATGGACCATTTTTTCTACCGTTTCATAGAGTGCCCCGCTTACAATTTTATAAACAATACACGATCCATCGCGTCAAACTACATCATCATACACGAATACTGTATGGAATCAACTGTAAAATTAAGTCAGAAGACATAAATTTACATGTTTTTTTCTGAGAGTGTGAAGAATAAAACATAAATTTAAAACTCTGACTTTCCGGCACCCTTGGAGAAGTCCTGGCCCTCCCCACTTTTTTTTCTCCCTCTCGGCGGCTGCGCTTGTACTTCCTTCTTAAATGCTCTCTTTGCTTGTATAATGTGCAACAAGTTTCATGTTTGACATGCTTCAATTTGTATATTGTAAAGTGAAAACCGGATACAAAACTACTCAAATGAACATATTGTACAGTCAGTTAGAAAAACTGATTTGTAACATAACATTAGGTTTCACTAACAGTAATATGAATGATTTTCATATTTGTTACAAAAATGCATATCACTTATCTAACAAAAATGACCGTTAGGTAACAATTGTGAAACATGCAATTTTAACAAGTTACAATTTATACTTAGGAATGGTGTCCGGAGAATACTGGAAGTCGCCATCATAAATTTTGGAACGACTTCAAACAACATTTTCCAGCAACTATTCGTTGAATCTTTTAAAGGAAATTTGAAATTTTTGGTATTCAGTTCAGGTATTCGGTTCAATTGAGAAATCGTAGTGTGCACAGTACAAAATAATTATGTATTTTGGTATCTTTCAAATTGCACATGAAAAAAGTGTTACAATTCATCTAAATGGACATGCAAAAATGTAACATCATGTTCTGTCATTGATTTCACAGCTGATTTAGCTAAATAATACATGTAATGTCATGTAGTCAACTTGAATAGTATAGCCTACTTTGATGAAAATTTTAATGAAACTGCGATGTAGTGAACAAACCCGAGATAAGAAGCTGGTGATCGAAGCATACCTGAATTTCAGTTCAATGTCATTCAAAACTGGCTACAAACAAACGGTTTGACAGAAGAAAAGGAAAAAACTATGTTGTACTTTTGTACTCAGCCTACTGCGAACTCGTCAATAAATGCAAAACAAAACGGAATTCTCAACTTTTAATTCAAAAGAATTTTCCCTGTCACAACAGGCAGACCTAGATTACTGCTTAGTCGTGTCAAAACATGGCACGTGCGTTTTACCCTCAGACAGGAGTGCAACCAAACGAGTAGTATTTGTTATACATATTTGTAAAACAGGCCGACCGATTAGTGTTATTCTGCGAGACATTTCGTAAACCATAAAAAATGAATAAAAATTTTCGCGCTTCGTTACCGTCTTGAATGACCGTTAACGCTATGATAATTTTCCGGCATATTTCACCCGGTGGTGTCATCTTTCACACCTGGTCTAGACCAGGTTGTTTGCATTTTCGTATCGTAAATTCTACTAGTGTCCAATTGACCACACGATCATCGGAGCTCTCCTATTTAGACTGTGATGGCCTCAACTAGTATAATTAAATATTCTAATAATAGCGCAATCTTCGCTTACAGTACAATGCGTATAAAATATAGTGCTGCTGCCTTGGTTTCGCTTGGATCGACTTTCTCTAGTTTCTAGTAGATTTTCTCCGCCCAGGCATAGGGCACTTAATGCCACTAGTTAGCGATCGCTATTTTTCCACCAGCAGTGAAGCGCGAACTTTCTTAATTTTCTTTCGCGCGCTCTCTCTCTCTAATCAGATCGCCACCAAAGTGGTTGTTGCCACTGATGAAAATCAAGTCGAATGTAGGAGAATAAACAGTTCGATTCATCCACTTGACAGAGGAAACCTTTCTTAGATGATGTTTCTTTAACCTCTATTGAACCATATTTTAATCATAAATATCTATTATTATGTTGTTAGGTAGATCTGAGCATAGTTGATCAGAAAACTTAGTTTAAGCGGAGCCTGTGTAAATGGAATTCCGCTTTAACATGTTTTATTATTTAATTTACTTCACCTGAATGCTTTTCTGCAATAGTTAGACAGTGTACTATAGTTTTATGAGGGTTGAGTCCGCTGTACTCGAAAAGATTTATTTTACCAATGTTTTATTCAATGTTCAAAATCAACGAATAATATGTTTTTTTTGTGCTCCCGAACGTTTGTTAAAAAAATTTCCAAGCCACCTAGCAGTAAGCATAAGTATGTTTGTTTGAAATCAAAAGAGGTACTAAGTTAGATAACAAGTATCACACAATAAACAAAACTTTGACACACTGATGATGATGATTGTGAATAATAGCTGAAACACGTATTCGTATTGTAACGATTGTTATACTTAGTGAAAGTGTAGTGACGTGACAGTGAAATAATGGAATTAAGTGGTAACTAATAAATTCACTTGTAGGTTTTTAGAACAAAAGTTTTGCTCATCAAAAGTTACAATTTGATGAGAAGATGTCTTGAAATGATATTTGAGGTTGTACCTATATATTTGTATTTCTTGAAAAATATTTGGGTCGAACTTCGTCTCATCCAAATATTATTTGTTCGAATTTACGAATTTATGTTTTCGGACAGCAGAATTGTCAAACGACAAAGTGGTTAACGTTTCTCTCCAATATTTTTCTGATTTCTTAATCTACAATCAACGGAATGTGACACACATTCGCGTTGGCTTGAAAAAAAAATGTCACCAAAAATTAATGTGAAAATGTGCAACACTACTACGCAAAAATGAAGCGAATACACAGATTGTCATCTCATCCTTTGAGTCAATGCAGTGAATAGTGAAGACTGTCTGTTGGTTTCGACATGATGAATATAAGGTGCCACGTTCGCTCTTTCAGATATGGTTCTTGTAATCCATTATTCAAATAGATAAAAAGGTCAGCATTTTGTATTGAACAAAAATTTTCTATTAAAAAAATTAACAATGTTGGAGAGCTTCTTTTCAAGAGTTGTTCATTCAGAAAGGGAAATATTCAAAATCTGTATTACCCTAAGTAACCAAAAGTTCATGAAAATGAAAGATGATTTAGCTTAAGAGCATACAAAACGAATGAATAGCATTCTAAACAGCCCGTTTTAAAGGAAATGTTCACACTTGAATGATCACCCGACGCAACAGAACAAACTTTGAAGCAGCTCCTTGTTCAGTAGCGAGCAAAGTTTACTCAGAACTTTTTCTGTACGTTCAAGTTTCAAAAAAGTGTCATGAGTACTGTAAAGCAGTAAGAAACTAATATTTTCAGATGCTGTGGAATTTATGGTGGGTTGGAGACACTTCGCTACAATTTTAAATCACAGAATTTAGAATATAAAACTCCAGTCTTAATACATTATGGTAATCACCTTACACATCGGTATTAAATTGCCACTTATAATGTGCGCTCAGTGCAATCTAAATTAATTTGAAAGCAAAATGCTAAAAAAAAATTATGACTGTTCAACCTTATCGCTGCTACAGCACAATCTTTTAAATTTCGCAATAACCAATTAAGCACGTGGCTCGAAATGACAAATCGCATGGATCAAGTATGCATGTGATATCTCCACACAAAACTACTCGTTGCGCGCCAAACGATTTTTTCAACGGTCTAGTATTCTTTTCTTCAACGGACAAAAAAATACTAATGCAGCTCGTTCCGCGGCAAACATCAATCGTAGATCTAGCAATTTTTCATACAAAACTATTTTTTGGATTTTTCCCACTTTTTCGGTGAATGTTCGATTTTTTTTTATGTACGAACCCGGTGGGGATGGAAACTGATCAAACAAAAAAAGAATCATGTAAATCCGTCCATCCGTTTTTACGTGATGCGATTACAAAGAATAAGCCCTGCATTTTTATATATAGATTGATATTTTTGGGACGGACTAGATGATGAATCTTTATTCTCAGGTATGTTTTATCAAACCCGTTTCGAAAGTACTGTGATGATTTTCTAACAATATCGATTATTCTTGGAATTCGGAACGACCTCGCACATCATATACTCATATCGTGAAGGTTTTCGAGGAATATTGATAAACCGGAAGTCACCATTTTGGATTCTGAGTTCTAACATAACATTGTTACCGGAGCTATTCGTCAAATTAGTCAACTAAAATACAGGATACGAATAATTTCGTAGCCCAAATTTTCAAACTATGCAAAATGCTCATTTTATGAAATAGTTTCGGAGAATACGTTTAAGTCATTTGGAATTTAATTCGTATAACAAGTACGGTATTTTGAAATTTGGTCCGTAAAAAAAGTAACGTAAATAGTATACTTTGTAAAAAAGTGTGTTTAAATGTATGCAAACATACATACATATCGGCCAGAAAAAGTCGAAAACACGTTTTCGTTCGGCACGTCAGTATAGACATTGCATTTCGATGCAAAGGGAAAAAAGTGTTCTGTAAATAGCAGAAAGTTTACGTCTGCTTAGCGGTTCAAATTGAACTACCGAGTTTTGCCTAAAGCAGTTCAATTTGAACTGCTATGCCTGATGAGTCTAAGACGAAACGTAAACATATCATACATACATCTAGCTATATAAAAATGCAGAAATCATTCTTTGTCATTGCATCACGTAAGAACGGATGGACGGATTTACACGATTCATTTTTTGTTTCAGCAGTTTTTACCCCCACCCGGTTCGAACATCAAAAAAATTAGGAAACCTTGCTGGAAAAGTATGAAAAATCCATAAAGTTGTTTTGTATGGACAATGGAGTTTTCCATTGAAAAAGTCGCTCATGCTTGCCAGATCATCGATAGGTGTTTGGCGCATAAAGAGTTGCATAAGTATTTGGCAGTCGATGAAAAGAAAAGATTGTTGAAAAAATCGTTTGGCGCGCAACGAGTTGCTTTGTGTGGAAATTTCACATTCACGTGCTTAATAGGGTACCAAAATTATTGCTTGCCAAATGACTTTATGACGGAATGTATATGGCTTTTCTAGCTATACCATCGATAGAAGAAAAAGTTCTGATATTGTTTACCAGTAGATGGATTGTGTGCAATGGAGTCATATGAATAATATTGGTCATCGTGGCCGTGAGTTTAACAAATCAGAAAATAAATGAATGAATCAATGTAAAGATTGTGCTGTAGAAGCGATAAGGTCAAATTAAGAAATTTTTCTTGCATTTTGCTATAGAATGATTTAGATTACACTAAGCGCACATAATAAGCCAAAAGTTTCACAGTACCTGAAAAATATTCACTTTATTAGAGCTCTAAAGTACGCGTGGCACTTTTTGGCAGCTGGATCATACAGGCAAATTTCTTAGGAAACCTAAAGGCTGTACAAGAAACTGCTCCAAAGTTTGTTCTGTTGCGTCGGGTGAACATTCAAGTATACGTAATTCCTTAAAAACGGACTGTTCACAATGCTTTGTATGCTGATTAAGCCAAATCTTTTTTACGAACTTTTGGTTACTTGGGCTAAATACAAATTGTAATATATCCTACCAAATCAACAACTCTAGAAGAGAAACTCTTTAACATTGTGTAAAGTTTATCAATACAAAATTCTGGTTAGTGAGCTTTTTTATCGATTTTCGGAAGCAAGAATCACATCTAGAACGTGGCAAACGTGGCTTCTACGAACAAAACGATGTGACGAAGCCGCATTAGATATTTTTTCATCTGCACTCAGTTATCGGCAAATACCGCAAACAATTACCAGGTAGGTACACTAATAAAGTCATCAAGTTTTTTGGGAATTCCGTTCCGAGGATCATGAATAAACCTACAAAAATTATTCAAGTGTCTGGATCATTTCACGATTGTAGGTCAACAAAACGGGAGTCAACACATTCATTTTGTATTTGTTTTCTATCAATTCCAGTCACGATATTAAGACTTATGAAGAATTCGGCGAAATGGCTTTCGGCATTCGGCGAAAAGGTTTTCGGTGAAACGGCATTCGGCGAAAAAGCCTTCGATAAAATGGCCCTGATCCATTAAAGAGGTATCCCTGTGAGTGATTTTTTTGTGATTTTTTTCTTTTTTGGGCTAAAGCGAATGTGTGTCGAATTCCGTTAATTGTAATCTATTAAGTAATCCGAAAAAAATGAAGAGAAACGTTAATCACTAAGTAATTCTGATGTCCGAAAACATAAATTCGAACAAAAAATTATTGGTCGAGACGAAGTTCGACGGGCCAACACACACAGACATTACTCAGCTCGACTTGATCAATAACCTAATAGCAGTTGAAACCGGTTCAGCCATCTTCGTGGAAATTGAGCGGTTATAAAAGTGGACACACATAGACATTTTCCGATTTCGTTAAGTTGAGTCGAATGGTAGAAAACAACAGGGGTCTCCGGAGCTTCGATCGAAAATCGGATTTCACAGCTATTCTATTACTTTCCTATTGGGAAAGGCAAAAACATTAAGATTGTATTGTTTTGTTTGTTATTTAGATTATGATTAAATTGGTTACTGTCAAAATGATCGCCAACTGCGATTTTGTTATGATCATGATTTTTGATTAGAGTTTGCTTTGCATTACGTACTTTATTTCAATGGGCACTTTAATTAAAACTAAATTGATTTATTGCACACTCTAAGAGCAGTATGAGTCTATTAAGAGTGTAGTAAAGCTTTGATTGTTAGTAAGAAAAGTTTAACAAATTATTCATTCTTTTTTTATTTCGTCAATACTCTTCAACCGTTCTCACATACCAAAGGTAAAACGGCTACCGGCAGTGGTATTGTGTCGCGCACACTTTCCTTCCCGATGGCGATTCTGTACGTGTGACAACAATTTTCCGTCGTTCGTGTGGAGAATTTTCATCACTTCTTGTTGTTGTTCTTTGCTCGATCTCATGCGGTCTTCCTTTTGTCTTTGCTTGGTCTGGCCTGGCCTGGCATGGCCTGGCCAGGCTAGGTCTGGCCGGGGATAATATCAAACTGCTAGATATGCGTTTATTTTTATTTTTCCTGAAACCCAATTCGTCGTCGTAGTCGTCGTTCGCTCGTTCTGATGGATGGATTGGCAACGACACGGCGCGGAGAAAAAACACTCGATCAAATCCAAATGCCGCCGACCTCTCTCTCTCTCATACCTCAGTCAGCATCAGCAGCACCAGATCACTTCGTCAGAAAACCGATCGCTATAATGATGATGGGTGTGTAACAAGTGGTCGCGCTGATTTTATTGCTTTTCACTGTGCTCTTCCTCACAGATCTCGGAAACGGAATGCATGTGTAATGACGAATAAGTACTGCTCCTATAATGGCAGTTGATCATTTGCGAAGTGCGTGTGGGTGGTGTGGAAACAGTGGGCAGGACACTCGGTTCCTATTTGGTTTTCTATAGTCGGATCAAGGACGAAGGATCATGATCGAAAACGGATAAACGAGTGTGCTTTTATTTTCTCGCACATCAATTGCTTCTCTTTTCTATTTCAGTTTGACCGGCAGACAATCACTGTCCCAGTCAGTCAAGCAGCACCAGTAGCAGTAACATCATGGACACACATTCGCACAGCGGCGGAGCTACGACCAATGGGGGAGGTGGAAATAGTCAGCAATTTTGCCTTCGATGGCATAATCATCAGGTAAGAAAATGAGCATGCCCAAAACCAAGCCACTCAAATGATAATGGACTGTTTTTTTCCCCATTTCCGCGCAGGCAAGTTTGTTGAGCTCGCTACCAATTCTGTTGGACCAATCACACCTGACCGACGTGACACTGATCGCTGAAGGTCGCAATATTAAAGCACACCGTGTGGTACTCAGCGCCTGTAGCACATTTTTTTCCGAGTTATTTCGGACCCTCGATGGACCACTGTATCCGGTGGTTGTACTGCCGGGTGCCTCCTTTCACGCTGTCGTCGCACTGCTCACATTCATGTACTCCGGTGAAGTCAATGTTTACGAGGAGCAAATCTCAACACTACTCTCGCTGGCCGAGACACTAGGCATTAAGGGATTAGCCGACTTTAGTGGTGTAAGTATTAGTGCGAACATGAATCATTTGTTATTATTTTCGTGCTACACTGCAGGTGAGGTACTCGAAAATATTGGTGCCAAAAGCAAGGAATTTAATGTTTGAATTATCGTAATGCTCATCCCTGCAACATGCAACATAAACCATTATTGAGTTTGTACGGGCATTCTTCATGTCAGTTATTACGAATTTACAAAACACAACACACATCGTAAAATAGTTACGACTTCCGTGACAGAAATGTACAAGCGTGACATGTTTTGCCTTTATCAAAGAAAATACATACACACTTAAATTGGATTACCGACCTCAGCTGTTCAAATCTCGGTAGGTGATTTTATCGGTAAAATTCACGTTTTATCACTGCGGTACCTTGAGGTACTGCTGTCAACAAATGTTCATTTGTGCTGATATATCAGTAGAATGGAAATATTCGGTAGTTCGGCTGTTTAAAACACGTCAAAAGAGGCAAGAATTGCCGAACGAGATTAAGTGTGTAAGGCAAAATTGCTCAATATCGTTCATATTGTATCTTGATATTTTTCCAAACATAAACAATCATTGTCATAGTTACGACGTATCTAGTGATCAGACGCTTGTTGTTTTGCTTCAAACGACTGAAACTGACAGTGAACCGAGCTCATCGAGGTGTCCTATTCAAATGATACTTAATGTCGTTTTCGTTTTTAAACTGTACTACACCGGTGCAGTGCTACACCATGGCATAAATAAATGACCAAAAATGATGAAAACATAAACAGTAACCCTTGACTACAGTAAACGATTCCATTGCATTGCACAGAGCTGCAGCTTTGATGAGTGGTACACCAGTGGTATCGGTGCAGAAAAAGTGCAGCACTGGTGTAGTGCAATTGGTAAAAACGAACGGTTTCAGTGCAGCTTTCGCTACACCGGTGTAGTGCAATTTAAAAACGAAAACGACATAAGAAATTTTAGACTACTCTATCTTGAGTTTATCTTTGTTGCAACGTCGTTTTAGTATTTCTATTGTACACCATCGAAAAATCACGTATTCACGAGCCAATCGCAGTATGCTATAATCAAAGATAAACTTAAGAAGTCTCATACATCAATTAGGGTAAGGGCTCCCTATTTCATCTCATTTGTAAGAACGTCGCTTTCAAATCCCGATTTAGCCACTAAAATCACTGTAACTATTTCATATTACTGCTTCATTCGCCTTGCTCCACGTTGAGAATTGATTCACATTTCTTGAAAATTCAACTAATATTTATAAAACAGTTAAAAACGCTAATGATGTTTTCACTACTCTGCTCCTAATTTCATCTCAATGGATTTTTATCCATCCTATCGTTGATCTTTTATTCATCCTATAAATTAGCAATGGCGACAGCAATCAAAACAAAATATTCCACTATTACACTCTCACCCGCATACGCATGGCTGCCAGATGGCTGACTAAACGCTGCCAGCTGGAAAAATATGGCTGTGCAGACATTCTGGTGACCGACTGCCTCGCCGCTGCCAGATATACAACTCAAACGATACAACCGTACCCCTTTACTCGTTGAATTATCTAATTAATGGGGCAATGACTTACGGAGATCTAAAGAACTATCTTTTAACATCATTTCATTAGTGAAAACAGATAGAACAGATATAGACATTCTATGCAAAGTAATACATATTTTCTATGAAAATATCTGGCATCTCTGTGCACAGCCGATGAAACACACACACACACTTCACAGCGTTATGTTGGCGTATAGCGGAACGAAACCAGTGCTACTAGATTTGCCACAATGATTATTTCATTAGTATTTAACACGTTCTTTCTGGTAATATTCGAAGCTGAAACAGTTTTATTGAAATATTCATATCAATAATATAATTAAACTAATGTCACGGATACCAAAAACATACTTTTTGATGATAATTTGAAGAAAATAAACAATTTTTGTTTTGTAACATTATGAGATAACTTGGCAACTTTGCAAAACCAAATGAGATGAAAACAAAGCGCAATCAAGTGAACGAAGTGAAAAACTTTCATCTCATATTTTTGAAGACTTTTATTGCTTGGTAATTTTTGAAATTTTTAATCGTTAACTAAACAAGTGGCAAGTGAACATAACCAATTATGAAGTCATCCAGCATTCAATAGTAGTGTAATTGTGCGAAATAGTGATCATGTTTTGAGACGAATCGATTAGTAGATATTCAGAAACATGACGAACTGTAAATCTTGAGACGAAAATGTGTCCTAAATTGAAAAGTGAGTTTATTTTATATGAAAAAAACGATCACCGAAGAATTTAAAACCATTTCTTTCAATAGGAAAGTGTGACAATAGCTTTTCAAATCATTTTAAAACATTTCACAGTTTGCTTCCGGTAGGTTGTAAAATATTATTCATGTTCAAAGTTATGAGGTGAAGGGATGAGATGGAAATAGGAGCTCAGATGAAATAGGGAGCCGTTGCCCTATGTCGTTTTCGCTCGAGAAAACTGAAACTGACCCAGGGTAGTTTCATCAAACGACCACTTTTCATGAAACTGTGTTGGTTTCGCACTTAGCAACGAGGGTTCTAGCAAACCTGATAGGAAAGGTTCGAAACTGACTCGATTTTCAGTTCAACAACGTTGAACCTAGGTTTAAAACTGGCTTCAAACAAACGATTTGACAGCAGTTAGAGTGGAAACTGGGTTAAGTTTGGCATCAAGCGAAAACGACATTAGATTTTTTTACCGTGACGTCACAAATGAACAAGCATTCATCCTTGACAGTTCAGCGGTACTGTTTACAAACAAGCTTAAACAAAAATCGAAGAACACGTTTTATACAATCATCTTTACACTTTGCAACAGTGACTATATAATAAATCTCAAAAACAAACCGTATTCAATCGAGAACAAATGTTTTAAAACTCTATTTTGGCGATATGGCCGTAAATGGTCTCATCCAATTTGTCAAAAGACAAACAAAAAAATCTTTGTTTACAAACAGTACTGCTGAACTGTCAAAATGTGTTCATCCGATTGAGGTTAGCAGTGACGGTAAAAAACCTCATGGAAAATGCATGTTCATTAATCGTGAACCGGAAAACTCAGCAAAGGTATACAGTGGTGTCTCGTACAACGCAGATTCGGTTTTGCCGGTATTCGTTGTTTCCGGATTCATAATTGCCGGAAAAACCGCGATATACGAGACACAGAGCATATGGTTTTCGACTGGGGCTGTGAACGGTTATCTCGCTTCGGTCGACAAATACAGCTATACAATCTTCGGCATTCTTGTTGTAGACTAAGACTTAGGCTAACAATTTAGTGTAGTTTGAAATACAATTAGTTGAGAACTGCTTTGCCAGGGGCGCTTTGAAAATGCATGATGTACACACTTAATCTCGTTCGGTACACACTTAATTTCGTTCAGTAATTCTTTCATATTTTGACGAGTTTTGAACAGCCGAACTACCGAACATTCTCATTCTACTGATATATCAGCACAAATGAACATTTGTTGACAGCAGTACCTTAAGGTACCGCTGTGATAAAACGTTATTTTTACTGAAAAGATCTCCTACCGAGATTTGAACAGCCGAGGTCGGTAATAAAATCTAAGTGTGTAATTCTTGCCTCTTTTGACGAGTTTTGAAGAGCCGAACTACCGAATATTTCCATTCTACTGATATATCAGCACAAATGAACATTTATTGACAGCAGTACCTCAAGGTACCGCAGTGATAAAACGTGAATTTTACCGAAAAAATCACCTACCGAGATTTGAACAGCTGAGGTCGATAATCCAATTTAAGTGTGTGAATCATTCGCTTACAACAGACAACACGATTTGAGTTCCAAGTAACTCGCAAATTTAGTATTTTGAAGAATGCGGGAATTTCAAGTTTGTCAAACAGCAATTGTTTTAACTTGGAATCGCTCCATCAGATGTAGTTAGTTGTGCTTGAAAATACATTTTAATTATCAGAATTATGATTTTATCAAAAAACTGAAAGATATAGAGCGGTTTTATTTGTTGGAAAGTAGTTATGAATGTCAGAGTATACATTATGAAAACCATGTTAGTTGAGAACTTTTCCACCGAATGGCGCTAGTGGGCTCACAATTTGACGATGGAAAAATTATTATGTGATATCTCTAAACCCTGATGATGTAGAATGTTGGTGTTTTCGGAACAGAGATGACAGGTAAAAATTTCAAATATCTGCATACAGGGTTTCAAAAATCTATAAATGTGAAAAAAATCTGCAGTCAGCAAGCATGTCTTGCTGGCAACAATTTCTGCAGCACTATACCAAACAAAAAATGTCTGCAGCACTATACCCGAAATCTGCAGATTTACAGACAAATCTACAGATCTCGCATCTCTGTTTCGAAAAGACCGTTCCGGAGTTCAAAACAGATAAAATAGTGTGAACAGTAGTTGAAAATTCTCCAATTGGTGACGCTAGTGTGCAATTTAGGGTTGAAAATCAAAATATCGCAGAAAAAAATACATCATTTTTGAGATTTTTTTCCAGAATTATCGTTCAACAAAATAAATTCAAATATTTTGCATGATAAGGAGCATCATTCGAACAACATTTTGTAATTTTTTCGTGAAAAAATATTGAGAAATAAGTCGGTAAAGAGGTATTTTTGAGGACGCTTCTTAAAAATCATGATTTGCGGTGTCCACTGTATCTCAGCGCAGAGTAATCAGAACGGAACAAATGAACGCAGCATAATTAGAGTAGAAGTTTTTTTAGACCCCAACGTTTCTGTTTGATTTAATTAATTGTTGATGGTTGTTTAAAGTGAATACTACGATTTTTCACGAAAAAAATCGCCATTTTGTAGCTGTTAAGCCTCCCCAAACAAACAAACAAACAAACGAGAAGGACAACGTTGGTGTCTGTTTTTGTTTACACACTTAGATTGGATTACCGACCTTAGCTGTTCAAATCTCGGTAGGTGATTTTTTCGGTAAAATTCACGTTTTATCACTGCGGTACCTTGAGGTACTGCTGTCAACAAATGTTCAATTGTGCTGATATATCAGTAGAATGGAAATATTCGGTAGTTCGGCTGTTCAAAACTCGTGAAAAGAGGCAAGAATTACCGAACGAGATTAAGTGTGTATATGTGGAATATGTGTACAAAATTTGAAAAAAAAAATTGGTGCAGTAGTTTTTGAATGACGATGGACACGGACCTGCTTTCGAGAAAGATGCGTTTAAAGTTTTTTATCTACAAAATTAATAATAATAATTAATTACTTCAGGGAGCCCTTAGGGTCTAATATTTTCAAAAAATCATATTTTTTCTTTTATGGTTTATAATTATAATGAAACCTTTCAAGAATGTCTTGTCAAGTTATAAAGTCAATCGAAGTAGAAACCTCGGGCCTGTGCGACGAGCTCTTGCTTCTTCGCAGAATGAGATAGCCATAGGTAAAGGTTACTTCCGGAGTTTCGTTCCAATAGGCTTGAAAATTTCACAGAATATTTTTGAAATGTTTTACTATAAGATAATATAAAGAAAATAATAAGTGATTTTTATAAAGTTTTAGACCCTGCCCGCCCCTTAACGACGAGTAGGGTAACGTACATATTCATTCATATGTTGAAGAATAGAATGATCGTCAAAATTCTGAGACACAATGTACTTCATTTTGATAACAACCAGAAATATGTACGCCAGTCCAAAATATATTAGAGCGACCAAATTAAGCGAAGGATTTTTCGCACATACACACCGAATGCTCGGAAATCTGGCGCCTTCGACGATCATGTCTTATGGCTGTTTAGGGTAACTTGTAGTTTCAATGACTTGTATAGATCAAGTTTTGTGCGAGCTTTTAAGTTACTAGTTTTCGGTTGGTAACGGAATCGGCCCTATTCACAGACGCTACACACCATTTAATTGCACTGCTATCATCATTATCGCAAGTCACTAGTGTTCCAGGATATATGAGCTCGTCGACATACCGCCTGATGTACCCCATCAATTTCCACCTCGGATCTAATACGGTTTAGGCTGCCTGACCCTTCACCAACCACCATGTATTTTATTTCAATACAGTTTATGGTCAACCCTATTCTCGCTGTTTATCTCTTAAAAAGTACCAAAACCTCTTCCACAGCTCTACGATCTACACCAATAATATCAGTGTCGTCCGCAAAATCAAGAAGCATGTAAGATTTGTTGATCAGTTTTATCGGAAAGTCATGTTCTCACATGGTCTGCCACAATTCGATTTCGATTTACTGAACTATTGCTTCTTTACCTATCTCCAATAGTTTAATAGCTGAAAGTCTCTCGAAGGCGAGTTGGTTGTTCAATGCGTAGGACGTAAATCTTACAAGCCAGTGTCTACCTTTTTCCCGGCATCGTTCCATTATCCTCTACCATTTATTTCGACAATCGTGGCAATACGTTTCTGCGATTGTCAACACCAGGTGTGTGAAGTTATGAAAGGTAACAACCAGATAAAAACATTTTTTGCAAGAACCGGACAAAAAAAATTAAAAAATGCAATAATCTTTTAGAAACATATTTTTTGTACGAACTAGATAAAAAACGTTCGTGCTCGCATCTCACACGACGCAGTCGAAAATCATTTACGGTCGCAAATCATATACGGTCGAAATAACAGAAACAAAGACAATATAGTACAGTGAACAATAGAGTGTACGGAATGGTCAAATACGGTGTTGAGTGTGATAACATTACATACAAAATCCCTGTGCACATGGTGGACAATGCCATAGAAGTACGCGTGCATGACCTCCCCCCGCAGGTCACCGATCAGTACGTTCGGGAGAATATGTCGCGGTACGGTGAAATCCTTTCCATCGAAAGGGAAGTATGGCGGAATTTTTCCCCGGTATCCGGAATGGCGTGCGAGTGGTACGTATGCATCTACGTAAGACAATTCCATCTTACATCATTTGTGGTCATGGTGGGACACATCCGTGTAAAACGCTGTTTACCTATGAAAATCAGCTGGTTACATGCCAGTTTTGTGAACAACCTGCACACTACGGTAAACCTTGCACCGAAACTGCGAAAAGGACATCTTCAACCAAAGACAAGGTCAACCGTTCAACAATGGAAACTAGTGAGCGCAGTACTCCTGTTTCATGATCAAACCAACCAGCAACTACAACCAAAATACAACAAGGCGCATCTACAGCAACTAGCAACGAGCTCAAGACTGCGAACATCAAGGAAAACGAAAAGAAGACGGAAATCAACAACGAAACCACCGATGCGGCAATTGATGACGAGACGAGTCACGAACAAAGTGCCCCTCAACCCTCGCAGGAGGGAAATGGAAGCTCCTCTCCTCCTATAAAAAGAGTGACAACGAGATCCACTTAAAAAAATGTAATATTTAGAAAATTGGCTAATTCGGCCACGTAAAGCTTGTACGCAAATGGGCCTGAATAAAAATACCTTCTAAATAAAAAATAATAGATAAAAAACTTTTGAATGCTAAAAATTGTAAGAAAATTTAACTTGCTTAATTTTTTTTCACGGGTAGCTAGACGCACTTTGATTTCGCTGTAAATAATTCACAAGTGTTAGATATTCAAATTTTATTCGATATACTGATAATATTAGATAACAAAAACAGAATATTATTCTCAACATTTGCTACTTAGCCATTGTAGACTAGCTGGCGCACCTTCTTGCGAACGTTTCTCATTAAATTCAGTACAGACTTCTTGGCGACAAGTTTTGACACTTTTTTCCAATCTTTTTCGAACTGTTGAATGGTTTTTGGCTGCCGAGACATGTTTCCTAAGATGTGCCTTCGTTAATGCCCAAAATTCCTGAATTGGTCGAAGCTGTGGGCAATTTGGTGGATTCATGTCTTTTGGGACGAAAGTGACATTTTTTGGTACTATACCATTCTACCGTTAATTTCGAGTAGTGGCAAGAAGCAAGATCTGGCCAGAAGACAACAGGATCCTTGTGGCTTCGAATCATGGGTAGAAGTCGTTTTTGTTAACATTCCTTGATGTATATTTCGCTGTTCATTGAAGCAGTGATGATGAAGGGTTTCGAAATCTTACCGCAGCTACAATTTGCTTGCCAGACCATAGCTTTCTTACCAAATTTTTCGACTTCAATCGATGTATCGGACTGGTTTAACACTTGCCCTTCTCGCACCGTATAATATTGTGGTCCCGGCAAGGATTTGTAATCGAGTTTCACGTAGGTTTCGTCGTCCATGATTATGCAGTTCAAATTTCCAGCAAGATTCGTATTGTACAGCTTTCGAACCCTCGGCCTGATCGATGTTTCTTGTTTCGGACTACGTTTTGGTTGTTTTTGCTTCTTATAGGTTCGAGGATTCAAACGTTCTTTAGCACGAAGAACATTTGACTTCAAAGTGCCCACTTTTTTGGCCACATCCCGAACTGAAACCTCATTCTTTCGCTCGAACGCCTTCAGTATACGTTTATCCAACTGAGGGTTAGCAGGACCTTTTTTTCGACCCGTTTTCGGTTTATCCTTAAAGGTCCGCGTTATGTGCACCATTTGTACACAATTTTTCGACGTTGTTCTGCGTCGTCCACGCATTTCGAAACAAACTAATGAAAACGAATAAACAACTGCACAAGTGGTTAGAGAAGAGTGTAAACAACAGGACGCAGCCCTAAAAATTGACAGATTCTGAACCATTGCGAAATGGCAGCGGTTTTTGGTTACGTCCATACTTTCTGGGACAGTCTTTACGATCCACAACGAAACTCGACAGAAAAAGTTTAAGCACAAGAACCGGCTAAAAACATTCGTTTCAAAAGAATCGGTTTTGTTTTTGTTCTTTTTTTTCATTCAATTTTTTTATCCGGCTCTTACGAAAAAAAAGTTTTTAAACGATTTTAGCATTGTAAAATCCGTGTCCGATTTTTGCATTCAATGTTTTTATCTGGTTTTTGCATTCAAAAATACTTGATCGGGTTTTCTAACCCAAGTTGCACTTATCCGATTTTGGCACTCAACCGTTCATATGAATGTAACAAATCATGGTTTGGCAATCATAATCTAATAAGTTCAATTCATAGAGCGTATTTTTTATTTACTTTTGATGATAATTTATTTTTGTTTCATGAATTCATATATTTATCATTATTTGCAGAACTCACACAAATCCAGCACCCCAACGACTGAGGCTTCTTCGAGAGAATCGGAAGTTCCATCACCCTATCAGGGAATCAAGATGGAATCCCCGGCAGAACCGTTCTTTCCACGTCCGTTCAACTTTCACTCGCCACTTTTTCCGCAGGCACTGAATCTAGCGACAAACAATAATAACAATAACAACCACAACAGCAATAGTAATAACGGTAACAACAATCCTGACACCAACAGCACAAGCGCTAACAAACCAACAGACCTGCTCACTAGATTCCTTCCGCAAAAGTGTGATATGATGCCAAACGAGGCGCTTTGGAAGATGAATGAAGAAAGTGAGGCTATAAATAGAGACAACAAAATTGGTAGCAATAACAGCAACAACAACAACAACAACAACAACACCGGTCCCTGCGGCCCCGGTTCTGAGGATCGACAAGCTGTCAATGCTAATTTTAAGATCGCTTCGATTAGTAGCCAACAGGCGGTTGAAAAACAAAGCCCTGCCCGAACAGATACGGAAGCCATCACTGGTGGCCTTTCTAAATTTAATCTCGACAGCACCAATCTAAACCAACATTTACAACCATCCCATGATTCCGCTCCTTCAACTCCTTCCAGCATCCCAGATGATCAGCTTCGGCCAGTGTCCCAGAGCACATGTTCGGGTAAAAAATCAACTAGTCAGGAGAACAAACGAAAGAAAATCGATAAGATTGCGGAGAATCTTCGCACACAGAACACGGCCACGGCAGCAGCCGCGGCTGCTGCTGTTGCCGCAGCATCCTTCAACAAGCACTTGTTACAGTCTTTGAAATTCTCACCGAGCTCGCAATCTCTTTCGCCGCTACATCTATTTACCAAACCTCCCACCGTAACTCCGGTCAGCAATCAACAACCATCATTTCTATCTCATCACTTTCTCACGAATGAAACCGCTTCAAAGACGCCGGAAAATCTGATCCTCGAATCATCACATCCGAGCCCAGGAGCTGGTGCCCTGAACAACTCCAATTCTTCCCCAACACCATCGGCTGCAGCATGTACTTCGTCCGCGACACCGCTAACTTCCTCGATGGCTATGGACATGGCATCGTCATTTAGTGCCAACAGTATGCTCAAGGCCGCCGCTGCCGCCCATTATCTCAATCCCATCGTATCTCAACAACAACAACAGCAGCAGCAGCAACCACAAAAACCGCCCACCAAACTTTTCGCCACGTGCTCCATCTGCAATAAGCAACTCAGTAACCAGTACAACCTGCGGGTGCATCTGGAGACGCATCAAAATGTTAGGTGGGTTTCTGCCGAAGTAATTGTGATAATAACACTTTTAAAACAAAATTCTTGTTCAACTTTCAGATATGCTTGCACCGTTTGCTCGCACGTATCACGCAGCAAAGACGCTTTGAGAAAGCACGTATCGTATCGCCACCCGGGAACACCTAGTCCTTGTGATCCGGACACCAAACGAAAACGTTCAAAGGCAAACCTCGGTCAGATAATCAAACAGGAGTTACTCGGGGACTCAAGTACCATTGGTCACATAATCAAACAGGAGAATCTTAACGAACAGCAACCATCGACGATGATGAGTCCACAGCAGCAACATCAGCTTCTAGTCAATCTCACTTCTCAGGCAAATTCGATTGTTTCGATTCCCAATTTTCTCCAGCAAGCCGCATCGATGCAGTCTGCATTCTCCTCTAAATCAATGCTTTTCAATACATCGCCGATTCCAACATCCTTGGCTACATCCCTGTCTCAGCACCCGGCGATTACGGACACGTGCTCATTTCGTCAACCGAAAGAGCTAGCATCGTCTGTAACGGACAATGCTGACCCCAGAGCCTCATCACCAATGGAAACAACCACCGTCAAAGTCAACAACGGATCATCGGAGAATATGGATGAGGAACATCCAAACTCGGGCGATACATCCAAATCAGTCGGGCCTTAAACGGTTACAGGAATTCTTTACTAGTCATGTTCTTGGAATACCATCACTCTAGCAATAAGTAGTGGAATGATTTTATGAAACAAAACTATTTTTATAAAAGACATTAATTTAAACAAGTAAACAAGTAAGCTATTTACACACAGATAAACCAGGTGAAGATAACCAAGCCCCTCATATGACATTTTTGTGTTTTTTACCCTATTTTTTTACATTAATCTACTTCCCTAGCTGTGATAGTCATTCAATCGTACAGACTTGAATTGAACAAACAACTTCAGAGCTGAATCATATCAACCCTGGAGTTCTCTATCGTCTCCCAAAACGGTTTTCTCAAATATTCTTGTAAATTGACATTTTTATCTGTGAGTAGTTAATCGCTATCCTCTGAAAACATGACTTCAAAATTACCAGCTATCAATCAATATTCCTGTTCTGAACCAAAAACTTGAAAAAGACACAAACTGTCCCCATCTTTTCGTCATAGCAAAGTGCCTTGAAAATGTGGATAAGCTTTAGAAAGTAACAATCATTGTGTACCAGTGCCTTTCTATCTGATAATAATTATAATAATAGCACAAAAAGAGAGTTGTTTCGTAAATTTAGAACAATCACGTACTATACTATCGTAAAAAAAAGAGATGTGAAACTTGAAAAAGACAGTACCAAGTAGGACATTTGAATGTTTTAGTTGTTTCTTTTTATAAATTTTTAAAAAAATATTCAAATATTCTCTAAATATAGTAGCATAAGTGGTATAATATTTTAAACTAAGTAAATGTTGTAGAGTCACATTTTGAAACACTGTGCTAGTGGAATTAATCGACATTGATGGCAATATTATCTTATAAATGACACACATTTAACCTTACTCCAGCGGCCAACTGTAAGGAATGTTTGGATTTCTATATGGAGATTACCGAAATAATCACGAAATAAAACTAAAACTTTGGGATTTGAATCAAATGGGTGTTTTTTTTTCAAATGCTAGACACATTGGTCCAATTACTTCTGAAATATAATGTTATTGCTTCATAAGCATTCATCACAAGGGATAGTGATTACAGAACTGCACAGCTGCTAGCTGAGGTGTTTCTTTTCAATCCCAGTTCTGCACTTTTTGGTCTCATAAATGTTTATTCAGTAAGCTAATGTACAAGATAGTAATGCTAATGTACAGCCATAAAGATGTTTATGATAGTTATACTAATATTGCTCCCATTTCACACTTTGATTGTCTATAAATTCAATTTTCTTATTAGCTTATGACTGTATTTAAGGATGAAGAGCGACTATTAGGATATTCGAATGTTTTAATAAATATATTATTACGATTTAGATTGGAGTGTATGAAAGGCATGTCTATAGTCACTAGTCACAACAAGCTAGAATGTCTCGAATTGGAACGTTGGATGATGTTGCCCTGGAACTAGCATCTAGACTTTACGTCTGACTGAAACTACAAGGATCAGTCCCACTGGGTTGTTCGAACTATTGATGTGGAACAAATCAACCACAATTTCAAATGATCGACGTTCTCTATTAAACTAAGAATAAGAAACACTTAAGCGGACCTTACACGATCATTAAAAGTGTCATTACTAAAAAATAATGTCAAGTTAATGAACGTGTAAGGTGCAGTAATAACGAGTTCTGCATGCAAATTTGGAATATCATTACTTAGTGATCATTTAAAATGACATTAATAATTCTCGTGTAAGCGCCGCTTTAAATCTTCGAATTTCCGGGTAATTAGTTTGTATCCAGCAAAATTATATCAATAGCCACATCGTATGCAATCATGTTTAGTGGTGAGAACAATTGCCATATTTTTTTTCTTTTTGAAAAAATAAAACCAAAGTCACTGAAATGTAGAATCGATTCAAAATGGTTCCGTCAGTCTTGTATGGCAAAAGTCCTGCAGAAACAGAACCGTTAATAGCCGCTAGGCGAAAATGTCTGCCGGAAACGGTTGTTGCATTGTTGCCACACTCTTGCCGGAATACTGACAGAATGCCGGCGAAAATTTCTGGCAGACATAGCCCGTTGTCTGGGGGAAATCTTTCAGCCGCGTAAGAATGGGCTTTCACTTTAAATCAAATTCATATTCAAGGGATCAGGTTTATTTCACCGAAAGTCATTTCGCTAAAATAGTCATTTCGCCGAATTCCGTTTCGCCGAAAGCCGTTTCGCCGAAAGCCGTTTCGCCGAAAGCCGTTTCGCCGAAAGCCATTTCGCCGAAAGCCGATTCGCCGAAAGCCATTTCGCCGAAAGCCGTTTCTCCGAAAGCCATTTCGCCGAAAGGGTCATTTCGCCGATTCCTGCGATTGTCTTAATATTATAATTGGAATTGATTTGAAATAAACATAAATGAATGATAAAACGTTAACGCCCGTTTTGTTGACCTACAATTGTACTTCTTGAATAAAGATTGATTCTTGTACTCTTGAATAAAGATAGATTTATGAACCTCAGAACGGAGTTCCCAAGGAAACTTGTTGACTATTAGCCACAAAGCATCAAAGCAATTGCATAGGTGTATCTACCAAGCAAATGTATGTGGTATGTTCCGTTTACTAAGTTGAAAAATATCTAATGCGGCTTCGCCACATCGATTTGATTCGTGTGCTGTCCGACCTCGCTACCGATCGTTCGGACCTAACTAAAGCAAAGAAACCTAGCTTTGAGTAGACCGGGCAAACGAGGCGGTTACAGGTTTGCATGCAAGAGGCCGCCGCTTCCGACGACTTTCGGCGAAATGGCATTCGGCGAAATGGCATTCGGCGAAATGGCATTCGGCGAAATGACTTCGGCGAAATGACCCGCTCCCATATTCAAGTTCTCTTTGCATGCAATTATAAACGTTAAGTCTCGTTTGCATTTCGCAAATCGTGGTCACGCTTTGGTTGCCTAAGCGTGTCATTTTGATGAAAGCAATAAAGCTTCTGATTATAGAAATTTTTCCTCCGATTAATACTGGAAATTATTCTTAGGCTATCAAGAATAATTTTTAAATCTTTCCAATTCCGAAGCAGATCCAACTAATCTAATTAAATCTAACAAACTTTCAAAAACTTTGAACGTTATTGCATGTTTTTGAGATCCATCTTGCTCGTTACGTGTTTGACTCGAATCTCAAGATCAAGTCTTTGTCGAGGTGTTTCTTGATCGGATTGTTTTCAAACACTCTATCAACATGCCCGGCCCAGCGTAGCTGCCCAATATTGGCCGCGAGTGTACATTGATCATCCTCCATAAGCAATATCCAAGAGTTATGCCCAAGGGGTAAAAAACTTTAAAAATGCACATTTAATTTTAATTCTATAAAAATCTCAATCTTAGTAATACAAAAAACTACAAAGGGCGAAACTGTGATTCCATTTGTTTTAGTAAGCTTCGCCCTCCATTATAATGATGTGATTATAAAGATATTCTTGGGTTGCACAATTCTGTTTGAAAGTCGAACTGGTAATGTCAAAACGGATTTGCTTGAAAAAATGTTGGAACTGGCAACACAAGTTGATAAGTTATTGATTTTGAAAAACAGTTACCAGTAGCCTTGGTAACTACATATGGAATGTAAACAAAAACAAGGGATTCTCACTTGAAACGAAACCAGTTGGCGCGCTGGCAGGTATTAAATGCATTCTTTCAAAGAGTTTTGAGTCATTTTTGCTCATTTTTTTTAATTTGTTTTTTTTCATAGCCAGTCAGATACCTCTAGCTTCGACTATCAGTTCGATGTTTCTTTCCATAATCTTCACAATATCAACATCGTCAGGGAAGCCAAAGAGCTGTACGTACTTTCGGAAGATCGTGTTGATCCTCGCTCTTCGAAGCAATATTGAACAAGAGACGAAAGAATCCAAAACCATGCCGTAGACTTGAGACGACTCGAGAGCGTCCCAGATACTTGGACGTAGCACATTACTCTATCCATCGTTGCCTCGAAGAATCACGTCAAATTATACGGAAATCCGCATTCGTGCATAATCTGCCATAGCGATTGTGTCGTATGCCGCTTTGAATTCAATGGCGCGTTGAATTTTCGACACTTCTGGAGTACTTGTCTCATAACGAATATGTAATTCGTAGTGGCGTACCGTACCGGCAACGCAAATTATTCACTACCAAAAATTTGATTTCGGTTGTTTAAGGTAATAAAAAACTTCTCTTGTGTTATCTTCAGAGGGAATATATTCATATAACTAAGCATTGATCACTTTCATAACGTGCCCAGAATTACATTCCTCGTTTACAGTTTTGCTCGAACTTCCTGGTTTGAAACTAGTCCACCAAGCCGATTGAATGTAGACATTTTGATAACTCGCTCCAGGCGACCACAGTGTTTCTATAAACTCGAATGAATTATTGTTATTCCACCAATGAGGGCATCAATGTCTCTCGCATTCAGTTTATCAACCGATCCACCACCTGATGTGTTCCCTGATCGTGCATTCCAATTAAAGGAAAAATTTTGAAGAATCGTTCTACCGATGCCAAATTATCTTTTTTGATTGCATCTTCAAACTTTTGACAAACGACGTTGCGGATCTGTGTTGTTGCTTGTTCTAGCGTAGAAACAGCTTTTCGAACGGAAGCTATCGATCCAGACACGTCATCAGTAATTTTTTGTAAAAGATTCTTAATAATGAAATGTGGAATTATTCCACAACTATTTCAAACTGTTTGTTTATTTATTCTGGTGCTCCTTGGTAACTAGTTCATAGCAACTTAAACAGTGTTGCTCGAATAGTTAGTTTTTGTCATTTTCAAGGGGTCGCTATATTTATGGTAACTGGTGGTAAATCGCACACGAACACTTTTTATTCCGATTTTTCTTCGGAGTGTCTGGTCGTGTCGTCGGTTTAACCATACGAGTATAGTGGATTTCCGCACACAATAAAATCAGATGATGTTAACAATATGCAAGCTTACTTTTACTATGAATGGTTTTGGCTCTAGAATAGTAATATTGAACTGTATATCGTATGAATAACTACTACAGTTGGAATGTTTAGCATAACCGTGATAGCATCTTATTTTTACATTGTACTTATTGTTTTAACTAGTGCTATGGTATTTTTGATATTTCACTTCTGGTTCGTTCGAAACACAGAATTATGGTTGATTTGACAATGGTGAAGATCATTCGAACTTGCGAAAATGTTTAAAAGTTATATTAATTGAAATTTTGATGCAAGAATAACAAGAGTACATTAAAACCTGCTTTATTTTCCTAATACATTTTTACACTGATTTAACATTATATAAAGAATAATTCAAAAAATTTTAAAAATTTATTTATACAATCAAAAAATATTATGGTAACAGTTACTATATAGAGGGCCAACTTGACCATGTGGGTATAGTGGTTTTTAACCGACTATTAAATCAGATGATTTCAACAATAATCAAGTTCATGTTTACTATAAATGGTATCGGCTCTAGAATAACTAATACGATTGAGATGGTCAGCTTAACCATGACCGAATCTTTATTTACATTGTAGTTTTTGCTATAACCAGATCCATGGTATTTTCGACATTTCACTTCTAGTTATTTCGAAACTAAAAGCAGTGGCTGATTCAACAATTTTGAATCCGGGAATCGAATGATATTCGTCGTTTTTTACATCAATCGCTTGATGTTGCTTCTACAGCGACCGATAATGAATAATGAACCGTATACGAGACGTCAATTTCACTGGGAAACATAGCCATTGCCGGCAAAATTGTTGAAAAATTTAAATTCAACGACGGAAACTGTTGATGCTACAAACTTTACTCACCTGCAAGATATATGTTGATATGGACTACATGACTAGTGTTTTCAAACTTCATAATTGTCTTTTAAACCATGTTTCTATTTATGGTAACATTATTATACAGTGAACATGTTTACATGGTAGCAATAACTATTTCGCTTCTCATATATATCTAGGTTCGAGAGCAATTTCATCTTACTAAAAATTGTTATTTTAACTATTTGTTCTTATGTTTGAGATGACTAATATTGTCAGGATGACCATGCCAGAAAAGTCATTAATACAAATAGTTTAGTCAAGTCGCAGTCTTTGTTGTCTAGTAGTTTATACAATACAGTTGGTGAATATTCATATATCATGATTGTTGCTACTATTTAAGCGTATAGTTGAAAGGACAATGAAGAACAGGTTACGGTTACTATGTTTTTTTCTCAGTGTACATATCATTTAATTTTGTTAATATATAAAATATATTCGAAGCTGCCAAGCTGCTCGGTACTAGCTGTCCAAATCAACCAGTATAACCAAATAACCCTTCTTCGCGGTAAATAATTAAGTGGAAATAAACTATCAATGCTTCTCTCGGAAAATATATGAGGTTCGTAGTGCACCCGAACATCTTGAAACCGGAACATACCTCTTCCGTGACACTTGTAGAGTGCGCAGTGGTATATACGCTCAACGAGCAACAAAATATTCGCTTGCTGAGTGGGTCGTTACACGAAATTCTTACACAACTGCTCGTTCCTGAGTGTTACATTAACATTGGCAAAAATTCTTACTGGGAACCAAGAATGAACTTGAAACTGCCGAACGCAGCCAGTGGCGACTGTTTTTTTTTCGCGTTTGATGTTCATCAAGCTCATTTGTCAAGCAAAACGAGCGCGCGCTTGTTTGTTTTCGGTACAGACTTTCGTGTCGAAATATATTTCATTCAAACTTTTCCGTCTAATTATATTTTGTTAGTTATTTGTTACGCTGTTATCATCATGAATAAAACCAAGGACAAGTTGAACAGTTCTAACACGCTACTTAATTACTTCGCCAAGTCACCGGGGACACCAAAACTCAAACTACAATCTTCCTCGTCGAGCTCGGTAAAAAAGCCGGCTGCTGCCGGAAGTACTAGCAGTGCAAGCTCGAAAGATTTAGTTCGATCCTTCGGTACGGCAAACAAAAAGAAGGAAGTGGACAGCGACGATGAAGGAATCAAACCAATGAAACGGCGTCGGATTGTCATGAATGATAGTTCGGATGATTCGGATACCGAGAACCATGCTAAAAATGATAGAACCCCTCCAAAAGTAGAGTTGTCATCATTCCAGCGTATTGAACAAGCTGATTCGCCGGCACAAAAGAAAGTTAAGCTTGATAAGGCGGAAAATCTAAACGACGAGAAAGATATGCTAGAGGAAACAGCGACTGATAGTACTCCTGCACTAGACGAACCAATTGTATGGGCTCACCAAAAACTGGACTTTTTGAAACCGGAGAAAATTAAGGACATTCAGGGAAACAAATTGGGAAGTGAAAAATATGATTCGAGAACTTTGTATGTACCAGAATCACACTTAAATACCTTGACACCGGTGAGTTGTTCAGTTTGACGAAGTGACGAATAAAATAATTTATAAAGGTTTGTTTTAGGCTATGCGGCAATGGTGGGAAATAAAATCTCGACACATGGATTGTGTACTGTTCTTCAAAGTTGGAAAATTTTACGAGTTATACCACATGGATGCAACGGTTGGAGTGAAGGAGCTAGGATTTTCCTACATGAAAGGCGATTTTGCTCATTCCGGGTTTCCGGAGACTGCGTACGACCGAATGGCCACCTCACTGATAGAGAAAGGATACAAAGTAGCACGGGTAGAACAAACCGAAACACCCGAGATGATGCAAGAACGGTGCAAGCGAACTAAATCCAATAGCAAATATGACAAAGTTGTAAAACGAGAGGTTTGTCAGGTGTCCCTCAAAGGAACGGAGGTATTCGGTCAACAAGTGCAGATGTCGTACCATCATCAGCCTAGATACATGCTGACTTTAACGGAATGTTTCAAATCTAAAACTGGTGGTCGGTACGGGGTGTGTTTTATCGATACATCATTGGGAACGTTTCATCTGGGGGAATTCAAGGATGATACACATGGGTCTCGTCTACTCACGCTACTATCACACCATACACCCGTTTTAGTGCTGCATGAGCGAAGCACTCAATCGTCGGGAACTCAACAGATATTTAAAACCGCACTTGCCGAAATTCGAAAGGAAGCTCTGACTGGTGAATCTCAGTTTTGGTCAGGGGAAAAAACTCTCAAGTATTTAGCGGAGAATTTCTATGGAAATTTCAGTGATGACAAGTGGCCACCAATTTTCCGATCGTTGATCGACGAAAATGATCACTTAGGTCTTACACCGAATGAAGGCTTTAAGCTGGCACTGAAAGCGCTCGGAGGTAGCATCTGGTATCTAAAGCAATGCCTGTTGGATCAGCAAATTATTTCATTGGCTAGTTTTGAATTTTACATTCCTCCGGATGATGTTGAAACACTAAAGGATCTGAAGGTTGTTAACTTCAATAGATTCATGGTTTTGGATTCTGTCACCCTCAGTAATCTGCGGATTGTCGAAGGAGAAAATTCTTTGATTGATAAATTGGACCATTGCTGCACTAAGTTCGGCAAACGACTGCTACATCACTGGGTATGTTCACCTAGCTGTGAACGGGAGGTGATTGTTGAACGACAAGAAGCCATAACGGAGTTGTTGGAGGACATTACGTTACTTCAAAGTGTGCGACAGATTCTTGGTGAGTTGCCGGATTTGGAGCGAATGCTGGCACAGATTCATACATTCGGGAATGCCGAACGAAGCAAGGACCATCCCGATGGAAGGGCCATACTGTACGAGGAGAAAACCTACGGCAAAAAGAAGATCCACGATTTTATCAGTACCCTGAAAGGATTCAAGTCGTTAACAAATTTGCCCAATCTATTTGCTAACGTGTCTTCAAAACTTCTTATAAAATTGACGCAAACGGCCAAGGGTGGTGGATCATTTCCTAACATGGTAGATAAAATCAACTTTTTCGAGCAGGCTTTCGATCACGAAGAAGCATTAACAGATGGAGTGATTGCTCCGGAGAAAGGTCTCGATGCCGAGTATGATGCCGTCGAGCAGGAAATTAATGAGATTAAGGAGGAATTGGAGGAATATAAATGTGAGCAAGAAAATTATTTTGGTTGCAGAATAGCTTATCACGGAACGGACAAAAAACGTTTTCAGTTGGAAATTCCGGAAGAATCGGCAAGGAAAGCTAACAGCCGATATAGCCTAGAAGGACAGAGAAAGGGCAAAAATGGGGTCAAACGATTCCACACGGATGAGACACGAGATTTTTTGAAGCGTATGATGCAAGCTGAAGATCAGCGTAAGAAAGTGTTAAAGGATTTAGCGCGAAGAATATTTGAAAAGTTTTCCAGTAGCTATGAGCTGTGGAAAGCATGCATTGATTTGACCGGTACGCTGGATGTGCTGACCGCCCTAGCAGAATATGCCCGCAGTGAGGGCAATACGTGCGTACCCGAGATTCTGACTGACGAAAACGATCAAATTCTGGAGCTGGAAGATGGAATTCATCCTTGCGTCAGTGACACAGAAAATTATATACCAAACGGTATCTGCCTTGGATCAAATGAAGCGCGCCTGGTTCTGTTAACTGGACCAAACATGGGTGGAAAAAGCACTCTCATGAGACAGGTTGGCGTTTTGGCTGTAATGGCTCAAATCGGATCCAGGATTCCGGCTACGAGCTGCCGCATGACCCTAATTGACAGGATTTTTACTCGACTAGGAGCAAATGACGATATAATGGCCGGACATAGCACCTTCTTGGTGGAATTGAACGAAACATCGATCATATTGAAACACGTAACCGAAAGGAGTCTAGTTTTGTTGGATGAACTTGGTCGAGGAACTGCCACCTACGATGGCACATCGATTGCAGGAGCTGTTGTGAATTTCCTAGCCAACCAGAAATGTCGAACTATGTTTTCCACACATTATCACAACCTGGTTGATAACTTCACTGGAGACAAACGAATCAGTTTAGGTCACATGGTAAATCAAGCAGTTTCCTCTCAAATATTTGATATTTTTTTCACATACTTGTTATTTTTTTCGACAGGCTTGTATGGTAGAAAACGAAGACGATGAAGATCCTACACAGGAAACTGTTACATTCCTCTACAAATATTCGAGCGGAGCCTGCCCGAAATCATATGGTTTCAACGCAGCTAAATTAGCAGATATGCCACATTGCATCATCAAACGTGCTCACGAGGTAAGCATTAGTTGAATCGCATCTATATTCCGATTGATACGAGTTTTCTTCATCCGATATAGATATCCAAAACAGTCGAAGCCGAAGCACTGAAACGTAAAATATTCACCAAATCGCTCCTTCAGGCCAATCCCAGTGAAGTGACGGAATTATTACGGAAACTCAAAGCGTGCCATTTCTAAAGCAACTTTTATGCTCTCAATCAATCTGGGTGAGAAATTTCACCGATAAATTTATTATTGCATAGCAGTTATTCGTATACGATGTTACTCTTCCTCTGGTAAAAAAAACTGTTAATAAACATCTTACTGGCATTGTATAATGTTATGTGACAATGGTGAATTTTGCTTAGACCTTATTACTTGGACGCTTCCCTAGCAATCTTATTCCATTACACAGACTGCGCACAGCCAGTTTTACCTTTGACCTTTGGAAAACAAAAAACAAGATTTGGACACACGAACTTAGGCGAAGAGAGTAGTTGAGGCCAATTTTTACAAGCAGCTTATGAATGAAGTTCTGGGAATATTTCCGAATGTTTCGATACCTGTTTTTACTCGCTGTTGAGTAAGATTTATTCCTATCTTAAAGACAACCGATTCCAGTTGGCCGTAGAAGTCCATGACTTGTTGCGCTTTTTCAGGAACACAATCGATTATATGGTGAAAGAGCGATGCACAATTCCTGCGTATTCATGATAGACATGTTCTTCTTGGCCATTTGGTCGACATTGACTAGTTCGACTGGTATAGAATGTTGTTATAAGAAAATTATGGTGCTAAACTTTTCAACATATTGAATATAACAGACTTTTTGATCAAGGCATGTGGTTCTTCATTCATTAGAGACTAACTTTTCATTGATGAAGAAACGCGCCGCTTGAGCCAATTAGTTCTGATTCTAATTCTCAAAACGAAATACTGAGAAACCTCAGTTGTTCTCCGCACTTATAAGGACGGTTTTTCGAAGAACTTTGTCCGCTAGTGGCGAAATGCTTTTTAATTTTTTTCCTGTATTTATTTATTTATTAAACAAAGTCTGACTGAAGTCTAAATGGACTAACAGAGTGGGAAAAAGCCCATCTTAGTTGAAAAATGTATGTCATTCTCAGATAGGCATAAAACAACTATCTTTTAAAAACAATCACCAAAAATTACATGATAATCTTAGTGATGAAACCCAATTGAAGTGTTGCTTTCGAAACGATTTGTGAACGATGAACATCGAACGTCAGTTTAGCATCCAACTGTACACCAAGATCACACACTTGAACCACTCTAGGGATAATTGTACCATCAATGTTATAGTCAAATATGACTGTAGATGAAATCCTATGAAATGTGATAACTTGACACTTAGCTACACTTATGATGAGTTTGTTTTTCCTGGACCAATCGGTGAACAATGTAAGCAGACATTGTAGTCGCCGGCAATCATCTACACTAAACAGTGAGATTTTAAATCATCTGCGTAGACTAATTCACATCCATCTCCCAAAAGCAACGCCACATAGTTGAAGAATAATACGAATAACAGTGTGGTCCTAAGTTACTACCTTGTGGGACACCTGATTTATTCGAAAACTAGGATGATGTGCTGTGGCCTATTTTCGCGCGTAAATTCCTATCGGATCAAGATTCGAGTTGCGAGCAGCTTTGAGATCGGTATAGATAACATCCATTTGTATTTTAGCTTCCATACGTATTGTGCACTGCGATGTGAATCACAATTATCTCGAATAATTTCGACAATGCCGAGAGCTTGTTATTCCACGATAATTCGCTACAACCACTTTTATAAATAAGACAAATAAACGACTCGTACGAGGGAACCTAGCTTACTCAAACGATCGATTGGAAATGATGCTCAATGGTTCTGCTAAAGTTGAAATACAGCGACACAAAAAAACGGTATGCCATCCGGACCAGGAGAAAAGGAGCGTTTAAGTTTTTTTGCTGCTTGCTCAACCAAGTTTAGTGTAACGGTAAAAATATCCCAATTGAACACATCGGTAGATACATTTGAAGCAACAGCATAGATTCCTAATGTTTCTCCAACATAATTTGCATATATATGCTAAAATTCATGTAATAAATTAATGAAAATTGTATCTCCAATCACAAACTGAGAACACATTTGTTTGATTTAACATTCTCAACTACCTCATAATCAAACGGATATTTATGTTGCGATATATTTACTGACAAACACCATTTGATGTAACTCAACTCCAGAAGATTTAAATAAATCAATAAATTATAAATGGATAGTTGGAGTTATTGACCAATTTTTTACAAATATTTTTTTGTATCGAATTACATGGATTATTTTGGACTCGATAGGTCGAACAAAACCGGATCCGGTCCGTTCCGTGTCATTCTTTAATCAACATTGACCATGAGCTTCACTCTGTGGTCATGAATTTTTGGTAATGAGCTAAACTCAGGGTGGCAAGTGACCGGGAAAATCTGGAAAACCGGGAATTTGATTTTACCGGGAAAAAGCCAGGATTTTTAGTGAAAAACCGGGAAAAATATTACTAGCCCTAATATGAGTAACAATTGTTGGCATCATAATTTTCTTATTCAACCAGTGAAAGTAGGAGACAATACCAAATTTTGCGTTTGAGCGAAATCTTCAGTCAAAGTGTTGAAACAACTTATTGCCCCATACAGGTTCTATATTGAACAATACATTGGAAATTGGGCCAACATCCCCATGTCTCGTCCAACGATTTTGTAAGGGTTTAACAGCAGTTTTAAATTAATCAGAAAGCATCAGAACTTTCTGAAGCTGTTATCAAGAACAACACAATAGAAGCTCATTTTGAAAAATAAGCATAATTTGGATACTTCTGTTGGATTCATGACATTTAGAATGAATATTCATCACACTTGGCAAAGTATCAAGATAATATCGGAATTTTTTTTAACAAAATTATTCAAAATTCTTAGGAGCCTTCATGTTTTAAAGTTTGCTAATAATGACCATCTTGAGACAGTACTTGTGTTATGCTCATATTTGTGTGAGATTTCAATCGGATTCACAAAATTGGAAAAGTTGTCGACTTTGATCTTATCAACCGTTTGATTTTCTTCCTTGAGAGCTGAAACTTTTTTCTGAGGACCAGTATAGACCCTTAGAATATGGTTTGATTTGTTCAGTGAATTTATGTTTAATTTTCTTTTATAGGTTTTTTCCATAATAGGATCACAAGAACGTTGATACACTGAAGTCTTTTTTTATGCGAATTTACGTACCGCATAAAAAAACCGCATAACTCTGAAAACTCCCATAAAAGAAACCGCATAACTCTGAAACTTCGCATAAAAAAAGACCGCAGAAGGGTAAACCGCATAACTCTGAAAATTCGCATAAAAAAACCGCATAACTCTAAAAATTCGCATAAAAAAAGTCGCGTAAAAAACCGCATAAAAAAAGATCTCAGTATATAGATGAAGGAGAATTGATTTTAGTTTGAGATTTTGGTATTGATACACTCCTAACTTTAATAATCTAATGATTTAAATCAAGGACGGCTTTTATCGTATCAAAGAACGCTCACTAGCAACTTTTCACACGATTCAATCAGTGCCATCAAAGAGAGACGGAGCAACAAAAAACCGGCATGTTTCATTTAACATAGAATGGACACCAGTGCGAAAGCGAATTTCTCTCCTCCGTGACCCTTCTGAGCATCACTCTGCTGTAGGGATTCGCTCTGAAGCAACTCTCGTTTTGCGATCCGATTCTATATGGGCAGTAAATAATTGCGATATAATCATTTTACTATTGCCGCTTATTCCAGCTATGTGCATTAACCTTTGTAAGAGTTGTGTCTATGAAAATGAATGTGAATGCTCCACACAAGGGTTTTGAAATATTGCAACCTAGTATGAGAATCATCAAGTCGAATCATCGATTCGATTTTCTGCCATAATTGTCAACCTGCGTTTCTCTCTTGGTAAATTCCACACAGCGCCAATCATTATCAGACAGTAATTTTTTTTAAGGGCCGTGAAATACTTAGAGTATGAAGTGGAGCGAAGAAATGTAGAAAAATTCTCTCGCGGTTCATGCATTGAGAGACTCGAGTTCTTGTAGCATCTTCTACCGGATTGAAAATGTTGTATACAATATAGAAAAAAATCGAGCAGTTTCTGTAAAATTTTCGGCAATCACCAACACTGATTTAAATAATGTATGGCTGTATCGATATTTCCCAGAACAATTTCATGTTTCACATTGCTTCCGATATGAGATCTAAAGGGTGATTTTTTAAGAGCTTGAGAACTTTTTTAAACAATAAAACGCATAAAATTTGCAAAATCTCATCGGTTCTTTATTTTAAACGTTAGATTGGTACATGACATTTACTTTTTGAAGATAATTTCATTTAAATGTTGACCGCGGCTGCGTCTTAGGTGGTCCATTCGGAAAGTCCAATTTTGGGCAACTTTTTCGAGCATTTCGGCCGGAATAGCCCGAATTTCTTCGGAAATGTTGTCTTCCAAAGCTGGAATAGTTACTGGCTTATTTCTGTAGACTTTAGACTTGACGTAGCCCCACAAAAAATAGTCTAAAGGCGTCAAATCGCATGATCTTGGTGGCCAACTTACCGGTCCATTTCTTGAGATGAATTGTTCTCCGAAGTTTTCCCTCAAAATGGCCATAGAATCGCGAGCTGTGTGGCATGTAGCGCCATCTTGTTGAAACCACATGTCAACCAAGTTCAGTTCTTCCATTTTTGGCAACAAAAAGTTTGTTAGCATCGAACGATAGCGATCGCCATTCACTGTAACGTTGCGTCCAACAGCATCTTTGAAAAAATACGGTCCAATGATTCCACCAGCGTACAAACCACACCAAACAGTGCATTTTTCGGGATGCATGGGCAGTTCTTGAACGGCTTCTGGTTGCTCTTCACTCCAAATGCGGCAATTTTGCTTATTTACGTAGCCATTCAACCAGAAATGAGCCTCATCGCTGAACAAAATTTGTCGATAAAAAAGCGGATTTTCCGAATGGACCACCTAAGACGCAGCCGCGGTCAACATTTAAATGAAATTATCTTCAAAAAGTAAATGTCATGTACCAATCTAACGTTTAAAATAAAGAACCGATGAGATTTTGCAAATTTTATGCGTTTTATTGTTTAAAAAAGTTCTCAAGCTCTTAAAAAATCACCCTTTATATCCTATCCTAATCTAAGGTGGCGAAATATATAACTAGTTGAATTGATCATTGCTTAATTTGCAATACTGAAGTCAGTTTGAGTAATGAAATGTGACTTTGATCTTCTAGATCTAGATCAATTGTAGAAGGATTTCTCATAGAAGATAAATTAGTTGGGCTATTTGGAAATAAAACTGGTTAAAAACCAGCGGAGAATTCATCATAAAGAACTCGCACTTTCTGATTACTTCACGAGAGATGCTTAGCATTTTGAATCCTATTAGGAAAAAATAGATCGCTATCTAGTCCGTTCTTGCAGCTATCATTTGACTTATTTGCTCATCAACGCATGCGTAAACTCATCAAATCGTAAACATGCTGCATTTCAAATATGGATTAACATGAAATCTTGATGTTCGATTTTGGAAATCTCAAAATTTTATGTCCCAGAGAGTTAATTTTTTTCAAAAAGCAAATTGGAGTGCCATAAAATTTGAAAGTTTGACGTGATTTTGTTTGGTAAAATTTTTGTAATAATAGAAATTCTCTAAATTTGTACAAAACTTCTTGAGATTCTTTGAACGGATATATAGTTTTGTTCATCAATACATTGTTTCTGGTCAAGATTCCAATTTAACAGCATAAAAATGTAAATGTCATCGTTTGAATCTTCGTTTTATATAAACATGTGAAAAACTACAAATATTTATATACATTTACAAATTCACCGATATTTTAAGGTTTTCTTTTGATAGTAGGAAAATGGTAGTTGGGTAAAAATTGTAGCAATCAAATGATTGGTAAAAATATATAGATCATCGCTTTGAATTTCGAGATATTTACGAGATATTACGATGTAAAAAGTCTCACCTTTTCTGAGGTCATCTATCTACTGGTTTCATTATAACTCTGGGTAGACAATTTTTCGTTAGTTTCAGTGAATCTTATTTCTGGAGGTAGTACCTTTCCAATGGTGAACAAATTTCGAAAATCGGTTGACTAAGTGTGGAAGAGTTCAATATTTTCTATGTTTGTGCGTTTATGCCAAAGGAAAGAAAATAGGAAAGCAGATAGGGCATATTGGGTGCGTGAAAAAAAGCTGGAACGGGAAAGATCAAATTTTCATTGGTTTATCTTTGTGCTGGTTTTGTGCGGTACCCACTAATACCAAAACCTAAATGACTACAATATGTTTGCGGCCATAAGATCGTAAATTCGTTTTCGCCTGAGATGTCAGGATAGACATAGCACTTCGGTGTAAAAAAGTGCATTGTAAATAGCAATGACTTTACGTCTGCTTAGCGGATTATGTTGATCCGCGAGGTGGCATTAGCAGTCAACATAATCTGCTAATGCACTGATGAGCTGAATGCGAAACGTAAAACAATCAAAATAGTAATGTGCACTTTAGCACAAACCGGTACCCACGAGGTACCAAAACCTTAATGACTCTAATATTTTTGAATCAATCTATGAACTACATAAAATTCGAAGGTGTAAAGTTTCTGAGAGATTCGTTGAAAAATAGCTTAACTATGACAGCTCGAAGTAACCGTTCCAACTTTTTTTTAAGGATTCTTAGTGTCAGTAGGATCGAAGTATTAGCCATACAATGATTATAAATCGCTAAAAATCGGCTGCGAAATCTGTTGAAAGAGAAAGGAAAAATTCCACAAAAGGAATGTAATGCCAAGACTTTGCTTTTTTACGCGATTCTCCGGAATAACGAGTTTTTTTATACTGATTTTCAAAGCTAAGTAGTTATTTTTACTCGGATTTCCAAGATCACGCGTTTTTTACGCGGAATCCTAAAGTTATGAGGATATTCGAAGTTTTACGGAATAATAAGAATTCCATTCAGAAGTAGATCACGAGAGACAGAAATTTCTAAATTGTGGAAAGTTTCACATCTTATGAGTCGAAAATACAGTCAGATCCTGCACGAACACAGTTTTCCGGATAAACTGAAGTGGTTGGTCAAAGCAAGGATGGATAGAGTGATGTGCTACGTCCAGTATCTGGGACGCTCTCGAGTCCCTTCGAATCTCGGAGAGGAATACGGCAAGTGATGAACTCTCTTGTATCTTGTTCAATATTGCTTTGGAAGATGTGATTCGAAGAGCGAGGATCGACACGAGTGGCACGATCTTCCGAAAGTCCGTACAACTTTTTGGCTTCGCTGACGATATTGATATTGTGACACGTAACCTTGAGAAGATGACGGAAACCTACATCGAACTGAAAGCTGCAGCTAGGCGTATCGGACTGGCCATAAATGCGTCAAAAACAAAATACATGAGAGGAAGAGGCTCTAAAGAAAAAAACACTACGCCTCCCAACACGAATATTGATAGACGGTGACGACATCGAGGCCACGAGAAATGGCCTATGTTGGCAGAGGACCAACGCGCCCTTAATGTTTTCGAAAAAAAGGTACTGAGGACCATCTATGGCGGAGTGCAGATGGAGGACGGAGCGTGGAGATGGCGAATGAATCACGAATTGCAACAGCTGACAGTAGAGCTACCCATCGTACAGACAGCTAAAATCGGACGTCTACGATGGGCTGGACATGTTGTAAGGATGTCGGACGACAGTCCAGTGAAAATGGTTCCTGAATCTAAACCGACTGGGACAAGAAGAAGAGGAGCGCAGCGAGTGAAGGGTGATCTACGAAGCATCCGTGTCTTGAGTGGCTGGCGACGAGCAGCTATGAACCAAGTTATGTGGAGACGTATCCTTGATGCAGTAAATGACACCCCAGGACTATAGCTTTAGGTAAGGTAAGGTAAGGAGTCGAAAACACCCAACAACCCAGTCGAAAAGCACGCTAACAAGCACAAAACCTAACAAACAAATGACCGATGGCGCTTGCTATATACACTGGAGTCTCCGTTCAGAGGCTGAATTGCGCAAAAAACAAATTGTTATGAATATTGTCATAGATAATAAATAGTTTTAGAATTCTTAACATCCAAAATGGCGGCATTCGGTTTGTTGATATTCATTCAAACCGCCATATAGTTTGTATTTTTGGGACGGATTTCACAAGTAAGTACACTGAAGTCTTTTTTTATGCGAATTTACGTACCGCATAAAAAAAACCGCATAAAAAAAAACCGCATAACTCTGAAAATTCGCATAAAAAAAAACCGCATAACTCTGAAAATTCGCATAAAAAAAAACCGCATAACTCTGAAACTTCGCATAAAAAAAGACCGCAGAAGGGCAAACCGCATAACTCTGAAAATTCGCATAAAAAAAACCGCGTAACTCTGAAACTTCGCATAAAAAAAATCCGCATAACTCTGAAAATTCGCATAAAAAAAGTCGCGTAAAAAAAACCGCATAAAAAAAGACCTCAGTGTATATGGAATTATGTCAAATCAATTCCTAACCTTAATTTAGAAATCCTGGATGGTGACAAATAAATCGTTACGTATTTTTTAACTTTGAATCAATTTATGAATGAGTTTGATGATTGCATTTTAAATTTTATCGTAACCGGTCGTGCCTCGTACACAATCCCGTAATTTTTTGCTCTATTTTGTTTCACCTTATTTAATTATGTGGTAGATTATATTTGTCGGCAACAAGTAGTACTTTAGTATTATTGCGCCGTTTAAATTCTGTAAGTGAGCCATTGAAAATAGTAAAATAGTAAAATCAATCAACAAGTTAGTACGATTATCGATATCCGGCAGTGTGAAAGAAGCGAAGTTTTGGTGATCATTTTGTCTGTTGCATTTCATTTTCGGGTACTGTTTTTACACAATTGAAACGGGAGGATGTCATCCAGCAAACTAAATATTCCACACTCAATAGATTTGATTGAATTTAATTTCTACACCAAAAAGATTCACATATCTTTGACTTTATTACCACTTTGAAATTAGCTGTAGGTATGTTCCGAAGTAACTCAACATTTGCACAAATTTTTCCATCTCCAGTTCACTTTATCCTGCATTTCCATACAACCTCCATACGCTCAGCAGTAATTGTTTCTGCATTTCTCAGGAAAAAATAATTGATTTATTTGCTACTCGAACGAAGCATACGTGCGCGTCTTAATTTGATTTAGAACGCACTTTAGTAATACAATAAATTTATTGTTTTTGTTACACGGAGTTTGATATTTGTAAGTATAATTTTAACTAAGTTGTCAGTTGAATCTAACTAAATTGATGCAATATTAGTAATAGTAGTGTAGTAGTTGCAGTAGTTGTAATAGTAAAATGTTGAATGAGCGATTTTTCTCTGGTATAGCATTATCACTTGCGGTTTTATTTGGTATTGTTTCCATTTTCGTTATAGACTAAAATTATGTGAATAATACTGATGAAATAGTGTGTTTTGCTTGTTCGACTACTCAGTAATGTGACTTAGTGGAACGTAAAATTTAATTATGGACAACAACTAACCTAATATAACTAAAATCACAAATGAGTGGGTAATGTTATGAATCGAATGTTCTGTCATTAGTCTTGGTTTTAGTACTTTTCTCGCCTTGATTGCACCCGGAAGGAAATTCTCTCTCCATTCCCTCTCATATCATCGCAGACTTTGTTAAACTTAGGCATTTTTTCTAGCGACGAAATACTTTCATTAATGTTTGTCTAAGATTCTATTATCTTTTTGCCATTGTAAAGTTGGACAAGATAGCTTCCCATGGTTCTGGTACAGAGTGTTCAACAAACTATAAGAATCTGTAAAGTTAATTGAAGTTCATGTACCTTTCAGAGAAACACTAATTTTCTAGTAGCTTTGCCTCCCCTGCCTAGATCTCTGTCCTATTTCAAAACAAGACTAGACTTGATTTCCGTTTTAGAATATTTTCGGCAACTGTCTAATTTATTGTTCGAGACCGATTCGTCGCACGTTGAGCTCGTTCTTTTCGCAGCATCTCTGAAATCAGTCCAGTTTTACGGCGATCTAAATTATTGTGTAATGGATTTTGTCACTCTTCGCTGATGGCATCCTTTCGAGCCCGAAAGTTTCGCCAGGATCCGTTAGTACAGACACCCGGCCCGCGCCACCAGTCGTTGATGTCCTCGTACCATTTTGGTTTCTGGAAGGACGCTTCATCGTGCAGCATGGCACATATTCGGCACCAGAAATACGTATTAATAAATTCTCCTGTGCCTTTCCACTTAAAATATGAGTTGTACAGCTCTTCGTTCCTATCCAGAATGTTGAGATATTCCGCCAATTCTCTCGGCGAAGCAAACTCGTCCACGTGAATGTAGGATTTCTGAGGTGAACTAGCTTCGTAGTCCTCCGGGCGGGCACCCATAACGATCGGTAGAATGTTCCGGTTCAGTGCGTTCACGAAAAACTTCTCTGTGATGTAGTCCCTACAGTTTGAGTTTTCGAATGCCAGGTAAAACTTGTAATCTCGATCCAATATTTCGAAGCACTTTTCCGCCGTCGACCGGGAGCATTTGTACGTACCGCAAGCACCGTAAATGTCCACCTGACAATGGAAAAATCAATGATCAATAATTGAGGGATTTATTGTAAACAAATAAAACCGCATACCTGAATATGTTTTTGCAGCTCATGCGCATACTGTAGTCGGCCGTTTCGAGCACCACAGTTGGATACGAACCATGCCACTTTGCGCGTTTTGTTCAAGGCGTAGTTGCGATCTTGCTCAACTTGTCGGATTCGCGGATCAAAGTATTCCCATTTTTCGTAGGGTGCCACTACGTCACTGTCTTTTCTAAGAATGAAGAATAGTTATAGCATTGATTAGTGTCTTTGATTTTTTAAATTACGTTAAGTTAAGTTAAAAACAGTTTTAATCAGTTGTATCAGCAAGTGGGCAATATATTCAGAAGCTCCAGGAAGATTCCTGAATATTACTTAGGCCAACGGTGTCACTGAATTAAGGCAAACCACACGTGAAAACCTGGAAATAATGTTGAATTGAGGCAAAGAGTAAATCAGATACTGAAAAAAACAAAACAAAACCTAAAGAACGGTAATTGCTATTGACTTCAGAAAGAGCAGTATTCGACTATCAGGAAGCGAAATTGTTTGAAGAGGTGAGAGAACTGCAGTTGAACAAATCGGATAATGCAATGTACGTGCAGTTTACGAAGGAACACAAATTGGAGGTAGAGAAGTACGCTCAGACTAGAGACTAGACGTTTACTAGTTCGGTTCAACTAATCATTGAACAGCAATTGACGGTGAACCTAGTTCACCGGGGGGTCCTAATTGAACGGTACATACAAAATCACAGAGCATTCCATCTTAAGTTTATCTTTGTTATCACACCACAAGAAGGTTCAGCACTCCTAATACCAAGCCTAAAAAAAGTTGCGCGGAGATTCACGCCTCAAAAAAAGTTGAAACGATAACTTTGAGCTATCATAGCTCAGTTGTTACTTGACCAATTTTGATAAATTTTACACTCACGAATTTTTCGAAGTTTGTAGTTTATTTTAAGTATATCATTCTTGAGGATCGTTTAGGAAAAACTAATGAAACCTGATTTTTCTCGTTCCAGGTTTTTTTTCAAGCTCAAAATATGCCCTATCTGCATTCATGCGGCACCTGCATCGCGAATAGGATATTGAGAACTTTAACTTTACCGAGTCATAACTTTGTTGTTAGTCAACCGATTTTCGAAATTTGTTCACCATTGGAAAGGTACTACTTCCAGTAATTAAATGCACTGAAACAAACGAAAAATAGGGTTGTCTACCTAAAGTTATAATGAAAACTTTAGATGGATGTCCTCAGAAAAGGTAAGACTTTTTACAATGATCGTAAATATCTCGAAATTCAAAGCGATGACCTATATATTTTTACACATCATTCGATTGCTAGTGATACCAGCTACAATGTTCGCCCAACTACCATATCTGAACTATCAAAAGAAAACTTTGAAAAATCGATGAATTTATATTTATAAATATATGAGTATTTAATTTTTTTCACATGTTTGTATTTAACTCAAAAATTAAAGCGATGACATGTACATTTTTCTGCTCCAAAATATTGGAATCATTACCAGAAACAATGTATTGATGAACAAAATTATATATCCGTTATGTTAGAAATTTATTATGAACAAAATTTACAAAAAAACTGAAACTTGGATTTCACTGACCATTTTTAAAATTTTGGTAAATATACCTAAACTCTAGAAATAAATATATTTATGTATTGGACAAAAGATTTAAACAATTTTTATGCACATCCCAAACTCAATTGGATTTTGTTTTCGGTTTTCCGTAGAATCTAAAAAAGTCGGTAGAAGATCGGAAATATCAAAATTTTAAAATTGCCATCCGTATTGATTTCATCCATTTCACACCATGATTTTTTGATTGGCCGAAAGCCATAAAAAAGCCTTGGTATTACATTCCTGTAGTGGAATTTGACCTTCTGTTTCAACAGACTTCGCAGCCGATTCAGAGTGTACAGAACCAGTGCATGGCTGGTGCTACGATTCTACTGGCACTACGAATCCTTCCAGGTTGGGGCTCGAACATACGACAACTGGTTTGTAAGACGAGCGCCCTATGCATTGAACCGCCAACCCGGGACGGCCGAAAGCCATGCACAAGCTCTTTTAATCCTGAAGTCAATGTGAGCAGACCAATTCAGTTTTGAATCAAGAAAAACCCCGACGTATTTAACTTGATCGACCACAGTGACCTCTGAACCGAAGAATTGTAACGGACGAGCTCCTGTGAATATCCTACGATGAGTGAAAAGCACCATTGATTTTTTTTGCTCCGATTATAGAGGTTTTAACCTTAAGGTCATTCGCCTCTTCGGGCCAGAAAAATCTTCTGACCCTATGTGCGGAGATGGGAATCGAACCCAAGTGGGCTGCGTGAAAGGGCATCGACTTACCCATCACGCTATACCCGTCCCTTAACGCACCATTGATGTTTTGCCCGGATTTACAGATAATCCAACCTGACAACACCATTGCTCAACAGATCGCAGGGCTTGCTGCATTAAATCAAAGAATTATGCCGTAAGTCGGAAATCCAAGGTTATTAAGTTTGCTTAACAAACCATCAGCGACTAGGTTCCATAGAAGTGGGGATAGTACACCACCTTGAGGACACCCACAGACACTCAGCTTTCTAATCTCTGCTTGCCGAAGCGATGAACAAAGAAGTCGAACCACCAGATTTTTTTTTATTTAATAGATATTTTATTCAGGCCTATTTGCGTACAAGCTTTACGTGGCCGATTTAGCTGAGCTTTTAGATAAATTTTTTTTGTATTGGATCTCGTTGTCCCCCTTTTTCTAGGGGGAGAGGAGCTTCCATTTTTCTCCTGCGAGGATTGAGGGGCAGTTCGTTCGTGGTTCGTATCGTCATCCATTGCCGTGGTATTTTTGTTGATTTCGTTGCTAGTTGCTGTAGATGCGCCTTGTTGTACATTGTTTGCAGTTGCTGGTTGGTTGGATGGTAAGCTGTTAACTGCAGCTGGTGTACTTTGTTCTATAGGGGTTACGTTGGATGGTTTCGTTGAAGGGGATACTTCCCTGTTGTTGGTGACTGTCACAGGTTGTACTGTGGTTGCTTGGGTTGGTGTAAAGGAAGCACCGTTGTCCTTTGGTATAGTTGTCTCCTTGTCCGGTTTATCACCGTAGTGAACAGCTTTTTGGCAATATTGACATGTGGCCATCTGATTGTCATAGGTAACAGTGATTTGCACGGTATTCTTGTATCCTGACCGAATGTCACATAAGAAGGTATAGGCCTCCTCAAGCGCATGCGTAACAAACGTACGCCATTTAGAATACCGGGGAAAAAATTCTTCCACTTTTCTTTTTCGATAGAGAGAATCTCTTCGTATTGGGACATAGTTGCGCGAATATAAGGATCGGGGACGCATGAGGGTAGATCATGCACACGCACTTCTATAGCATTATCTTCCATATATACTGGAATGTTGTACTTGATATTTTCATGCTCCACATAGTGCACATTATTATTGTCTTTAGCGAATTGAATTGCATCCAACTCTTTATAGAACTGGATATAAACAACATTATTGGTCTTATTGCATTGAAGTAAATGCACACGTTTAATGTCAAGATGCATTTGCTCCTTAAGCAAACCTTCAAGTTCTCGTATCGAAGGTCGAATTTTGCACTGCCTGAAGTCAACAACAATTGTATTCTTTCGTGTCGGCGGTAGCTTTTGTTCGTTTGGTTTACTCATTTCGAGATCGTTCTATTGTTCACTACACAATACTATACTTGATTTCTTCTGTCCCGAACGTAAGCGGTTTTGGTTTATCGACTGACTTGGTTGAGATGTTCGAGCGAACTGACTACTACCAGAATTGAATTGAAAGACACGTTATCAAAGGCACCTTCAATATCTAGGAAAACTCCCAAGTATGCATGCACGAGGCATTTCACGTGGATTAGTCATACCGTTCTTGTTGAAGGCAACGAAGACTGGGTTTAACGACCTTCTTCAACGTAGAAGTTTCCTTTTTGGAAATATGGTTCTTGAACCAAAGCTATAGAAGCTTTACTTTCTTGCAGAAGTCTGGATAGATTCATAGTTGCTGTACGTTTATGCTGGAGATTGATTTGTGCAACTCTAACCATTATCAATTAAAGTAATGAACACTACATCTCCATCACTTATCGTACAACAACCAGCAGAAATCAAATATATTTGCGTATATCGCCTATAGCGAACCATGGAAGGATTATGTTAAATGCTTCAATCATTTAAATCCCACGAGTTTCGAAGAATGAAATCGTCCACTGTGCCAGAGCTTTGCGTAACACAGTAAGGGAAAACCCCAAGATATTCCGTTCACGACTGCATTTTTTAACCTCCTGCAGCCATTCAGTCATCGTTACGGAAATACACCTTGACTTTGGTGTTCCTATTTTTGTGGCCTTTTACGACATGGAACAGGAAACCCGTGGATCAATTCTTGGTAAAAAAAATAATTCCGCCGGATGCCACACGGCTTACCTGTTTGGTGGACTTATACCACCGGCACAGGTGGACCGTAGCGTTATTCTTAGCCAGTTGGGAAACCGCTACCGACACTACACCGCTATCTAGGCTGCTCGAAAAGTGAAGTTGACATTGATGATCAACTTCCATGGGTGGCCATTGGCCCATTCTAGTACAGAGTAAATAAAAAAAAACGCTTATAGTAAAATAAGACATATTCACGTATTGAATTACAGGTATTTTTGTGCGTCCCAATTTACCGGACGACAACCCAGGGAAAATTCAATCTGAATTCCGGTTGGCACAAGCACAGATAACAGATATACAGGCTCGAACAAAATTTTTCCAAATCATGTGTAAATTTCAAATTTGCTATACGTTGGAAACACTACTGCCACCTACTCGACTATTCGCCGCGATCTTTTGAAACGTTCCACTACGTTCCGGAACGATAACAAAATCCTCCCGTCTGTTACATAAATATTCGAACTATAACAATTTTAACACTTATCACACGATTTCCTGAGAGAAATTTATTTCCATGTCGCATAAATCACACGAGAATTCGATCGGAATAAAACAATAATAAAATTGCATTTTATTCAACAGCAAAACAAAAATCTAGCGTGAAGTGAATGTTGCCCCCAAAAATGTGGCTCAGTGAAAGCGACATCCAAATCGTGGTGGCACCTCGTGTCGATCGTGGTGACATCTGCAAGTGTACGTCACGCTGATTGAGCAAATTTTACACACAGTTCATATGTGAGACTGTACCTATATCTGTTATCTGTGGCACAAGTAAGGGTGGAGTACAGCGAGCGAAGATTTCTCTCTAAGCTGTATCAACGGATAGGCACGCTAAGAAAACACTCTGCGGCGTAAAGTCAATTTGCACAATTTTTGCATAGTCTACAGGGTCCGGCACTCGAAGTGTAACCAATTAAAAAGGCCATAAATTTAGTTTGGAAAATTACTTTTACTTGATTCAAAGTTCAAAATGTGTAAAAATAATACAAAATTCAGAATCAATTCACTTTTGCTCGATATGACCACCTTTTGCCTTGACTATGGCCTTGAGACGGTCAAAAAACGAATCGCAAGCTGCCCGAATGTGACTTGCAGGTGTATTTTGGCCCACTCGCGGACAATAACTTTTTTCAGCGCCTCGAGACTGGTGTATCTTTTAGTTCGGACTTTGCTCTCCAAAATGGCCCAAAGAGAATAATCCATTGGATTCGCATCTGGTGAATTCGAGAGCCATTGTGTGGACGTGATGAAGTTCGGAACGTTGTTTTTCAGCCATTCCTGGTTCACTCGAGCTTTGTGAGACGGTGCCGAGTCCTGCTGAAATGTCCATGTTCTGCCACCGAAATGTTTGTCTGCCCACGACTTCAAAGCAACCTCCAGAATACTTTCCCGATAATATGTCGCATTTACCTTGACGCCAGGCTCAAAGGTCTGAAGTTGGTTACACTTCGAGTGCCGGACCCTGTACCTTTACGAAAAAGGGAAAATTCATTTGACTTTTCTCCAGTCAATTTTAATATATTCTTTTCTGAGATAGATCGTTTATATATAGAAATAATGATCATCAATGCAATCAGTTTGGTTTCATAATTTGATTCTAAGGGCATAAGAATTCGAGTTAATTATATCTGAAGTGATGAAATTCAGACTGTGTGAACAAATATGCACATTATACTGTGATGATGGTTAGGCCCAAAATTCAATTATATTTAGTAGATTAACAACGAAGGCTACAGTATTCACTTTTTTTTCTGTTCCATTTTGCGCGTTTATGTGTGACATTTCCGTAAACTCATTCGACACATTGCCTACCACCGCATAGGCAATGCAAATAGTTGTTCACATACAAATCATTTAACGAGCTAGAATTGATACAGAGCACGTGAATCTTATCACTGAACCGTGTAATAATTAGTACCGGCTCAAACATTCAATGGCATCGGAGCGGAAAAATAGTAACATCAGTTGAGTTACCTGTATGTGGCTGTCCAGTTGAACACATCCGGGAATTTGACATGTTGCGTGTGGTATGGGCACTCCAGGAAGTACATCATGTAGATCTGTCGAGCGGGTCGTGGAACGGCCGGTGGAATGTAGTGATCTTTGAACAGGATCAGATCGGCCATGGCAGCTTTTTCCCGGGCAGCCGATATGCTGCACGTCGACACCGGACATTTGGAGTTGAGGAACACATCACGACCGGCTTTCACGTTCCACGGTCCTAGTCCGTTGTAGAGTAGGATGGTTTTCAACTTGCCCTTTCTCTTGATGGCCTCGTAGTTCGGTGGAACAAACATCAGCTGGTTGGTGATCCGGTCACCACGCTGTGTTTCCGATGGTAGCAATCGAGCGATGCGTTTGTTGGTTTTCCGATTCCATCGGACCGGTTTCGGATAGCGAACTCCGTTGGAAAAGTACCATGGCCGCTCGCCGAAACTCAACTCACTTAGACTGTGCGGTGACAGATCGTCCAACTGGTAGCGAGCATCGGTGTCATCCTTTCTCAACCGATCCAACCCGTTGTCGTCCGTTGCGAAAGGCAGCTGAAAATTAGGGAAATGAATTAGTTTAAAGTATTTGCCATTTTACATGAAATCTGTTTCCACAATGGAATCAAAACGAAGTAGTTTATTACCTAAATTTTTGTTGCACATAACCTGAAGTGGAGCATTGTTTAGTCATTGAAAAGACCATGCAATGCAACCATTTTTTGGTGCAATATTTGATGTGAATGTTTTTACCTTATCAGTTGTGTGCAGGATACCATGCCTGAATGCTTTGCAATTGATTGCACACCTGCAAAGCTGCAAAGTAAACTAGCAATTGATATTAGAGCAGTATCTATACTAAATGCAAATATTTGCTACAGTCAGGCAAGTATCCAGAGGGGTATTCTAGAGTCTGTGCTCCTTCAGATTACACCGTGAAATAGTGCTTTCGATAGTTTCGTGATGGTAGAACTTCTCTACCGATAAATCTCGCTGCGGCAGGCCTGGTAAAGCCGTACGAGCTAACAGATGCAGCCATTAGTACTGAACGTACACACAAAAGTATGGACAATGTTCTGCAATGAGAATGATTCCTGCCGCTGGATGCCGCTCATGCTTATTCAGGACCAAAAAGACGTACGCGAGCGCACTTCAGAAACATGTTTGGCAATGGAGATTCAGATTTGATTGTACTTTTGATGTCTGTTGTTAACTGTTGACGAAATCTGGACTCATTATTTTTTGCCACAGAACGGAATGGTTACCGGACAAAGAACTGAGGACGGCTCGAGTACCCAAAAGGAAGACTCAATAGGCCAGAAAGATTATGAGGTTGGTATTCTGTGATTGTCGTAGTATACTTTTGGGGAACTACCATGAGCAAGGAAATACAACCGACTACAAGTATTAGCACTATTTTCGGAAATTCGGTTGAAAGGTATGGCAAGCAATATGTTGCTGTGGTTTGATGTCAACGATTTTTCACACTACCGGAACTATAAATGCAGAAATCTATCGATCTGAGTGTCTCCAGAAGAGATTGCTGCCTTTATATACGAAGCATAGTACACCTCCACTATTTTGACCGGATTTAGCGTCGGCTCACTATGCCAAAACCACTCTCAATTGGCTTGGGGAAAAGGGTATAAATTTCGTTGAGAAAAATATCAATCCACCAAATTGTCCTCGGCTTCGACCGATCGAACGTTACTGGGCAATCGTGAAGAGGGTCTTGAAGAAGGCTGGTAAGGCAGCTGAGAACATGCATTTGGGCTCAAGCGTCCAAAGATCAAAAGTTGATGAAGAGCGTTCGATCAAAAGTTCGAAAATTCGTGAAAGAATAACTTAAATTTCTTCCGGTTTTCATTATGCTCAAGTTTAAACTCGTACAATAAAGGATCAATTTTTAGTTTGAATAAAATATCGTTTTGATAATTTGAAAGAAAAATTTGTGGATAGCTTATTTTCGATACACTCCCTATATAATAGTTGATTCCCATTTCCAACCATCTGGAATATTTGCCTACTCTATTTTCCTATATTAGGATTACAAGAATAGTTAGTTTGAACAAAAAAGTGATAACGAGTGTTTGTTATTACGTGAATAATTGGGGTGAGCCCGCCACTGTTTTTGTGGGGTAAGACCGCTATGGTATTTGATTTATTTTATGGTCCGGGTTTAGACTTGAGTCATTCAACAGATGCCACAGAATTATCAAAGAAAAACTAGTCGTGTAAGTAAATCGGAGCCAACAACAGTTAAATATTGTAAAACATTGTCAAAACGTAACTGCACCTAATGTAAACAATAACTCAATTCATCTAAAGTGAGATAATGCCTTTAGAATATATTTTAATTTAAACATGACTTTTAGATTAATTTGTTTTACCTTTTTTCATAAATATAAAAAATAGGTACAGAATTCGATCTAACTTTAGAAAAAATTTCAGAGGCCCTGAGGGCCGAGTGACATATACCAATCGATGCAGTTCGACGAACTGAGCAAATGTCCGCGTGTGTGTGTGTGTGTGTTTGTATTTGTGTTGACAACAAAGAGGTCGAGATCTCAGAAATGACTGGACCGATTTTGATCAAACTAGTCGCAAATAAAAGGTCTCCCCGTCAGGTCTGCTGAACGCTATTGAATGGCTTGGAGACCGGATGTTTACTTTTTGAGTTATGCAAAGTTTTATGTCAAAATTTTCTGTATCTGTCACAATTGACTTTAAAAAACAGCATATGTTTTTAGACTTAGATTCCGCACGGTAGTAGCTGTCCAACAAACTGCAGATTGTTAAAATCCGTCCATTTGTAACGGAGATATCGATATTTTTGTGTAAGCGACTTATCCACCTATTCCTGCAATAGAAGTTATGCTTGGGAGCAACGTGAAACACGATTTTTTATACTGTTACATAAAATTATTTCTAAGTATCAAAAAGATTGTGTACAGCATCCTTTTTCATGACATATTTCACCGGACCGATTTTAGCACGGTCCGTTTTTGGCAACATAATCGTTCGAATATGACATATGTAAACCAGATGATGGCCGCATATTCGAGTTGAAAGCAATTCCATAATTATATTGATTTAAACTCCATAATTATATTGAGATGACTCAACCGTTTTCTACAAACTCATATTCATATGAAAAGTCATATGATCTCAAACAAAGTTTCTGAATTACGTTTGGATCCGACTTCTGGTTCCGGAACTACAGGATGATATGTGAAACGGAATTAGAATAGTGTAACTTATTTTTCTCGTTAATGGCTGAATCGATCTAAGATTCAAATGAAATCTAAGAACCATCTAAGATTCAAATAAAAGGTCTTAAGATCCTATAAAACATCTTGCTTTCTAGTCAGATCCGACTTCCGATTTAAGAGATACAGGGTGATTAGTATAAAAATGTCCATTCCATATAAATTAATCAGGTTTATCGGGTTTGCAGATTTTGATAGTCGATAACCAAATAAACTTATTTCAGTTTTAGCGGTATTCACGATACGATTTGTCAAAGATGTCTACGCTGATTTTCAAACATTTTGAATCAAACGTAAACTACACAGCAACTCAGGTTGATTTAACTGACTTCGGCTACCCGATTTTCGAATTCTGGTTTCAGTATCGAATCGTTTCTCAAAGCTCAAAATTCAAATTAGAAGACTTCTGGTCCCATATAAATTTGGTGTATTTTATCCGATTCTGGAATTACAGGGTGATAAGTTTTTAAAAATCAAAACTATATGGCGGAATTACAAAACCACCACGTTTTCCACGTTAAACCCTCAGAACAGTTTCAATATTACATTTCATTTCGACACAATGTAGTTCCATTGTAAACGTCTTCTTGAGAATACCTTATGATCAAAAAAGAACCGGAATTTTCATTTTAAAATTCCCGCGCTTGTCCAATCGGTAAACTTTTATTCTCTCAACGTTGGCGACACTTTTATACACATTCTGTCGAATTTTGACGCATATCGTACGATTAGTTTTTGTTTGGCGTCTATACAAAGAAGTTGAAAAATGTTCGTGTGGCGATTTTTATAATGGATGAAAATTTAGAACAAATTTTGTGTTGCTAATGGTTAAGTGTTCCGAAAACGTTGAAAATGTTTGAAAATGTTAGGTTAGTGTTCCGAAACGTTGAAAATGTTAGAAAAGGCCTTTGGTGAATCGTGTCTAGGAAAAACACAGGCATACGAGTGGTATAAACTAGAGTGACTATAATCAGAGTGGCGACAGCTGTTCGTTTGGAATGACAGCTCCCAGGTCCAAACGAGCAAACGACCTGTCAATTCAATGTAAAGCTAATGGAATGTTTTGAATTGTTGCCAAAATTACGGATGAGATGTCGTCACTCTGGTTATAGGCACTCTAGTATAAACGCTTCAAAGGTGGTCGTACAAGCTTGGATCATGATGAGATCCCTGGCCCCGAACAACATCTGTAACTCATTCGTAACCGAATGTTCGAAGTGAGCACACGCGTTTTTTAACAATCGACATCGGTAAGACGAAGGTGCCTATCACAGCAGAGGCTGTAGTATAGGCATTAAATAAAAGTGATAAAAAGTAGCATCCCCGCAAGTGAGTTCTGTCTGTGCACCGGTTTTGTATCGGTATCAACAGTAGACGCTATTGTGCTATCCTCGGGCAGCAGTTATTTCTATTGTTTGCTACCCGCATCGCAGCAGCCAAATCCTGAGTCAAGGTCACGCTGAAGCACAACGAAGGAGTGAAGGAGCAACTCACCTAACAGCTTACCGTGACATACTGTTAAGTATTTTCTCAAACTTTTTCTTTCAACTTTTACTATTTATATATTTTCTTTTCATTTTATTTCTTTCTTTCTCATTTCAAGTGCGGGAGACTTCTTTACTCCCGCACTTTAAATATGAATATTGATGACAGTGGGGGTGTCTCGGAGGAGGGCGAAGCTGAACGAATGAACGAAGAACATTTAGAGGCTGAGTTTGATTCCGAGATGCCATCTACCCCTCCTATACCATCTCCCCCTCCGATACCATCTCCCTCTCCGATGCCATCTCCCTCTCCGATGCCTCCATCTCCCTCTAAGATATTGCCTGCCCGCCAAAAAGTTTACCAAGACGATGGCTCGGGGGGTCCGTGGGTGGTATACTTCCGGCCCAAATTAAAGTCTCTCAGAGTTTTAAATATTGCTCGGGACCTGGAAAAACATTACTCGGCAATAAAAACAATAGATAAGGTTTCGCCAAACAAGTTACGCGTTGTTGTGTCCGACCTGAAGCAAGCAAACGGGATTGCTACCAACGAGTTGTTCACGAAGGAGTACCGCGTGTACGTCCCGTCTCATGTGGTGGAGATCGACGGTGTGGTCCGTGACGAAAGTCTGACAATCGAAGATCTGATGAAGGACGGGGTAGGCCGTTTCAAAAACCCCGACCTTCAACCAGTGAAAATTTTGGAGTGCAAGCAATTGCACTCCAAATCGATAGATGGTAAATTTTACCAATCGGACTCATTTCGCGTGACTTTTGCCGGATCTGCACTTCCAAATTATTTGGTAGTGAGTGGAGTTCGTCTACCTGTTCGGCTGTATGTACCGCGGGTAATGCATTGTACAAGCTGCAAACAGCTAGGTCATACGGCAACCTATTGTTGCAACAAACTGCGATGCGGCAAATGCGGAGAGGCCCATGAGGACGATCTCTGCAGAAGAGCAGTGGAAAAGTGTTGCTACTGCGGGGAGAATCCTCATGATCTTTCGGTGTGCCCTACGTACATACAGCGTGCGGAGAAATTGAAGCGATCCGTGAAAGAACGTTCCAAACGTTCTTATGCGGAAATCTTAAAAAGAACCACTCCATCGACCCCTGAGAACCCGTTTGCAATCTTGCCAGTTGAAGAGGATACCTCTGACGACCCAGGCGAAGGACCTTCCTACACACAGGTTGAAGGAAGCAGGAAAAGACAACATCTGGCTTCTCCCAAGCTTCCTCGTAAAGGCCTCAGACTGTCCTCTTCGTCACAAAAGAACCAAACGGAAACAAAAAGTGCTGACTCAAAACCGAAGCAAACACCTCCTGGGTTAAAAAAACTTAGGGATGATAAGGAGTACCCAGCACTTCCTGGGGCATCAAAAAACCCGAATGACCCCAAAGCACAACCAGAAAATCCAACAAACGCTGGATTATTGAAATTTTCTGATATCGTGGACTGGATATTAACAGCCTTCAATATTACTGATCCTCTGAAAAGCTTCCTAACTGCTCTACTGCCAACAGTAAGGACATTTTTAAAACAGTTGACTGAACAATGGCCCCTCCTTGCAGCGATCGTATCTTTTGATGGATAATTTACCACTGAGAATCGAAGATATGATCATTGTGCTTCAGTGGAATTGCAGAAGTATCATCCCAAAACTTGATTCTTTCAAACACTTAATACATACTCATAATTGCGATGTATTCTCCTTGAGTGAAACTTGGCTTACTTCTAACATCAACCTCGACTTCCATAATTTTAACATAATCCGCCTGGACCGAGAAGACTCTTATGGAGGGGTACTTTTAGGGATTAAAAAGTGCTATTCATTTTATCGTATTAACCTCCCCTCGACACCGGGAATTGAAGTTGTTGCTTGCCAAATTAATATTAAAGGCAAAGATCTATGTATAGCTTCTATCTACATTCCTCCCAGAGTCTCGATAGGGCATCGTCGGCTTGCAGACATCATAGAACTTCTTCCTTCACCGCGGCTGGTTTTAGGGGACTTTAACTCGCATGGTACAGGATGGGGCTGCTTATATGATGATAATCGTTCTTCGTTAATCCAAGATCTGTGTGACAACTTCAATTTGACAATTCTAAACACGGGAGAAATGACACGGAACCCTAGACCGCCAGCACAACCAAGTGCGCTGGATTTATCCCTTTGCTCGACTTCGCTACAGTTAGATTGCAAGTGGAAGGTAATCTGTGATCCTCACGGTAGCGATCACTTGCCGATCATAGTTTCTATCACCAACCGTGGAAGACCATCGGAAACAATCAATGTTTCGTACGATTTCACACGAAACATTGATTGGAAACGTTACGCGAGCTCGATATCTGAGAAACTAGAAACATCACAGGAGCTTCCTCCGGAGGAAGAGTATACATTTTTGGCTGGCTTGATTCTTGACACCGCAATTCAAGCTCAGACGAAACGAGTACCTAGCGTGCAAACTAGTATGCGTTCTCCCAACCCATGGTGGGACAAAGAGTGCTCAGAGCTGAAAACGAAAAAAGCTTCAGCCTTCATCTCGTTTAGAAAGAACGGAACTCCAGATAATTATCGGAAATACGCGGCGTTAGAATTTCAAATGAAAAGTCTTATTAAAGCTAAGAAACGCGGTTACTGGCGAAGGTTTGTTGACGGATTAACGAGAGAAACAGCAATGAGCACTCTTTGGAATACGGCCCGTCGCATGCGCAATCGAAATCACGCGAACGAAAGCGAGGAATATTCTAACCGCTGGATATTTGATTTCGCTAAGAAAGTATGTCCTGATTCTGTTCCGGAACAGAAGATATCCCGCGTCGCGACATTGAATACAAACGAAACACCGTTTTCGATGGTAGAGTTCTCACTTGCGCTCTTGTCGTGTAACAATAGAGCCCCGGGGTTAGACAGAATTAAATTCAACTTGTTGAAAAATCTGCCCGACTCTGCCAAAAGGCGCTTGTTGAATTTATTCAACAAGTTCCTCGAGGGTAATATTGTCCCACACGAATGGAGAGAAGTGAGAGTTATTACTATTCAAAAACCTGGAAAACCAGCCTCCGATCACAATTCGTATCGGCCGATTGCTATGCTTTCCTGTATCCGGAAATTGTTGGAGAAAATGATTCTCTTCCGTCTAGACAATTGGGTCGAAACAAATGGATTGCTTTCAGGTACACAATTTGGGTTCCGCAGGGGCAAAGGAACGAACGATTGTCTAGCGTTGCTCTCAACAGAAATTCAAATGGCATTTGCTCGTAAAGAACAAATGGCATCAGTTTTCCTCGACATCAAGGGGGCATTCGATTCAGTTTCCATTAACGTTCTATCTGAGAAGTTGCATCAGCATGGTCTTTCACCAGTTTTGAACAACTTTTTATATAATCTATTGTCCGAGAAACACATGCATTTTGAGCATGGTGAATTGACGACAAAGCGATTCAGTTACATGGGTCTTCCTCAGGGCTCATGCTTAAGCCCCCTTTTATACAACTTTTACGTAAATAACATTGATGAATGTATCAACACATCTTGCACGCTAAGACAACTTGCCGACGACAGTGTTGTGTCTATTATAGGACCCAAAGCTGCCGATCTCCAAGGACCATTGCAAGATACCCTCGACAACTTGTCGACATGGGCTTTTCAAATGGGTATCGAGTTCTCTACGGAGAAAACTGAGCTGGTTGTATTTTCAAGGAAGCGAGAACCTGCGCAATTACAGCTTCAACTAGGGGGTGAAACAATAGCTCAGGTTTTCACATTTAAATATCTCGGGGTCTGGTTCGATTCCAAAGGTACCTGGGGATGTCACATTAGGTATTTGAAACGAAAATGCCTACAGAGAATCAATTTCCTTCGTACAATAACCGGAACTTGGTGGGGCTCTCACCCAGGAGACCTGATCAGGTTGTACAAAACGACGATATTGTCAGTAATGGAATATGGATGTTTCTGTTTCCGCTCCGCTACGAATATTCATTTCATTAAACTGGAAAGAATTCAGTATCGTTGTTTACGTATTGCCTTGGGTTGCATGCAATCAACCCATACGATGAGTCTTGAAGTGCTGGCGGGCGTCTTACCGTTGAAAAACAGGTTCTGGGATCTCTCATATCGACTGCTAATCCGATGCGACATTTTGAATCCGATGGTGATAGAAAACTTTGAAAAGCTCGTCGAGCTTAATTCACAAACCCGTTTTATGTCCTTGTATTTTGACTACATGGCTCAGAATATAAATCCTTCTTCGTTTGTTCCCAATCGTGTTCATTTTGTGGATACTTCTAATTCTACTGTGTTTTTCGACACATCCATGAAAGAGGAAATTCGTGGAATCCCGGATCCTGTACGCCCTCAAGAGATCCCAAAAAAAATTTTTAATAATAAATTTAAAGAAGTCGACTGTAATAAAATGTTTTACACTGACGGATCATATCTAGACGGGTCCACTGGCTTCGGTATATTCAATGTAAATTTCACCGCTTCCTATAAACTCAGTGATCCAGCTTCAGTTTACGTCGCAGAACTAGCTGCAATTCAGTATACCCTTGAGATCATTGACACTCTGCCCACAGATCACTACTTCATTGTATCGGACAGTCTCAGTTCCATTGAGGCTCTCCGTACAGTGAAGCCTGGAAAGCACTCACCGTATTTCCTGGGGAGAATACGGGAACAATTGAGTGCTTTATCTGCAAAATCATACCAGATTACCTTGGTTTGGGTCCCCTCACATTGTTCCATACGGGGCAATGAGAGGGCGGACTCGTTAGCCAAGGTGGGCGCACTAGAAGGTGATATCTATGAAAGACCAATCTGCTTCAATGAATTTTTCAGTTGCTGTCGTCAGAAAACTCTAGCCAGCTGGCAGAATACATGGAATAGTGGAACTCTGGGACGATGGTTACACTCAATAGTCCCACAGGTATCGACGAAAGCTTGGTTCCGGGGGTTAGACGTGAGTCGAGACTTTATTCGTGTAATGTCAAGGCTCATGTCTAATCATTATATGTTCAGCGCGCATCTCCGTCGTGTGGGGCTCGCTGAGAGTGGTGTCTGCGTTTGCGGTGAGGGTTATCATGACATCGAACATGTTGTTTGGACATGTGTCGAGTATTGTGATGCCAGGTCCCAACTCATAGGTTCCCTTCGGGCCCGAGGTATACCACCCTTCGTACCAGTCCGCGACGTCTTGGCAACTCGAAATCTTCCTTATATGACTCTCATCTATAACTTCTTGAAAACTATCAATGCTCAAATTTAGTGCTCTCCCTATCTCTTTCTCGTCTACAGCTCTACCGCACTCTTCTTTACGTTGCTGGAAGTATGGCCTGTGTAAACGATGCTTCGGAGCATGCACCTGCCTTGAACTGACTGAGTTGCTGGAAGCTACCCAAAAACGTCACATCAACGTCAGAACACACCAACGAAGCATCCCAATCCAGAATAATCTCTTCATTGCTACAAGCTGAAAAACATGAAGATTCATCGAACGCAAAATGTGTCTAAAAGATGTATGCCACAAACCAATGATGTATTCAAATTTCAATTCAATACTGTGTAGGTCCCACCCTCCCTATGTCCCCTTACTAACTGGGGAGTATGCCGCCCCGTAATACGGCATCCCTTTCTCTCCCCCTAACAACAAGACAATCGGCCACGTTAAGCTAAAGCAAATGAGCCTAATAAAAATTTTATTTGAAAAAAAAAAAAAAAACATCTGTAACTGAAGAAAACATTGAATCGGCGAAGCAAATCGTGTTGAAAAATCGTTCTGTACCGATTAGAGAGATTGCTGTGTTGTTGGGCATCTCTTATGGATCAGCCGGATTTAACTGATGTTTTGGGTTTGAAACGCGTCGCTTCTCGGCTGGTGCCAAAAAAGCTGAATTTCATTCAAAAACAGCGTCGTGTGTGCGTTGGTTGTGTCGCAGTTTTTGGCCAAAAACTCAACCAATATCATCAAGGGGCTGGGGTCCACTAGGAGATTGATAGTACCTATTAGCTCTCTCCGGACAGTACCAGCCTAGATGCCGTGTGGAATCCGGCGGAAAAAAAATGAACCAAGAATAGATCCACTGGGTTCCTGCTTCCATGTCGTAAAAGGCGACAATTGCAGGAGTTTCTTTTTCCTTTCAATTATCAGATATTTTCAATGTTTTACTTCTGATTACTCTATTTTACTAAATCATCTCTTTATTCAACCTATCAATCTCCGTCGAGCTTCGGAGAAAAGTTTTATTAGGAATGATTTCTTCTTTCATGTTATTGACTGTCTTTCAGGATTATAAAATGAATGATAAAAATCAACCATTGCGCAAATCCGTTTATATTACAAAGTTAACAGAGATGACATGTATCGGTATATTGAATACATAGTAAAAAACACTTGATATTAATATTTCAAACAATAAATTAATATTTTTCTCGGTAGCCGGCTGCCCAGATCAACTAATATAACCAATTAATAATTTTAATAAATAATTAAAATAATAAAGCGGAAATAATAAAGAATCAAGACGTGTGTGAAATCTGTTGACCTTTGTTTGGTGATTTAAAATGATTTTATAATAACTGTTTAGAATATTTCAATGCAATGAATCAACTTTTTTGTCTAAATCCTATTCGCTCGTTTATTTTGTATCACGTAGTTTCATTTATAAAAACGTGCTTAATCCACCTAGCAGTGAGATGATACCTTTTTTTTATCAATCCGCATGTGTTTTTTTTGCATGACTAAAAAAACGCGAAAGGTAGATGCATAAACGAGTGACTGCATACTCGACAGCCGGCTGTCCGGAGTTTTGTCAATTTCGGAGATTGACTGTTTCGTGCATTATATTGCCAGCACAAAGTAACACATAAAACGATAATACTTTAAAACATTCTTGGTAGCAGAGCAATAAACACATGATAACATTATTAAAACATTTACTAACAAAGTATCCTCTCCTGTGGTGCATGTGGGAATGCAGAGGATCCCTCGGTTCTTAGTAGCAACATGCATCGAACTAACAATCCTTTCCCTCCCAAGTAGATCTGCATTCGGACGTGGCCGGCGTCGGTATTGATCAGCATGCATGGTTCAATACAGTTTGCACAGTGTGAAACAATGTGTTATTCCCAAACATGTTACTTCAAAAAATCATTTTGCAATCTCAATTGGTCCAGATCAATAACGGAGTAGCAACACACGGGCGGTCTCTAATGCTAATGCTAATGCTAATGCTAATGCTAATGCTAAAAACTCAACCAATATCATCAACCAAGCACCGTACTCTCCAGATATGGCCCCGTGTGACTTTTTCCTCTTCCCCAGACTCAAATTGCCATTGCGGGCGTTTTAAGACCATAAAAGAGAATTCGCTGCGTGAACTAAAGGCCATACCATCGGCGGCCTATAAAACTTGTATGGAAAATTGGATCAAGCGTCGGCATGCATGTATTGCCGCAGGAGGAGAGTACTTTGAAGGCGATAATAAAGAAATTTATTAAAAATTAAAATTTTGCGCTTTTTAATAAAATTCCGGTTCTTTTTTTTATTGTAAGGTACTTTGTACGGAAACTAGCCATACATCGTAGTACATAAAGTCTTATGATTTGATGCATCGGCACTTCACAAATCATAAACTTTAAATATTTTATGAGTTGGACCGATATGACCGAAATTATGCTCGGTACCAAAAACGGTCCTCCTATCTTAAACACTTGAATTGTTTACAGCGCACAAGCAATGAATATAAACATTTTAAACCATGCGCGCCGCTGGCGTGGATTTTCCGCCTCGCGCGAAGGAAAATAAATAACTTCAATTGTTCTTGCCATCGCTACGGGTCGAACGATGTTTATTAAACATTAGTCTTCTCCATATAATCATTACCAAAACCTTTTCGATATATGTAATTGTCAAGTCAACTTCTTCAGACTTCTCGTCAAACCTACACGTACACAGATAAAAATTTGTACATTTTATAAAACCAAATTGCGGAAAAATAAATGAACATTCATTCAGTAACCAAGATGGAAACTAGACCGAACCTTCTCCTTTTAAAGAAAGAACCTGCCACAACTATATAGAAGATGTCAATTCCAAGAAGCTTCAAAGTTGGACTCAAACCTATTGCAATTTATCCGTCATATTAATTTATGGCCATACGAATCATTTTGGGTTATGCTGGTTTCTGAAATAGATTCAAATTCCACCCGATTTGCAGTTTCGACATTACAGGGCAATGACTGATTATAATCTCAAATTTCCGCTTAAATCGACAGTCATTAAAATAATGTCATGAGAACTAAAACACCGAAGAATATTCATGCCAAAAACTTATGCGGATTGATAAAAAAGGCATCATCTCACTGCTAGGTGGATTATTTTATATCAAATATTAACTTTGCGTTGCTAGTTAAAGTCTCGAAAGTTTATGTTATAATCTTCAAATTAGAACTACCCAAAATATTTTTCGTCAAATAGGGTATTATAGCATAAAATGGGGTCTGTTGATTTGCCAAAAATTTCGAAGTCAACGTTTAAATCTTTTGGTAATAGCGTCAACTTTTACAATACGTGTGGTGCTTCCTAAGAATTCTTATGAAAGTGAAGAAGCTGTCAAAACATAACACAATAATATTTGCAATACAACACACTTCCTTGAAATGATTTGTTCTAGTTTTGTTAAGCTGTGGAGCCGTTTCAGGCTAGTTTTAAATTTGATCAGTTTCTAACGGGGAAACAGACTGAAAAAAATGCGGATGCAACTATATAATGAAAATCGCAAAAATATTGCAGCAGTGACGAGACTCGAACCCGTAGCGAGCCCGGAGAAATTGTTCTGCCAATTAAACTACCCTGCATATGGAAATACATTGTGAAAAAATATACTTGTGACGCGGAGTGTGTTTGTTTTCTGTTGGATGGGTTCTTCTAGTCAATTAGGCTATCTCTTCATGTGTTTTCATATGCACGGTATTTTAATATGCATTCCCCGGTTAGGACGGGTTCGAGCCCCGTCGCAACGGTAATATTTTCGTGGTTTTCATTAAATAGTTAGTCATTTTTCCCATCTGTTTTTCTCGTTAGAGACTATCAAATTTTTAACTCCTCCTTGAATTGATGAGAAACATTTCGAACATAAAATTCAATATTGTATTATGTGAATGCGTTAAATCTAAGAAATCTCATCTCACTGTTAAGGAGCAAGATTCTTTGCCAGCGTATGAGTAATGTTAAAAATGTGTGCGTAAAAACAAATTCCGGCGCTTCATTTCCTGATGTTAATCAATAAATCTTTCATATGGTTGAAAAATAAACCAATCAGTTCATTCTGCTTAAAATTGCTGTTCAAGAAAAGCGAAAATCTTAGTCTAAAACTCTTCCGTTTTCTTTTAAACTGCTCGAGAAAAATTATTTCAGTTTCAGCTTACTTCCACTAACACATTTGATCAGCAACAAACACATTTCCTATATGGATTTCCTCTTGCAGAAATTATTGCGATATAAAGATTTACATACCTTCTATAAGTAAACCCGCAAAATAGGAACCTTTAATTTAACACGCGAAAGGCAATGGAAATGGAACGTTGTCGTAAAACTATTTATTTTTTCCGAAAAACTGCTTTTGTGACAGAAAATGTTTAGTTTTGTTTATTTTGTGTAGCGCAATCTAATACAAATGCATTGAAGCAGTGTTGCTTACTTTTTTTTATTAAGGAATCAAAATCTACATTCATAAAATGTAAGCAATTTTCTATCATGCGTTGGTAAAAAATTGATCGGAACTGATATTTCATTCAAAAAGTCAGGCTTAACATTCATTTGAGAATAAATTATTGTTGAAAAAGATTGTTTGAAACTCAATCGTGCAAGCCACTTTGATAAACTGGTTGCACTGCATATATGAATACATAGATCTATGACATACGTACCAAATAAAATGTACGTAATACACAAATTACCATTACAAGTTAATTTGGTTTACTCTTGATCCTTAAGTTCGAGGTAAGTTTCAAGCTTCATTGTTAGTCTAGTAACACTCTTAGTTAAACTGAATATGAATTCATGAAACCTTTCATTGGTCATCATTTGATCATTTGTGAAAATCGGTCAAGTCATCTATGCGAAATCTATGTTAGTTCTGTTTTGGAGTTTTTGACTGCTACCTCCGGAACCGAAATCCGGTAGAAGCAAAACAAGTTTGTATGGCAATCGACTAACATAATATGAGAAAAGTGAAAACCGGTCTCGTCCGCTTTTTAACCTTTAAAACTTTTTGCTTCAATCCATCACAGTCCCATCTAAATTATATATCTAGTTGCTGGAATTTCTAAATGTCCTATGCGAGTTCGGCAATATTTATAAATTGATGTTTGTACTTTAGAATGTTCGTTCACACTTTCAAGAAACAAAAGGTACTAAAGACGAAACCGAGAAATAGATAAAAAAACCAATGATCAGGAAAATCAGGGCCTCTCCCGAAACGAAATCCTGCTTACGGACCTGACAAAAAGTCTTCAAATAGTTTCCAACGTCCGCTCAAACAAGATATCGAATTAAAGATGTTACGAAGAATTTCAAATGATGAAATATCATCACTTTGTGAATGGTATTCACTTTTAAGCCATTTCTTATCATTAGCGGAACTAGACGATATTTGATTCTAAATTCAGGGATTCTAAAGTCAAGTTTTCAAGTTTGTATGCGTTCACCTAAACTTTGGATATATTTATTGTTAAGAATAGCGGTTATTTGTTGAAAAATTTACTGAAGATTTGCTTCGCCTAGTCGCCACAAAATTATTTACATTAGCGCAATAGAGGGAAGGGAAGAATCGGAAAGTTTATCTTAACCGTTAGGCAATGTTAAAAACTTTATAATCGAGACGCAAAAGCCGAATGCAGCCAAAAAAAAATAATTATTGTTTCAAATACATGTATCGTTTTATCACCCTTGATTTCAGTACAGTTTGTATTTAGAACATATCATATGCCATAAAGCAAAATCTTGGCATTACATTCTTTTTGTGAAATTTGACCTTTCTGTTTCAATAGACTTCGCAGATGAAGCTTAGCGTTCAGAATCATTGCATTGAAACGCCAACCCAACTGATAATAAAATACTTCCTGTCCCTTTTCCTCATGATAGGTTTCTACTCAAGGATACAAAATAATGTTTTTTATGGAACACGATAGAGGTTCCATCGAGGCCCTAGTTCAATATACATTAGAATACATTTCTTTTTCGTTTAGTGTTATCTTCAAGTCCAGTCCAAATGCGATTCGGTTCGGTCACATATTAATTCTATAGCAGTGGCTTTAGCGGTCGGATTTAAAATGTTTTGACAATGATTTGTTTTGAAAGTGTACGCGATTCGTTGATGAAAGTTTCGTCTACATACGTGCTGTACTGCAGTACTGATAAATGAAACTACAATAAAAACAAAACAGTTGAGCAGTCAAAATATTGCTTTGTATAGAAAAAATACATGATCAGTCTAAGATAGTTTTGGTTTCGATAGTATAACGAACTTTTCTTGAAATAGCACGCATCGCCGAGTGTACACGCAATGAATCACGTTAGCAAGCATTATATCAATTGCACTCAAAATCAGGGTTTCGAATAACCACAGCCATTTTCGACAAAACCACAACTATAGGGCGGTGTCATTAAATATCAGTACACTGAGGTCTTTTTTATGCGGTCTTTTTTTATGCGTTTTTTGCGACTTTTTTTATGCTAATTTCCAGAGTTATGCGGTTTTTTTTATGCGAAGTTTCAGAGTTATGCGGTTTCCCTTCTGCGGTTTTTTTATGCGAAGTTTCAGAGTTATACGGATTTTTTTATGCGAATTTTCAGAGATATGCGGTTTTTTATTATGCGGTACGTAAACTCGCAAAAAAAAGACTTCAGTGTATTATTAATTGTTCAACTTGGCTCAAAAAGTAAAGTTTTCTTGAAAATTTTCGTATTGTTGTCATTCTCAACGTAGCAATTATTTACAATTATAAACCGCGTAATTTGATTCTATCCCTAATTGTTCATGGCCTACTTTGGCAAAAAATATAGCCATCACTTTTTTTCTGAAGAGATAGAAAACTTTTTTTTCTTTTACAAACTCTTAGAACTATTGAAAATAATTTACTTTGTCAAATATACCAAAAGTCGCACCGTTTCGGATATACAAAGCGTTTTTATGGCAACCCCCTTAAAATCAGTTTTTTATTCATAACTTGTTTCGAGTTATTTTGTTTTGAATACTTTGTTTGAAATAATTGTAGAAAATAAAAAATTACACATTTCTGTTGAATGTAGTGCATAGGTTTGTTCTTTCCTGGCAAAGTTATACAACATTTTACCTTTTTTTACCTATGAAAAAACCTTGCCTCGAAGCGAAATATGCAACTTTATGTAGCTGATTTTTGCCAAATTAATAGGGAAAGATATGCCCAAAACTATAAAAAAAAATCTAAGTGGAACTCGATGGAACTTTTTTTAGGCCTTTTCAAAATTAGTTTTAGTTATTGAATCATGGCAACCCCCTTAAAACTAGTTTTCTAATCATAACTTGTTTCGAGTTATTTTCTATGCATACTTCGTTTGGAATTAAGAAACGGAGGGCGTCACTCGTGTGCTATTTCTGTAACTCTTTTTGGCAGTGAGCGTCGCACGATCAACAACTCGTTTTAAAAATCGGGTTGCTTCGCTATATCTCAATTTATTTACACGTTCAAATATGAAATCTCTTCGTAAAGGTTTGTACTTTTACAATACATAATCATATTTTGTTTAGAAAACATTTTTCCATTTTTTAAATATGTGTTGAACTTTTGATAATTTTTCGGATTTTCAATAATTAAAACTAACTTTGAAAAGGCCTGAACTTTGGCGATCCGTTTGTATGGGACCAGCAGCAGTGTGACGAACCGAGAAGAAGAAGTATGGGACCTAGCAGTAATATAATTTGTATTTGATGCCAGCATGTGTTTTACTCATGCGAACTTATTACATTTAATCAAAGCAAACCGGTCTGAGTGAATGTCATTACGTTTTTCATCGCGACAAACATCATTGTTTGTTTTGATCAAATGTACCCAGCTAGCATGCCCATGTCACTTATGTCGTTTTTCATTGAAAAACACTGGTGGCGTGGATTGCTCTGGTTCTGCACTTTCGGGCAGAAATGCAATATTCTGGCGGTGTTTCATTGCCATTTCTGCTCGAAAGTGCAAAACCAGAGCAATCCACGCCACCAGTGTTTTTCAATGAAAAACGCCATTAGCAAACCGCGCTCACTCTGTCTGTACCTCTGACTGTCTGGGCAGAAGCAAATGATCCAAAGTGGCAAATTTTTGGGCATATACTCTTGTGAAGTTAAGTTTCATACCGCGGATCGTCAAACATCCGATAAAAGTCCATATTTGAGGTTGATTCATCTATCGAGATTTTGGCAACAGTTATAACAGATAAAAGATATAGGGGAGACCGGGGCTAGTTGACCGAACGGCCGATTGACAAAGAAACATTTCTTAAAAGGCTATTATGCGCAGTGGCAACATCTATAATGATTTTGGTGGAGCATTAGGTCACCCTCGTACCGACGTAATTTTAAGTGTTTCTGTGTTGTCGTTTGTGCAGAAGCACGATTTTTCTTTTTATTCAAAACTTTACAAAATGACATATAGGTTTTCAGTATAACCTTACTTTTGGTTTTGTTAATCCCGATTGTTCTAGAATTGTTGTCCGAGTTTTGTGCAGGGTTGGTTGGCCGAGTTGTAATTTTGGCTTAGAGTAAAGTGCACTTGGAGCGTTCATCAAAAAGTCTAACCAGAAAGAGTACAGAAATTCCGAAAGCGAAACTCGGCCAACTAGCTCCTACATGCTCGATTATAAACAGCAACTTGGAGAGTATTTGTAGATGTCGCCACGATCGACACAATTTTGGGGGCTGTGTTCATAACACGCAAACATTTGTGTAAATTAGCATTAGCATTAGCATTAGAGACCGCCCGTGTGTTGCTACTCCGTTATTGATCTGGACCAATTGAGATTGCAAAATGATTTTTTGAAGTAACATGTTTGGGAATAACACATTGTTTCACACTGTGCAAACTGTATTGAACCATGCATGCTGATCAATACCGACGCCGGCCACGTCCGAATGCAGATCTACTTGAGAGGGAAAGGATTGTTAGTTCGATGCATGTTGCTACTAAGAACCGAGGAATCCTCTGCATTCCCACATGCATCACAGGAGAGGATACTTTGTTAGTAAATGTTTTAATAATGTTATCATGTGTTTATTGCTCTGGGTAGCCGGCTACCAAGAATGTTTTAAAGTATTATCGTTTTATGTGTTACTTTGTGCTGGCAATATAATGCACGAAACAGTCAATCTCCGAAATTGACAAAACTCCGGACAGCCGGCTGTCGAGTATGCAGTCACTCGTTTATGCATCTACCTTTCGCGTTTTTTTTTAGTCATGCAAAAAAAAACACATTCGGATTGATAAAAAAAAAGGTATCATCTCACTGCTAGGTGGATTAAGCACGTTTTTATAAATGAAACCACGTGATACAGGATACTCCGTTTTGTTAACAATTGACTTTTAAGTTTGCTTTGAACTCAGTAAACGCACATATATTGCATATTCATGGTCTTCGGAAAGCTGTACTTACATGAAAAATGCACAAAACATAACTATTTGGTGATCTAATGCGCGAAGCAAATCCACAGTAGCGTGCAATCTAAACACAATCACAGACCAAATCGGTAGTTGCGACAATCCAGTCTATTGAAGTGAATGATTCTCTTTTTTGTGTTCAACTTTCTTCAGTTCAATATTATACACTCCTCGCAAATCCACACTAATTACATTACATACGTTGTATAGTAGTAAAGAACTCTTTTCAAATTAAATGCAAATGGCCACAGAGAATATACTTGGCAACGTTATGTCAAGTCCAACACGCAAACATTTGTGTAAATCCTGTAAGAAGTGTTCCAATCGATTTAGCTGGACAGTTTCTGGTACAGACAAGAGAACTTTGTTATCATTTCGGAACGAAATGAGCTCCTTAGTTTTAGCGTACACAGATCTTAGAAAAAAAAATTCACGCCAGTATATCTGTTATCTTACCGAAAAAATAAATTGGAAAATCAGACTAACGAAAACAATGAGAAATTCCCCCAAATGGGAGAAAGTCACGCGTTCGAGTCCTTTTAGATAACTAGATAAGTTTTACGCAGATTTCCATTTTGCAGTTATTTTCGTCAATCTTTTACCTAATCTGTTCATCCCGATAGAAATTTATAAAAGTCTAAAACAAGCTCAAGCCGGCTCCACGTCCTAACAAGACTTCTCATTCTAATTTTGTGCAACTGCATTTGTTAAATTAATTGTGAATAACATATTTATCTTACACAATTCGAACTACTCTGCATTGCCGATCCGATGACTGAACTTAAAGAAAACTAAAGTAACAAAATTGACTAACTCTTAAATAAACATAATCTATGTCGACCAGTACTCCAGTCGATACTTATTTTTGTTCCGCGTATTATTGAAGAAACTGTACGTCACTGGTGCAACAAGTATGCCGTTGTCACTCAGCCTAGTGATTCAAGTTGATTGCCTGTTCCATTTGATCTGCTGTCCATTAACGAGACGACGACGAAGCATTAAAAATAATTTAACATGCTTATTTGCCCTAAGCTCAGATGTAGGCTTTTTTCAATGAAGCTTGTTATTTCTTGTCAATTCCAAGTATACTGCCCTGAGATATCTCGTATCTTTGTCAAAGTAATGAATCTAACATTCCATGCACGACCATGCCGCGACAGAATACCTTTCCAACTGTATATCTTCCCCAAACCATTATGCATGTACACACGCACAAGTCAATTACCATAACCTACATTTGCGTGCCACATTTGGGACACTCATTGTCACAGGAGTAACCAATAGAAAAAAGGAAGACGTCTGTGAATGCTTTCACTTACCTCATCCTTGCTACTATCTTGATTACTATACTCTGCTTGGAACTCATCCCGATTGTAGATGGGACGAGTAGTCTTACTGCTAACCTCTCTATCTCTGGTGTTAGATGCGCGAGGATTTTTTATGTGACATTCATCAAGACGTTGCCCAGGAGTCCGTTCCATGAATTTTATGAAAAAAAAAAAGAAAAAATAGTTCATCGGTGAGTAGGCAAAGCATTTTGATTAATTTCGGGGGAACGTGGTGAAAATCTTCCCCCTCATTCTCTGTGAATGGAATAAAATGGGTGTTTTGGAAAATCGATAGCTTCGCACGCACGTACGGCGAATAGAAACATTTATCGTCAGAAGTAAATTATTAATAACTACGATACTGGCCCGTTTCATCATGACATTACAAGTTATGATGATAAGATGGACTCGATTTTCACGCTAGGTTTTCACAAGACGCTCGGGTACAATACGTATGACATACTCACCTCAAGTTGAATACTAGTAAAACAAGAACGGCGAAACACAAAACAAGGAAAAAACACTTTTTCGGTGATATTTTGGGGAATCTCATGATCGATGATGCATTTCAATGTTTGACTATGCTCAGTCTTAAATCCCCCGCTTTTCGCGCAGGGATACGATTTATCAGTGAAATTTGTAGATGTTCTGCGATTTCATGGATTCGAATGTTTGTTTGGGATTCAGAATCATTGTTACTTCAATCCGATTCTGTGAGGTAATCAATTTCCAGCATTATCAAATATGGGCTCTCAGGTGTATCCTTTGACATTCCGTTGTTGCACTAAACTTATGTAACTTGTTGTCAAATGCTCCACGGTGGCACCGGAAACGAGCACAAACAACGTTTTCACTAATGTTCTCTAGCGACTACTTCTTTGTCGTCCTTGACTAGCGTTAGTACTAATAGCCCCATGATTAATTACACTATATTACAGGAAACATTATTGCTATGACCAATCCGAGCCACGACGATTTTTCATGCATTACTCTCTCATCTCGACTGAACTGATTACTGGTGCTTGCCACTGCCACGGGCTGTTGCAAAAAGAAACATTTTTCCTCTCGCGTTTTCCGATAAGCACCAGCACTGACTCCGGTCATAGCATGCCACGCCAAAAAAACACTGACATCCGAATGCACACAAGAACCAACACTTAAATCGTAATTATATCCAAGTGGGCCACATAATTTTGAAACCTGCTACTGGTGGGTACGAAATAACTTTATGTGCTTTGTACGATCGTTAAAATGATAACAAAAATTTCACGCTGTCTGACAATAATATACGCCTATTTTTTCAGTTTCCATACCGCACAATTCTGGGTCTGTATTCAATGCCCTATTTGTTACAGAGAGCAACAATGACTTGTATGTCGCGATAAACAGTCTGAAATGAATTCACTACTCAGAATCTGGCGAATGAAAAATTCTACCCAATTCCGCGTATCAGAGCTTGTGCTACAGCCCATAAACGTATTCGCAGACTGAAACGCACCCTTCATTCCGTTTAACTGACATCGTCGATACGTGAATAATTTTGCGCGAGAGTCACACGTTCGTAGCTTTCTCGCAGTAGGCTGAAAAGGGGATGAACGCATGCTGCTCTCGAAAAACGGCAAAGCGACAAACAAGGGGTGGTTGCAGCCTGGCGCAAGGACCTTTTTCGCTACATCATTTCGAAACGTGCACACTAACACATTGCCATCGCGAGGAAATTGTCAACACGCAGCTCGAATCACCTAGTAGGATTCGTTTGGCAAAACTCGAGGTCGGACATCAATTCAGCATTACTTTTTTCATTTGATTTGCCACATTCCGCTTCTTTTGATTTGAAGAGAGAATCGACACATTCTTTATTTCTTTTTGTTAAAGTTAGCGAAGTGCGTATCGATGAGACGCAAACATATGATAATCTGACGGAGCTAGGTCTGGTGAGCAAGTCGAATGCAATAACACTTCCCGGTCTGATTTCGAGGTGTCAGATAAAGCATTTTCATGAAGAATTATCACTGTCCTCTGTCTGGTGTCACGTTCTAATCGTTTTAACTGCATTGCTCGGTCCAAATGGATCATTTGTTTTTGGCAGCATTAACTATTAACCGTTTCACTTGGTTTCAACGAGATTCTTAGAAATAATAAAAAATACCACACTGATCCCACCAAAGTATTGTCAACTTTCCGAATATATTTGGTGTTGCAATCGATGGACTAACCCATAATTGTCTAGACTTAGAATTCGCAAAATAGATCCAATTTTCATCGTAGGTCTCAATTCGATGCAAAAATGTAATCTAATGCCAGCAATTCAGTGTCTTTAAATATTTTCGACAGTTTTTCACGGTTCTCGTTTCTTGCATCAAAACCATCCCCTTTGATCGCTTCCAATGGAGCATGAGATCCGAAAATCTTCTTAATGATTCTATGAGATTCAGCAATGGATTTCTTTAAATGATGACCTAAAATCGACATTATGAAGCGAATAATGACCAATGGGGAATCATTATTTGCCATAAACATTGGTATATTCAGAATTAAACAAGTACAATGTGGTATGAAACGTGAGCTGTTGTATACTGAATATTGTTGACAGACAACAAAGCAACAACAAAAAACTATATGTGACCTTTTTGCGAAAGCACAATTTCAATTATTTGGCGCTGTTTGGCGAACGCTCGCTCGAAGCTTTTTTTCATTTAGGTGTAAAACGAACCAGCATAAAACAGCGAGAATTAAAGGCTCCTTGATATAAATCTCGGAAATTTGAATTTTTAGTTGGGTTCGAGTAAAACATAATTACAACTGAGTTAATTCGTGAAAAACAAATCCAAGAGAACTTAGAACCACTATTTTCGGGACTTCTGCACCATGTCATCTTTACCACTTTCGATCACTCATGAAAATTATAAAAAGAAGTATTCGTCATTCAAATATTGTTCACTCAAACTTTACGAAAACCAATGTATCATCCGAAAATACCAAATCAAACATTTGTCATGAGTATATACGATCTGAACTCTATACAGAAATTTTATTCCGGCAATAGTTACTTTTACTAATTATTTCCGTATGTTCTTCGCCATCTTTTTACGCCACAGACAGAGTGAGCACGAGAAGCTGAACCGAGCTGGTTACTGACATTAGCAGACCAAAAGCGGGAAAGATGAGGTAAGGTGTTCGGTTGCCGACACCCCGCCGTAACGTTTGACAGAAAGCAGATAGCGTCATTCCGACAAATGTCATGTGTGTTATAGCAGCACCGTTTTTTGTGCCAAATATCAAACCAAACATACGCCTGTACTTTTTGCTGCGCTCAAAACGCGTGAAAATCAACACAAAAGTTTTTTCCTGACTTTTTTATAGTATCATAAACTGAAGAACATCAATCGAGAAGGTGAGTGGCTTGAATATTGATGAGGTGAAATGGGTCTATTTCGTGATTTAATACCGGATGCAATCAAATTTTTCCCATTTTGTTGGACAAATCGTGAAAATTTATGAAGTTATATCTAGAGATGCCAAATCTGCAAATTTGTCTGTAAATTATCAAATTTCGTAGTTAACTTGCAAACCTTTTTTCGTATAAAGACTTTTTATAGTTGTTAGCTAGGGACTCTAACTTTCCATTGATGTATATATGTCCGCATAATGTGCACTTAGTCAGAAGTTATAAGCTTAAAATAAAAGGGTGCCGGTAGCCGAACACTCTCCCCTACTAGCAGCATATCAAAGGGACCCTATCTGAGTTCAAGCGAGAAATCGGCTCAACTTTCACTCTGACAGGGTCCCTTTGATTTGCTGTAAGAAAATTTCCTGCTTTGGTCAGCGCCAAGCTCGGCTCTGCTTCCGATTTCCACTCTGTCTGCAACATAAGAACCTTGTTTTTTCAGTACAATACTTTTCTGTTTCCTCCGAGTGGTATCTGTGAGTAGAAAAATTTTGGCATTTCCATCCGAAACAGTATGTGGGAGAGGAGTAGGAAAATTAGCAAGACTTTCATTCATCACAAAATCAACAATGATTGTTGAAGAGAAAACGGTGTACTTTGAAAGGACGAATTGTCTCTCTTCTCTCGTGTGAGAGAATGTCACTGTCGTTTTGGTGAGTGAATTACCGCGAAGTGTGTTTCAATCATATCCTAGCAACCGATTGAACGCAATGATGGAAGTCGTTGGTAACCTGGTATTCTTGTGGTTACCAATGTTGCAATGGGTTGGTATAATAATATCGTAGCTTTTAATATTTCCATTTGCGCATTTGCAAATTACAATTTGCTTATATAATTTCTTTCGCTACTTTGGAGAAAATATGCATTTGTTGAATTTATTCATGCTTCTATTGTGTATTTTTTTGTGGAGATGTACAATCCGTTCGCGAAAGGTTCAAAAGAACTAGTTCTTCTAGAAGAATGAGTAAGAAACAGTAAAACTAAAAGTGTTTGTTACCAACGAAATATTATTATTTGCTCTGTTATGATTTTCGTAGAAACATGCAAAATTTCTGAAGAACAGATAAACGACTCAGACGAACTCGCTCTTTCGGTTGAACTGTAAAGTTCTGAGCGGTTCATCAAATTGAACCAATCACTAATTTATGGTGACCTTCCAAAATACTAGATTTTCTTCTAAATTCATTCACTAAATTAAAAATGAGCCGGTTGGGTTGAGGCAGAAATAGACTATATAGACTAATAGAGTATAGGATAACGATTAACTTTTGCTCACGATGAATTCTGAAGGGCATTTTCAAAACCATTATTAGACATCACTCGTAGTAAAAGTTTTCAGTTTTTCAAAAAACCCTCTTAGAAGCAATACCGATAGGAACCGTTACTCGGTAGCAACCGGACTACATTTCTCCACTTAGAAAAAAAATCAGAAGGACTTGGGGGCTTGCTAAGAGTTAAACATACCAGCAAACTAAAATGGAAAGTTTACTCTTTCGTCTGATTTTGAAATTAAAAGTCTAGTCGACATATTTCATCCACATTTTTTTAAGTAGATTTTGACAGAGTTGGCCATTATTCCAAAAGCACATGATTTAAGCGCTTAGAATTATAGAGAAGATTAATTTAAATTTAATTGATTTTTAGAAGAAATTTACGCTTTACTATTTGGCTATGCCTGCGAATAGCCAAATAGTAAAGCGTAAATTTCTTCTAAAAATCAATTAAATTTAAATTAATCTTCTCTATAATTCTAAGCGCTTAAATCATGTGCTTTTGGAATAATGGCCAACTCTGTCAAAATCTACTTAAAAAATGTGGATGAAATATGTCGACTAGACTTTTAATTTCAAAATCAGACGAAAGAGTAAACTTTCCATTTTAGTTTGCTGGTATGGTTAACTCTTATTTCAAGCATCAGATAATATAAAAAAAATCCAAAAATATGTTGAAATTACGATCATAACATTATTTCATTAACCTATGGAACCACAAGCCTTTCAATTGAGGCTAAGTTTGTGAAAAAAGGGTAATCCATCTCTTAAAGAATGAAGTGAATTCCTTTTCGAAAGTTTTGGATTACTATTTGCTGCACATCCGGAACCCGGTATACCCGAAATCATATGTTTGGCCATCAACTAACCAGCCTTGCACAATTGAAGAAATTTACGGCTTGTTAAAAAAATTTCGCTCGATTTTCAGCGTTTCTTGAAATTTTATTTTAAGACCGTTTAGCCTGTAATTCCAGAACAGAAAGTCGCATATGTATAAAATGTATATTAACGTTCTGAGAGATCGATTGAACTTTAAATCTAAGATTGAGAATATCAGTCCTGCGATTTCTGAGAAAATCGAGTGCACTTTTTTCATTCTGTTTACACTTTTTCCCCCAATTCATTCGAAACCGGAAGTCGAATCCAAACTAAATTCAATAGTAGACTATAGGACTGTAGGGACTATCATTTGAATCTAAACTTGTTTAAAAAATGGATTTTCCTGGTTTTGAGAAAACCGGGAGAATATAATGTCCACTTTTTGCAAGTATTACTTTGTTACCCCGGAACCGGAGTTGGATACGGATAAAATTCATTGGCTGGCTAACTAACCAGGAGATCTTTCATTTGAATATAAGTTTGAAAAAATCAGTCCCGGCTGCCTCCGAGAAAATCGAGTGTATATTTATTTAGTTTTCCACAGACAAACACACTCATTTTGTGATCTCGAAAGTGAGTCGGCCTTTCGTTTCAGAAATCTTTATGTCTTTCCTTATGAGAATGGCTGATAAGATGGAAGTCGATTGATTAATAGTGGCAGTATAAATGTTATTGAATCTCTTTAAAAATGTGTTGGTGTAAAAGTTAGGCGACTTACACCATTTTATTACATTCCAGCTAGTTAGTTAGTTAGTTGTTTATTTTAGCCCGGTTTTAACCTATTGGTCATTCACCGGGAGGTGATTGAAATTACATTTCATATTGGACGATCTTGAATTATTTATATTTCATTAAATTCCAAGTAGATTTTGATGTTACTGAACTGGTGATTAAATTTAAATTTCGTGACACTTGTTGGCGTCTTTAAGAAAACTAAATAGAGTATTCTCTGCAACTGGATCGTTGGACAGTACGTCCAGCTAGTGGAATAAACGATTATAACTTCCTATTACTACAATTATCCAATGAAAGTTTTGATCAATCTACTTTTAGCTATATCTTTAAGTTCACTACGATGTACTATGTGTTTTTATACAGGACAGATTGTATTTGACGTAATCAACAACTTTATTAAGAAAATAATGTTGTATTTACTGAATCATGTCTGAAGATTCGATTGTTTCAGTTTGATATAAGTATCCGACTGAAAGTATCTCTAATAAAGAACTCACGTTGATTTTCCGGAGATGACCGGACCGATCATAATAAACTTATACTAAACCCTAAATTAAATGGGGTAGTAAGATTACTACTACTGAAATTTATTTAAATCCGACTACGGTTTCCAAAACTTGGGGTCAACTAGAAATGCCTGTTTGTTTTTATTTATTACCATAAAAAGCGTCCATTGTCATTGAGGATTGAAGATTTCAAGTCCAATTTTTCGACAGGCTTGCCGTTGTGAACGAGTTTTTGACAATATTGGTGTGTGGCCTTCTGGTGGTTGTATGTGACGAGGCAATATCCTTGTGTCCTAACTAAATGTCACCCCGCACATAGGGTCAGAAAGTTTTTCTGGTCCGAAAAGGTGAATGACCTTAAGAGTAAAACCTCTCTAATTGAAACAAAAAAAAACTTTTTTAATCCACCTAGTGGTGTAATGATGCCTTTCTCATATTACTCATAACATCAAAAATATTACTGTGCAATTCACAAAAAAAACTGTTCATTGAATAGAAATAGGAAAGTTTGTTCGGACTTATTCTAACAAACTCTACAAATCCCTGTAGTTCCGGAACCGGAAGTAGTATCCACAACAAATTTAGGAACTAGGACTTTTCCTTTGAACCTATAAGTTTGTGAAAATCGATTTGGCCATCTTGATGAAAAGTGAGTGAGATCCTTTTGCAGTTTTTAATCACCATTTCCAATTCTTCCGAAACCGGATTTAGATTATTATTATTATTATTATTATTATTATTATTATTATTATTATTATTATTATTATTAATATTATTATTATTATTATTATTATTATTATTATTATTATTATAATTATTATTATTATTATTATTATTATTATTATTATTATTATTATTATTATTATTATTATTATTATTATTATTATTCTTGGCATCACTACACCACCGGCACGGTATTACTGCACTAGCGGATGTGAAAATTTCATATTTTTCAAATAAATTTGAATTCATTGACATTCGTTTATTTTTTCGGTCATGCTGATTATAAGATAACTAGAATTTTTCTCAATCGCAGCACCGTCTTTCAACAAAATTACACACTAGTAGCAGACATTTATAACCGTTTCGATTTCTTCATAGCGTGTACGAAATAGAACAAAGAACGCATCGCATCGTTTTCTTCTTCTTTCGGTGTGGTACATATTGTCAATCTGTATGACGATTTGAAAACTCATCGCCCTGTAACTGCGGAACCGGATGAAATTTCACAGTAGCTTTAAATATAATATGAGCTTTAATTTAAATCAAGATATGTGAAAATCGGTTCAAGCATCGCAGAGAAATCGAAGTGAGTTCTATTTTTTAAGTTTTTCTTCACCACTTTCGGTGCTTCCGGAACAGGAAAAGGGGGGACCAGTAGGGCCGAATTAAGTTTTTGTGCCCACAAACTAACAATCGCTGCAAACTAGAAGAATTTATCAGACAGTTTTATGGGATTTGTACCTGTTCTTGACCATCGTTTGTGAAAAAATACTCATGCAATTCGTAATTTTCCATTTATCACGCTTTAGTTCCGGAACCGGAAGTCGGATCTGAATAAAATATTCCATAAATTTTTAGGAAACGATAAGACCTTAGTTTGTGAAAATCGGTAGAGCTGTTTCAGGGAAAATTGAATGCACACGATTCCCCTAATATTCACATATGACCATGTAACTCCGGAATCGGAAGTCAGATCCAAATGAAATTCAATAGCAGGCTATGAGACCATAAGATCTTTCATTTTAATCTTAGTTTGTGAAAATCGGTTCAGCCATTTCTGAAAAAAGTGTGTGCATATTTTTTCCATTTTTTTGGTGCGTATCACCCTGTAACTTCGGAACCGGAAGTCGGATCGGGATGAAATTCAATAGCAGGCTATGGGACATGAGACCTTTTATTTGAATTTTAGTTTATGGAAATCGGTTCACCCACCTCTGAGAAAAGCGAGTGCATACCTTATGATCAAAAAAGAACCGAAATTTTTACTTTAAAATTCCCGCGCTTGTCCAATCGGTTAACTTTTATTCTCTCAACATTGGCAATACTTTTATACACATTCTATTAAATTTTGACGCATATCGTACGATTAGTTTTTGTTTGGCGTCTATACAAAGAAGTTGAAAAATTTTCGTGTGGCGATTTTTATAATGGATGAAAATTTAGAACAGCGTGCGTGCATCAAATTTTGTGTTGCAAATGGATTTAAGTGTTCCGAAACGTTGAAAATGTTAGAAAAGGCCTTTGGTGAATCGTGTCTAGAAAAAACACAGGCATACGAGTGGTATAAACGCTTCAAAGGTGGTCGTACAAGCTTGGATCATGATTTTTTATCATAAGGTATTTCTGTTACACACACACACACACATTTGCTCAGTTCGTAGAGCTGGGTCGAATGGTATATGACATTCGGCCCTCCGGGCCTCGATAGAAAAGTCGGTTTTCACAGTGATTGCATAGCCTTTCTATATGAGAAAGGCAAAAAAATCAAACCTGTTTTTCTTTAGGCAAAGCTTTAACGCAATTGTCTCTTAAGCAAATTTTCAAGTTCTTGCAACGAAGTTCGAACTTTGCACTACCTAAAGTCAACGACGTTTGTATTGTGATTGAAAAATTTCGAAAGAAGCAGCCCAAAGAATCTGAAGAGACATTCTAACAAATTGAAATCGAAAAGATTAATATGAAAAATCTGCTGTCAAGTTTTACAAAAAGATTTATTAGTTTTAGTTGGTTTGACGTAAAATCGCCATAACTAATGACTGAGTGGAAACATATATTGGGGAAGCCAAATGAATGAGAAACTCACAAACAAGATGATTTTTTGGAAAAAGATACACACAGGGACAGAACCCGAACCTGCGTTCTTATACAACCCATGAACACGCGCTACCATTTCGTCACCCTATGAAAGTGATAGGCACGGGTCTGCCACACGACCGGGTTTGATAAAGAGTACATCAAACATAGTCTAAATCCTATAGCTGCCTCACGACCGGTATCATATATCCAAACATCTTCTCTGTTCATTAGACAACAAACACTAGTCTTCTCGCTCTATACCTATTCTTCCAATCAAGCACTGGGAAGAAGAGTACATTTATAATCACTTGCTGCCTTTTCTACTGTGCCAGTCGCTGGCTGGTTATCGAGCATGACGCCCTCAGGCGAGTTCACATCGAATCTCATACATAAAAGTAGGGGAGAGAAATGTCAAAATCGTGCGTACCAAAAAACAGCAGCACTTCGCAGCCATACAATTGACATGATATGTTCAATGTGATGACGTACGATGGCATAGCTGTACTGAAGACTAATTTCTCTCTAAGCTGCCAGGGTCGGTAGAGTGCAAAATCGTATAAGAAGAAAACGAATTGACAACGAATCGCCTTTTCGCACAAAATTCCAAACGAATCGATTCGCGGTGAAATTCATTCGGAATTGGTTTGGCATACTGAATTCCACATGGAATTCTGAAAGAAAATTTTCCGCTCACTCGAATTTAATTCGGAATTTAATCCGAATTGGTTGGTGTGAGTAGTACTGCTAAGGTAGAGTTAACAGAAAACGATCGCTCCCGTAATCTTTTTTCGAAAATTAACTTACTCGTTTTTATAGAAAATGTAGCAAATAAAGTCTTTATGATTGTAATTATGATTCTATGCTAACACATGGATCAATAAGTCCCGAGACTAAAGCAGAGATGGCGCTCGTAGTAAACCAGTAACCACGTCTTTCTAGAGTACTAACCTTTGCTTGAAACGGGTCAAATTTTTAAGTCGATCCGACCAGAAACAGCTGAGTTATCAAGGTTTGTGTAAAGTCGTTTTGTAGTTTGTTTAAAAAATGGAACAAACCGAGTTTCGTGTTTTGATAAAACATTGTTTTTTGATGGGTAAAAACACCGTGCAAGCGAAACAATGGACTGAAAAATGTTATCCGGACTCTGTCGGTGGTTCGCCGAGTTTAAACGTGGTCGTACCGACACAGAACGCTCGGGTAGACCTGTGGAAACCGTTACACCGGAAAATGTGAGTGGAGTGACAAAAATTATAATGAAAGATCGTAAAGTGAAGCTCCGTGAGATTGCTGATATGACACAGATATCATATGGAAGTGTATTTACTATCCTTCATGAAAAATTGAGCATGAAAAAGGTTTTTTCCAAGAGGGTGCCGCGATTGCTTTCGATGGAACAAAATGCACTTTGCCACAAGTCGATGAAAACGAAAAGCGAAATTGAACGAATTGGGCTTTGATCTGCTTCCCCACCCCCCATACTCGCCAGATTTAGCCCCCAGTGACTACTGGCTCTTTGCTGATCTTAAAGAAATGCTCCAGGGAAAAAGATTTGGCTCAAATGAGGAGGTCATCGCTGAAACTGAAGCTTATTTTGAAGCGAAAGATAAATTTTTTTATACACATGGTATTGAAAAATTGGAAAAACGTTGGAACCATTGTATCACCCTAAAAGGTGATTATGTTGATGAATAAAAAAAATTTTGCAAAAAAAATATTGTTTCCATTGTTAGTCTAGGGACTTATTGATCCATGTGTTAAATGAAGGTATTTTTTCATATGGCGACGCGTGATTCGAAGGAACAATGAGTCAACATTTCCTCTCCTCATTATCAGTTACTCTTCCTGTGACAGATGAGGATCGGGGCGGCCGGCAATGATGGTTATCATACTGTCGAGAAGTTCGTTTTGAGTTTCAATGGTATCCATTCCCAATTTCCTAAGTAATTCTAATTAGTCAATCCTCCAAAACCACCGTCTCTACGCAACGCAACACAATATTCTGATAGGTAAGACAAACGCAAGTAAATAAATCAACAATTTGGTTTTCATAATATGTTTGTTGTCTTTATTGCAATTCGGAAACATGTAATTGTTTTAGTTATCTCAACTTACTCAGCTATGCTCCATTTTTTCGATGAAATATAATTTACGCCTGTTTTCAATGTGTATCTATGCCGACACAAGCCACCATTCATTGCGTACTTAATGAGACTTCGGGTCGTTATTCCGCATGAACCGGTATTATGTTGTCAGTATGACGTCAAGATTTGACTAAAAACTTCGACATTATTAGTATGCTAGTCGTTAATTTTTCTTCTAGTCGGTTGAATTAGTTCAATTTCATTCCACAACAACAGCACTTCCGCATCTCTGTTATCACTAGTCCTGGTGCAGCTTAGCCATTGATAATGATTTTCTAGTTTGGTTAATTTGCAAAGTGGGTTCGTTTTCTTTCGGTTCTGTTTTTTTTAATTCTATTCTCACTTCAACGAATAGCTGTTATTTACGTTTTTTTAATACATATCTTCTATGTAAGTGTATGCATGTATTTAGGATAGAATTTCAATATTTACTGCATAAAATGTTGATGATTTCACACGATTGCACTATCATAGAAGCATGATTTTAATGTTTTCTTGTGTGATTTATGATTTTTTTTAATACGGCTATTTATAATTCGATTGGGTTTATTCGCCAAAAGTAGAATAACGTTCTTTACCATGCTGTTGACTAGTGAACTGCAAAAATGAATTGTTGTCACTGGAATTGAATTGTAAGTGATATCGGTATGAACAAAATATTTAACAAGTCTTCATCCATCAATCGTTAAATTGAAATTAGGCAACAAACATTTAAATCATGAGAAGTATGTACGTCATTTCGATAACAAAATTAATGATTATCAGATGGATCCACAAAAGTGAAATGAATAATTTAGCGGAACAAAATTACTGCTGTGAGCTTTTTACTCACTCAGATGACGTTCAAACCGCCCTCCATCGTAACAATCATGCGTGGATCAATTTAACAACTAAAACGGAATGATGGCTCCGTCGCAACAAAACGATATAATTAATGAACGATAAAGTACATGTTTTGCTCCTTCTGGATAATTTTACACTTAATCTACGCAATTGATAGTATATATGTATATGTATATGTTATTGGAAACTAGATTTTTGAAAAAAAGGATTGCGTATCTACGCTTTGCTGCTGGTCTATTAGCACGCACATATCCATCGATTATTATTTACTAGCTCTGCTATTTGCTGATGTAGGTTTTAACAAATACCTCGAATGAAACAAATTTTATATTTTCCTTTAGAGATATAGAAATGGAGTCGAGCGACCGGCAAGTTAATAGTCGCGATTTATCGCAGATCCGGATTATCATTGGCCTGCTTTTTGATTCTCAACAAAATGGTAGTGTACCACTGATCCAACCGGGAAATGCTATCATACTCCTTCACGGCCTCGGTGAATCCGTCAACATTTTGCTCCTCCAGATGTTCGCACAGGGTCTAAGGCAATACGGAAAAGTAAAAATTCCAAATTGAATTGTTCAAAAGCAGAATTTTTTCAACTAACCTTAACAAGTTTGTACTCCCGAGAATCTTGGAAAGCCGGATACTGTTGTGCGTATTTCTCCAGGGCATGCTGAGCGTTCAGAAGATCAACGCTGAGATGGCATAGAGAAGCCCGGAAGAAGTACTCCTTGGCACTATACTTCAGCAACGAGCTGTCCAGGCAGGAACCGGCGACTTGTTCGTAGATTTGGATTGCCTTTTCGTAGTCTTCCAACTGGGCCGCATACTGGGCGACCTTAAGCATGCACTTGTTAGCCGAGCTGGTCGATTCTTCGCCTTTGAAGTAGTCAGCCGCTTGCTCGTAGTGCTGAACGGCGCGTTGCTGGTGAATGGCAATAATAACAACGATACAATTTCGGAAAGTTTGGTGAAACAGATCTACTTACCAAATCATTGGCTTCGCCTTCGTACATTTCGGCAATACTCTGGTGATGCTTGGCAGCCATCGTGAAACGTCCCATGTCCGTATAAATGTCAATCGACTTCAACAGGCAGCTTACGGCTTCATTCGAGTCACACTAAAAAAAAAACAAAACAAAAGTTTATTGATCAATTTTTCGCCACCAACACATACTTAGGGCACACGTACACACCTAGGTCACTTACCCACATACACATAATCAGCTCACACAGTAGCGAATACACTCACACACATACAAGACACATCACGTACATACTGCCAACTGCTTGAACAACGTGCAACGTAAACTGAATCAAATCCAAAGTATTGCTGGAAACATTTGAATTAGCAGAGGAAAGTATAAGGGTTACCTTGTCAATGAAATTTGGAGAACGTACCGGTCTGTGCACACCAGGAATCTGCCAGATGTTTCCGGAAAAGTTCTCTTGGGGTTTTCAATAGAAATCTTGACTCAGCTGCACATAGCAGCCGCAGCAGTGAACGTTTCCCTATATAATAACTCATTGAACTTCATCAATATGAACGAAGCCTGAATAATTAATACGTGATCAGCAGTACGAACAATCATCCCATTGTACTGGCACAACCTGCAGTACGCACACATAATCCACAGCACACACACACAGTATACATGATTATTGACTATTATGGTCAACTGGTTTGTCATAAGTTTAAAAACACAAACTCTATTGGATGATTGGAAGTGACGTGACATTATGCACAGAACAGATCTTTTCTTTGAAGAAAACGAAAATTAGGTATGAACAAGCGATAGTACAAATAAACAATTCCGCGAAGACATTAAAGAGGGCTCATAATTGCATACTGTAATCGTATTTTAGTTTGCGTGATAACACAGAAAATTACGACTTCGAGTAGTACGCGATTCTTATATATCTAATAAAAAGCTGCGCGTTTGAAATTAAATCATTGATTGAACAGACGAAAAATGATCGAAAATCTATTTATCTTAATTTACTGATACTGGGTTTGGTCTCACCCGTTTCGTCGCAGAATCAAAAAAAGAAAATCAAAATATAAAAAAAAAAGTTTTTCGGACCCTCCATTCCCATACGCCAGCAGTTCAGATGTCTCACCTTTTTGTAGCAATTTGACGCGTCGACGTAGTTGGTAGCGGCATCGTGACGACTACCAGCCTTGGCATGTAAGTTGGCTGCTTCACAGAATGCCGATCCCGCCTGAGACCACTTTTTGGCCATCTTGAACATATTCGCTGCTCGCTGGTAACATTCCACTGCTTCTTCGACCTTGTTGGAGCCACCACTGGAAACCAAGGAAAGATGCACCATTAATTGCTTGACTTCGTAAATTTTTCAAAACAAAGGGTCAGAGGGTCAACTCTTGTAAGTAACTCATCTGAACTATTTACAAGATTAGTCAATGTCTTGAGGGATCACTACTGATTTGTATTTTGTAGGTGTAGGTGATGAATGCAATTATTCAAACACGCAAATACATATGCATAACAGTTCTACATTTTTCATTTTCTAATGTCTACTATCAGGTCACAGCCGATGAGTCATTGGTAAATGCGTTTGTTCATCAATAACAATTGGTGAAATAAATTGACCACTCGACGATCTGTCTCTGCGTCGTACTTACCCGAACAGAGACCCAAAAAATCCCTTGGAAGAGTTTAATTTCTTCTCTGCCTCGGCAATTAACTGCAGAGCTTTCTGTTCACTATCGCCCATCGTGGAATCAATTTTCTGATGTTTGAAGTATATAAATATGAAATTTACTCAAGAATTCTGCCACAATTTTCCCCACCTTTACACAGAATGAAAAACTTTTATTATTGATTTTTCTCTTCCGAAGGCTCTTTTGTATCGTCGTCTGACAGCTCAATGCGTCATGCAATGCGCCAGGCCAGCTGTCCCGTTTGACGTTTAGAAATATTTCAATCCACGCGTACTTGTAACTTCACAAAATTGAGTAAAAATTAACTTGATTCCATAAAAACCATACCAACATATAGTAATTTTCACTGGTGATTAAAGGACTGTTGACACATTTCAGTTCCGTGACGGTTCAGTGAAAGTGCCTTCAGTGCGCCGTCAGTGTTCTCTTTTTGTCAAAATCCTTCCGTTCCGTTTCCGTGCCGCTTCCGTTCCGGCACAACAAATGCAGTGACATACCGACTTCAGTGAAAATAAAAAAATATCGGTGACGACGAATTGAAGTTTGCAGGAAGGACGCTACACTGACGGCGAGCTGCACTGAAACGGCACGGTGCCGGATAGGTATGAATGCGCGCATAGTAAACGAATGAAATAATATCAGTACCCGCATAGCGTTTTGGCTACCTGGGCAGCCATGGCCACCAGACGGCTACCAAAATTGATTCAGTGACGGTTGTCAAATCCAATTTGAAAAAACAAAGTCGCCTGTATCTAAGTTAGCCGAGCGTTTTCATCTTCTCACCTTCGCTGAAAATGTCAAAGATTTCAATGTGGAAAAATCCTGGTGGATACGGTTGTATCTTTTGAGTTGTATATCTGGCAGCGGTGAGGCAGTCGGTCACCAGAATGTCTGCCAGCCATATATTTCCAGCTGATAGCGTTTAGTCAGCCATCTGGCAGCCATGCGTATGCGGGTATCCGTGCACGGTGTCGTGCCGGCACTGAACCGAACCGGATATGTGTGAATAGTCCTTAACAAAGATCGCGATGCGACAAGATAGCGACAAAATGCCGTTTTTGTCTTCAAAAGCAAGTGCTTCACTCGAAACATTATCAATTTTAACTATAAAAATAAACAATTGCAATTGGCATATTGTCGCAAAACTGAAATGTAGAGGCGCTGCTTGTTTAGAGAGCTGTCAAATCGGTAGGAAAGTTTCTAATTACTCCACCTTTTCAACGATTTCTTATGAAAACGGGCAAATTCATTCGAAAGATCATAGTAGAAGTTGAAGAAAAAGTTTTTACTCTGACAGTAATGTTAATCTTAGTTCATTGTGCGAAATCTACCGTTTATTCAAAATAGAGCATTAAACTTAGTTTGATACCATTTTTCAAATGCCTGAAAATAACAAATAAAGTATCCAAAATAAATATTACTCGATCGCTATACATTCTAGTACTTGAGAAATCAACATTACACTGGTTTATGTCTGAAAAAATGTTGATCCGGAAAAACCTAACCTTACACAATTTCACACATTTCTGAAGATTTTACATGTTTAATCGTAGTTTACACTAAAAAATGTAGTGGTAATAACTTTGAAATCGATTTTCTTCTACTCCGAGTGTACTTTTATTGCTGATATCTATTTGTACTATTGAATAAACGATAAAATTGTTGCAAATCACTACTGCCGATATAAAAATTTCCGAAAGAATCTTCCTTTTCTTGGTTCCATTTTTCATTGGCAGATGTCGCTACCGGTAAATCAGCTTTGCGACAATGTGCCAATTGCCCTTAACCCACCAGACCATTTTTTTTTATCATTTATTTATACCCGGCTTTAACCTAGTTGCTGTCGTTCACCGGGTTGGCCAGACAATTTATTTCTCTATTCGCTCCAATTCTAGATATAAAAATTCTGTACACTTCAGTACAGCAGACAGCGATGGGGTTAAAACAACTGCAAAACTCCTGGGCAGAGATGCCAAGTAAATTTTTCACGTTTGCACTTCAATGCTAAACTTCATAAGTATGACGAGAAAAACCAAACAAGAAGCCTGACGCAATTTTTTAAAGTCTGTAAATTTGCCGACTTTTATATACAGTTTCAAGAACCTGTAAAAAGTTGAAATTGCAGTGTCTGCTTACGAAAGAAATCGGCAAATTTACATGCAAATCTGCAACCTGGCACCTGTGATTCTGAAGGTCAGTATTTCGCTATTCTGTGGCAATTCCGTCGCATTCTATGCCCCGCTGAAAATCACAATAAAAGCATAGATAAAATAAACCTAGATTCCCCAGTTTAATTGTAATGTAGTTGAGCAAACCGTTGTAGTGTATATCAGAATGCTTATATAAATTATAAGAATGAATGTGGAATGCTTAGGGCATATTCAGTATAATGTTCTAGTTCAAGATGCATAATTTATGTCAGTTACAAAATTTAAATCTGAATTTTATAACAAGAAAAACTGGCAGCCCCAGAGTAGCTTGTGAGGAATTCTGGCAACCGTCAGAAGGCTGGTAGCATTCCGGCTGTTGTCAAAATTGTCCAGGCGAAATTGCGTCATTATCTTGCCGTACGTGTCTTGTTTATTTCCCTTCTTTTTTTTTTTCTTTTTTTATTCGACTTCATTTGATATTCGTCAATCCCGCATGTACATACACAAAACGAATCTTGAGACGAGGTAAACGAGATTGAAATATGCGTATGTTTGGTAGTGAGAAAGCAATGTTATTGGCAATAACATTTCCCATGATTAATATACATGAAGGGCAATCACTTGTTGCCTTTCATATGTACTTTTTATTGAAAAAATAAAACCAAGACGCATAAAATGTAGAACCGATTCAAAACGGTTCTGCTAATCTTGTATGTCAAGAATCCGACAGAAAAGAACCGTTAATAACCGCTAGGCGAAATTCTCTGCCGGAAACGGTTGTTGCATTGTTGCCAGACTTTTGCCGGAATTCTGGCAGAATTCCGGCAAAAATGGCTGCCAGCCGTCTGGGGGGGTGAATCTGCCCGCCGCGTACAAGTGGGGAAATGTTTTACTCGTGTTTCAAATATAGAAAAAATGGAACGGCATCGTAGACCAGTTTTAAATTTGACAGAACGGCTTGTTGGGGATACGTTTGTTCCAGTTTCTGTTCTATTATAGATCTTCCATATAGAACTTCTAGCTGCTGAATTTGCTCTAACGATCGAGAAAACTTGACAGCTTGACTATGCTCGACTGAGAGAATCGAAGTAAGCTATACTTGGAAACAATGACAGAGATATTAAAAATATGAAAAATAAAAATCTAGAAGTGATTCAAGAACAGCTGCCGAAGAAAGATGTCTTGTGCGATTGAGACGAACTGAAAAGGACACGACAATGGCGCAGCAGCTCCCGTTATTTTGTAGGTATTCGAAAATTATTTGATCAAATATTGTCTGGCTTTGGAACTTCTTGTAAACAGCTAGTGTAATGTTGTGGCCAGCTTATTATTCCGGTTTGTGCTAGGAAACACACAAAAAACATGATTGTGCGATAAAACACAAATCATGAGACGTAAATTTATTTAGTGTGAGAGGGCACGCTTCAACCAAATACACATTTGTATTTGGTCATAAATCAAATAAACATAGATTTCCCAGTGTAATAGGGATGTAGTTGAGCAACCCGTGACACCAAAAGCACCGTCTGGTGGAGAATGGGTGCGCAAATGCTCCTAAAATGCATGGAAAAAGTTGCCTGCGCATTTAACACAACCACAGTAGCTAATGGAAAAAAGTACACCAGTTTGTCACTGGAGGTGCTGTTAGTGTCACCGTACAGTGAGAAATCTATGTTTATTTGATTTATGATTTGGTGCAACTTCTTGTTTAGAATTTGTGCGAGATAATACGAATCGAATAGATTTATTCATGAATTCATGCTAAAGGACACAGTCTGCCTTTCGTCTGTGGATATCTTCTCGAAAATAACTCGTAATTAAACATCACTGATGCAAAATCAATGGACGACTGCGATGGGACTAAAAATCATGGCTTTCTAGTCTGCATATTTGTTTGTAGTATCATCTTTAAATAAGCAGCGCCTCTGTATTTCATTTCAATGTAAAACTGCCAGTCGGTTTTCCAAGAAACATCTGGCATCTCTGCTAACATTACTAAACGCACTGTGGCTTGTTTGACAGAGTAACATACAAAACAAGTAAAATCGAACTGACTGCAACACATAAGACAAAATCGTCATAAATTCGTTTAAGTGCCGCATTGAAAGAATATAGAAATTGTATGCGGAAAGCGTAATCGCATATCATTGTAATTGACTGTGGCCAACGAAAAGTTGGTATATATATAAAAATGTGGAGTGCAATGAAGGACTTTCTTTACCGTCACCGAAGAAAGTTCCTAACTACTGGAATAGTACTCGGAAGTGGCATATTCATTATAAAACTAATTCAGTATAAACTACGAGAATTTCAGGAGCGACAGGCAAAGGAAATCTCCGAACGGTTTAAGCGAATGCAGCATTTTGAATCGACCGAACGAACCTGCAATCAAACCATCTTTGGACTATCTTCAACTGTGTCGGAAAAAGTTTTGCGAAACTTGAACACCACAGCGATACTCGAGAAATTACGGTCTAATCCGGACAACAAATTTGAGTTATGGGAAGAATTAAAAATATTGGCGTTCACCAAAATCGTCACAATGGTGTACGCCTCATCAATGCTAGCCGTAACATTGAAGACACAAATACATCTTTTGGGTGGTTATCTTTATAAGGATACCGTGGACCAAGACGATAAAAAAGTTTCAACAGACATTCAGTCAACATACTTATCTATGATTCAATATTTTATGGGAAATGGTATGGACAAACTAATTGATCTAATTCGGAAAAATGTGAGCATTGTAATGCAACGGTATAGCTTGAAACAACAGCTTACGTTGGCTGATGCGGAAACCTTGTTCTGGTCGATCCAAATGACACTCAATAACGATGAATTCAACCCTACGAAGTGTATAACCAAATTTACTCTTCCCCAAGATGGTCTCCGCGGAGATATTATTGGAAAAATGTACGACGAAACGTTGGATGTTTTGGAAAGTGCCGAAGCAGCCGACGTTTGCCTGTCTAATGTTACCAACGGGTTTTCATTAATTGTGGACAAATTAGCTGAATATTATGCCGAAGCCGAACAAGGACAAACATCTGCGTCTACCACTAAGTCCTCGCTTAATGTGGATAATTTGTCCAACATCAATCATATTAAAATATCGGTAGCCAAGCTCATTCCAATTGTCAATGGACTAACGTCGAAGCCACTGGGCAGTTTGAGTACTTCACCTAACGGCAGCAATGGGATGAATGGGTTCGATCACCGACACATTGACATGATATCCTCTCTGGTATCCCGTTTTATGCAGTCGGAGAAGCTAAAAACCCTCGGTGTCAATGTGTATGAGACATTCTGCCAGTAAGCAAATTGCTGAAAAAATAAAACAAACATCCGTTCAAACCGGAGAATCACATTCGTGCGCTAGACTTAAGCTATCTATTATTCTTTTTTTACGGTACTTGTCCTCGTATAGTGAGATTGGGATGGAAAGGTTTTATTTATGGATTGGATTGTGCCAGCAACCTGAATTTAAATATGCAGATGAAATAAATGATTAATTAAAAACATGTTCTAAGATATTTTGTAATGTTGAAAGAGAGAACAATATTTCATGATATTTAAAGAAAAATGTATTACTGATAACACTAATCTATTAATACTGTCTCGCCATCATTGATTATATACATGTTGATATTGATGTTGAACGACAAAATGTCGAAGTGTGCATCAATGAGTTGTACATTTCATTTTGTTATCATGCTTCGGGAATTGTAGATAACTAAAATTAGTAAGCCATCAGTGTGGTTTGCTCATATTATTCATATTTCCTTACACCTGATTCTACAATGCTGGTTACTCGAAGGATGAATATCTGGTAGTGAAAGAGGAATCATTGATTTTTCCATAAATACATTTATTTCTTAACGCACTTTACATAAGTTTTTCTTCGCCGTAGCATCAGTTTTACATAGAAGCCTTATCCTAATATAATTCTAAAATAGTCACAACGATTTGAGTTTAATAAAACAATTTCCTCTTATTGTTAAATATCATATTATTTGAACCAAACAATTAACTGCTATAAATTATAAAATAAGCTGAAATGGTTATACATTTTGTTGTTGATTTCATAACCGATTTCGAGTTTGTTTTTATCAGCACATCATTTTTATTAAAATTTGGCAATGGGATGAACTAATGGACGCAGTAGGAGTCAGCACTAAGTCTCAGAAGGGTCAATTATTAAACTGAAACTTCAATTGTCTTTATGAAATGATAAAAAAGTTTCATGTAACAAAGGTCACGACAAGCAAGAATGTCTCGAACTGGGACATTGGCTAGATTAGTCTCGGAAAGTGCAATTCGAAGGAGATGTGCATCTAACGTGTAGCGATTGGACATGAGTCTGGACGTCACACGAATGAAAAAGTCTGGACATCACACGAATGAAATCTTTACTCACATCCAGTCCCCTGAACTATGCCTTTGTCGATATTTTAGGAATAATTGAGTGCATCCACCGATCCAGATCTTCTCTATCCCAAGAAGCTTTGGCGCGTTCTTTGGCGCGACGCGCTATAGAATTCGTTAAAAGCAATCGGTCTTTCATAAATTTCACCCTCAATAACACAACGTTTGGCTAAACTATCGGCTCTTCCATTGCCTGAAATGGAGCAATGATAATTATTCTTCAATATGTCGTTCAGACACTGTTTTATTTTGCCCATGAAAAACGGTTAATTTTTGCCAGCAGCGTTTGAGCGAATGGCTTCAATTGCACTCAGACTATCTGTGAAGAAAAAATAATGGTTTAGAGATAATGTGACGATTACACTCAAACTATAATGAACTGCTATATGCTATGCTAACTCTGCTATATAAACAGATGCAGGTTCTTGAAGCCTAAATGAGACCGAAACATTATTGTTGAATATACCAAACCCAGTAGCCTCTTCAATTCGTGATCCGTACGTGTAAAATATTTTCTCAGAGTCAATTTGCCTGAACTTACTTGTAAATACTTTTGGGATTTCTATCGAGCGTAGGTGTTCCGGGATTCCACGCACTTCGCGCTGCATGGATGTGTCGAAAAATAACGTTGAGTCAGGAACATTAAGGAGGCTGACACGGATAAGAATCATTGGTTGATGTCCTGGAGAGTAGAAGAAATCAACGTGGTTACATTTCTCAATAACAGTTGAGACAGCATGTTAGATGCCGTTAAGATCATTCCATTATTGTGTATTTATTACAATTGCCTCAAGACAAACAACGAGATTTTCTCCGTACAACACTTACTTACTTATCGGTCAGGCTAGGATCGCATTGTCTCTTGTTGTATGTAGAAAACGTGTCCACTCCACTCGATCCATTGGATTAGATATCGTTTATTTTACCCCGGTTTTAACTATTGTTGTTCACCGGGGAGGAATCGATCTATCGTTTCTTAACACTAGATTCGTTCTCCAGCTGGTCGATCCATCTTGCTCGCTGTGCGTCTCGCTTTCTTGTTCCTGTAAGATCGCCATCAAGAACCATCTTCACTGGGTCGTCGTCCGATATCCTTCACGGTGTGTGATTCTTCATGCCTTTTTTGAAGTCATCCGGAATCCAAAGAAGGCGTGATTCCCGCCAACAACCGACTCTGAAGATCTCTGCTGGTATCATTCTTAACGGTTACCAGGGAGCTATAACAATCCAACTGGTCACCATCTTCGTAGATTGGACAAGAGATACCCTCCATAACACTTCTTCGGAAGAATCTCCCTAATCTTGACAATGACCCAGTAAAGTGTCAGTGTTTTACTAACGTATTTTAACAGCTCACTAAGAAGTAGCTGGGACTTCCTGGAGACCAGAGATCGACAACCTATCGTGTCCTGCTATTGCTCAATCTTTTCATTCCTTTTGCCGTTATGACTATCTCTATTGAAAATACATGGTTTTAGTAATTCGAATTGATGCGTAGAAATATTTTCAATAAGTAGAAGAAATACTATTACTAATCGAAACGATATTGACTGAAACCCGTGTTCAAAACCTGACCACATCAAAAATAAACGATGATTTGTTCCACATCAAAAAACAAACCCTACAAATTTTTAACTTTCAACAATTAAATAAAAATTGTGATCTCATACTTTCGACGGATGAAGAATTTCAACCAAAAATGTTTTTATGTGTAGCTCTGCAATGTCTCCCCGTGAGGCTAATCTCTGGAACAGTAAACTTTCTTTTGGTTCATAAAATGCAAAATTAAAACGGTGGTTAAATCTTGATAAAGCAACCAAAATATTTAAAGTACGAACGTTAAAATAAATTCACTTCACGGAAATGTTTTTCTTATTTTCGTTTTGAGGTATGTAAAGAATAAATTAATTAAATTTGAATAATTGACCTTACCTTAAATTTGAATAATTGACCTTACCGGAGATCACCGGTAAAGGCATTTGACGTAAACAATTATCATTCAATCACAGTAGTATTAAACTCGAAGGTTCATCATGGGAAAAAAAGAAAATTGCTTCATTCTACGAAATCGAAAACATAAGAGAAGTTATAAACAGAGAGAGCTATGCATCTAATCGCTCTTTAAACGCTTTAAACAAACCTGATGCCAAGAGGAGGGGGATCGAGATTTCACCCATCCCATTGCAGTGATGATCACCGATGTGCTTTGGATGGATGCACGTTTGCAACACCGGACAGGATAGTGTAATGAGAGAGAAGCTGATAATGTGATTCTGCATAGAAAATAGATTTCTTCCCCCTCGAAGAAACATCCATGATAGTCTGTATTCTATGATCAAGCGTTATAATTAGAGGTGGAATTACTTTTTAAAAATCATCACTGTCACGCATGATATTGATATAGTTGTGTTGGTGATTCATACTCAAGAACAAGCCAACATTTAAAGACAGAAAACCGGTTAAAGTTGTTGTACAGTGATCTTTACCAGAAGGAAAAGAGGTGCTAATCGTGGCGAGGACAAGAAGATAGTCACGAAACTCTATCGAACCAGGAAGTTCTTGTCCAGTGTTCAGTTAGATAGGAGGATTTCATCGATCGCGTTTCGATCAATGCGGTATTAGTGTGCGTCGTGAAAATCCCCGCAGCAAAATGACGATCGTCCGAGGTATGCTACTGCGTTTATATGTTTCTATCATTGCGATAATAGCCTAGAACCCAATCAGTGACCTTGACTTGGTTTTTTGGACAACCAAAGTGTTACGTAAATGTATTTCTCTTTGCAAAATATATAACAATGACAACACTGGTATGGTGATCGTTTCAGGATGTCATTTTTTGCCATGGGCAGTGCTATTTACCTTGATCGCTCTAGCATTGACTCAGTCGGAGATATCGATCACAGAAAGCCCGAAAAGCAGTCTATACGAAGGCTCACAGCAGTTTGCGCTTAACTTTTTCAAGGTAATTCTCAAATAACAACCTTCGATGGATAGAGAAATATATGCAATTAGTCCATTACTGTCATTACAGAATGTCAGTCAAGTCGTTGACTCCGATCCAAATGTAACCACCACCAATATCATTGTTTCTCCGCTGTCTGTTTGGAGTCTACTAGCATTAATCACTGAAGGAGCGAGTGGAAACACTTTAAGTGAACTGCTTCACGTGTTGAATGTACATGACCAGAATGAGATCAAGTATAATTACAAAAAACTACAGGAAACGATCAAGTAGGTTCATTTACCAGTCGATCTGTTTACAGTATAATTTGGAATATTTTTTTCCAGTGTCAACACAAGTGAAGTGAAGATTTCTTCGAGTCAGTTTATCTTTACTGACATAAATCGTCCAGTCCATCGAGATTTCGATAGCAACATCGATCGGTATTATGGAGAACAACTTCTGGAAGCTCTTGATTTCAGCAGTTCTCCAGAGGCGATCAAGCAAAGTTATGATCGAATAAACCAAATAGTTGCCAGTGCAACCGAAGGGCAGATCATGAAAGCTGTCCATCCGAATGACATTATTCAGGCAAGAATGGTAATTTTGTCGGTATTGTTCTTCAAGGGGGAATGGACGGTAAGTAGTCTAATGAGACAGGAAATTTGTATATTCTAGACTAGAATATGTACCACTATCACGTGTTTTTCTGCCGCCAGCTTCCGTTCAACCGAACTCTGACGACACCTACGCCCTTCTACGATGAGAACGAACGAAAGGTTGGTAACGTACAAATGATGTACCAGAAGGCAGTATTTCCATTCGCAGCATTCCGGGAGTTGGAGGCACAAGTCGTTGAGCTGCCCTATGGAAGCGATCGCCATTTAAGTATGATGCTGATCCTGCCACGGAAGGGAGTTTCTCTACAGAACGTCATTCGACGTTTGGCTGATTTCAACATGGAAACGATCTACCAGGAACTGAAGCAAGCTGCAATAGAGTACGAAGATGACGAAGTGGAGGTTTATTTACCGCGGTTCGAGATTACGGCCGATTACAATCTGATACCGGTGCTGCAAGATGTGAGTTAATAATGAGTGGAATTGGTATCAACGATCTAAGACGATTGATTGATTCTTCTTTCAGATGGGCATTCGTGATGCTTTGAACAAGGATACAGCCAATTTTAACAAAATAGCTAATGACATCTTTCTCGGTTCAGTGATTCAGAAATGTAAAATCGTTGTGAACGAGGAGGGAACCACTGCTGCTGCAGTTACAGCTGCCGTATTCGCAAACAAAGCCACTCCACCAAGGTTCTTCGCCAATAGACCATTCGCTTTTCTGATAGTTGATAAACGATATGACTTGATATTGTTTATGGGCCAAGTAAAGGATCCCCATTCGGTTTAGGCTACAAATAATAAAACTGACATATTTTTCAATAACTCAAATGATTGTTCTTTCGGTAAGGAACTGCAAACAAAAACGAAAGATGAGAAAACATTTATATTTTAGCTTAAATACGGATCAATATCCTTTTCCATTCGCTCATTTTGGGTCTCGGCACCTACTGCACACGCTAGAAGTGTGTTGACATTCTTCTCCTCCCCAGCACCGTACACGTATCCATTGGCCTTATCAATCGCATTTTTCAGTCTTAACAAACTTTCCTCTTTGTTTGCGTCGAGCAGATGAAAGGATACTAAACTGTAATCCTCGACCATCGACACGATGGCGGCGTTCAGTTTTTTGTACTTATTTCGTGGAACCACCTTAGACTGCTCCAAACATTCTAACAAGTAGTGCAGAGCCAGAACTTCGGTATAGTATTCTAGACTAAATGCAAGCTTAGATTCATACTCTTTCAACAAATCCGCCTTACTAAGAACGTTCACATGAGGAAGCCCCATTTGGAGCATCGTGTGCAGTGACAATAACAATGTGGAGATAAATTTGTGCGGCTCTGAACAATGATGAGATTCCACCAAATGAACTGTGCACAGGTGGTAGCCTAGCTGTTCCAATGTAGCAAAAATGTTCCTCACAGCGTTGTGATGTGTGTAAAGCTCTACCTGTCCAGGGCAATCGAAAATAAAATAATGGCCAGGAGACGCTTTGAGTTGTTCCAAAAGCCAGCCAAAATTAGACTCGAGGAATTCCATGCAGTAAATAAGAGCTCCATTTGGTCCCAAGCTGAACTGTTCCATCACGTCTTCGACGGTGATCAGCTGCATAATGTCAATGCTGCTATCATATTCCATGTTATCGTTTGCCGGATCCAGATTCACAACAGTCACTTTACGGTCGAGCTTTTGCAGAAACTGTTTCATCTTGTTACAGTAGCTCGTTTTGCCGGAACCTGGGGGGCCTATTATCAACTGACCGAATAGGGGTTTCTGAGTTTTCATTGCAGCTATTTTGTTCTGCATTGATTTTATTTAAAACTGCACCGTATGAGGAAACACTATTTACTTTGTAATACTTTTAAGCTGTACCTAATACAGTTAATCAAATAAATTTCAGAAAATTTGATGTTTATTTCTATTCAAGAGTTGGTTGTTTTTAAAAATATTAATGAGGAAAACACAATTTCGCAGAGATGCCAGGTCAAATTTTGAAATATCTACTGAATTCAAAATACTACCACATTGTAGACTTAGTGAGCACAAAAACCGTCGAGTTATTTTCAATAGACGGCTACTTTTGTTAACTGTCGGTAAACAAATCTTAGTCTGCATAATATTTCCAAAAACATTCGGAAATCTGTAAAAATCAGCAATTTAAAGAAAAATATGACATTTGAAAATATACAGACAAATCTGTAAACCTGGCATCTCTTCACTCGCACAAGGCGCAACAAATCTAGATCGACATTTGAAATAGACGAAAATAATATATTATGCAACCGAAAAAATCAGAGAATAATGAGTAAATCTGAGGTGCCATCTTTACAGATATATATCTGTGACATACAGATTTTTCCTGCGCATTATCCCAGTCAACTTGTTTGGAATTTTGTTCGGAATTCAGAATGATTTCCAAATGGATTCCGAATCAGATGCTACAACCGATTCCAACTCGGATTGCGTCATTCTCTCACCATACGTGTCTTGCAAATTTGCTCTACTTTCTTTTTTCCGTTCGACTTTATTTGATATTCGTCAACCCAGCATACAAGAATTAAAACGAGTCTTGAGACCAGGTATATGAAATGATTATATGGTTATATTGAGAGATGAAGTTTTACATATCATGTTTAGTAGTTCGAAAGCTTTATCCCTACTATTATGAAAAAACATCAAACTAAAGCCCCTAAAAATGTAGAACCGATTCAAAACCAGGTTCTACCAGTTTTGTATGGCAAGAATTTGACCGAAACAGAGCCATTCATAACCGCTAGGGGAAATTTTCTGCCGGAAACGGTTATTGCATTGTTGCTCGACTCATGTTGGAATTCTGGCAGAATCCCGTAAAAAAAATCTGGTAGACTTATCATGTCGTCTGGCCAAACTCTCGTGCCCACATTATCAGATCCGAATGGATTCCGAATCAATTCCGAATCGACGAGAAATTTTCATTCGGAATTCCATGTGGAAATCATGTGGAATTCCGAATTTACTTCAGTGCAACAACCGATTCCGAATGAATTTCGCCTACAACCGGTTGATTCGGAAATCTTTCGGAATTGAGTGAGAAGATGCGAACTGAATTTTCAATTCGTCTTCTTCTTCTTTCCCGATTTTGCACGTTTTGATTTTGATTTTGCACGTTTTTTTTTATTTTCAGTTTATTTTCAATTGAAAACATTACATAACTGAATATACAAATTTAAATCTTCATGTTTTTCGGATATACAGAACTAGTAAATAACCAGTTCTTCTTAGAATTGCAGTCGAGTAAGAATTCATTACGCATTCCGTCATTTCGATAATGTGGGTAGTAACAGACTGGCTATTACTTCATAGGGAGCCAAACGAACTCAAATTTCCATGCTATAACATATGGCTCTCTGGAAAATATTCGCCGGTATTTTACTATGAGAGTCTGTATTCGTCTGTGGGGAAATATAGCAGCCGCGTACGAGTGGAAAATTTCTTTACAGGTTTTCCAAATGAATACATATTACCACAGATTGAAAAATAAGTACAAAAATAATAACTTATCTCGTTCGAACCATTTTAGGAGTTTGTTGCGGAGACGTAATAAAAGTTTTGTAGTCCATGAACAAATGTCGCGTATTTTGATAACGACCGAACCATCTGTTCCATCTGTTCCAAGTCTAAATGAAGGGCAATAGCATAGCTTTTGCACTACCAAACATGATATGCAAAGCTTCTTCTCTAAATATACCAGTATTTTCACCTGGTCTCAAGACTCGTTTTCATTTCTGGATGTACATGCAGGATTGACGAATATGAACTGAGGTTTCGTTATAAAAATTTGAGAACATATGATAATTTCAAAATAGGAATTGAAACCAGATACGCAACATTCATCGATGTTTTTCTCCATTTGCAGTCAATGTTAGTTTCGCTCTACTTCGAAAAACAGCTAATATGATTACTTTCTGGGATTTTTCCAAAGTTCGTGATTTTAACATAACTTGACTTTAAAGCACACGTTTGCATTCAGATGTACAATTTCTTAAATCTTTCTAATGCAAAGTATATTATTGATCGAAACACAACTTTATGTTTTTGTGTGTATGAACAAAAGTGTATTGTTGAACATTTCCGAATGATTTTATTCGCTGCATACATTAATGAATTTCATTAAAATTCATTTAGAAGCTACCCTCATTTTCTGCTTCGTCCCGGGTTTGCGGTTCATGCGGTTCATTGCATAGGACACTGGTCTTACATGCCAGTTGTATGTTTGAGCTCCAACCTGCACACTTAAAACAGATTCTTGATATTCTTGCTTTTTTTTTCCGAAATTCGTTAATGTAATATCCTGATATCTCGGTAAAGCGCGTTCTTTGGCCGAAGTTTGGAAAAATATTAAGCTGAGCTCAGTCAGTAAACAACAAATACACCGAAATAAGCAAATCCGTTTGTCTAGATTTCGAACAGTGTGTTAACTTTTACTGAAATTCGGTGAAACACTTGTCATTAAATGTCTCTTGTCGAATGTGAAAAACACCACGTAGCCATTGCTGGTGGAGCGGGAAAAAATATATATTGGATGAAGATAGGAGATTCTTATATTAAGAATTGAAATAAAATAAAAAATTCTGCTGTTCATATATACTTACAAAAGTCTTCCTATTTCCAGGTTGATGCGATGAGGAGCACTGGAAATAATTAACCGTCGGAACTTTCCCCAACCTTAGCATTTGTGATATTTATTTCATACAATAATAAAGAAAAATCCTTTCTACGATCGATTACTGATGACTCGGCAATTCATTATTCGATCATAATCGCTTTTGCTGAACTAACAGCAAAATTTCTGTTGACAAGTTCGGCAATAATTGACAGTTAACAAGTTTAGTATTGCCGAGGTTCTCAGTAATTATTTTTTTGTCGATTTGAATATCAGTAATATTGTATCACCAGCCATGCAATGGTTCTGTACGCTATGAATCGGCGGCGAAATATGTATGAACAGGTGGTGAATTTCCACAAGAGGAATGTACTGCCAAGGTTTTGCTTATATCGTGCTTAGGGCTCATAACCATTCAAAGTTTTTTTTTAACTCATCAATGCATAACAGTTTATGTTGAACTGTAATGCCAGCTATAGTAGTTCAACATAAGCCGACATGCAAACGTGAGCTTTCCTTTGTTTTTTACTTTTGGCATTAAAAATGCCTTACTCTTCACTATACGGGGTCGGGTGTCAATTAAAAGTTTCAAAAATAGCCGCGTAACCTTTTTGTGTCATAATTTTGAACGTTAATAACTCGGTCATTTGTTGATGGATTGTTATAACAACCAATCGATTCGGAAACTTTTAACTTAAACATGTATGACGACGTCGTTTGAGTATTTCAATAGCATACTATTGAAAAAATGATTGGAATCGACCTATGTTTTCATCCACCAATCCCTGCTGTACAAAATGACGTCAACTTCTTGTTCGGCATAGGAGGCTTTGCGTCATGCATAAAAAACACCGCATCGTTCTGCGTAGTATGAAGAGAAATCTATAAATATAGGCTGCACAATATTTCTTTGCCTAGTTGATGTTTGACTGCGAATGAAACAAGTAGCTCGTCCAGTGAGCTGATGACTGGATTGTATATGCGTTCACTTGCTGGATTGTCGCTTTTGCATTATGTGTTGGTAAAATTTCCTGCTGTCTGTACAACACCGCTTCGTGTTCGTTTGAATATCTTATATATCATCTAGCTATTGAAGAACCGAATCAGCGTGGTTATCGGTTCTTTTGAAATATCTCATGTATTTAGCAAATTGTTGGTCGATTTTGCCATTAAAAATGCCTTACACTTCGCTTCCCGAGGCTGGGTGTTAAATTAAAACATGCAAAACTAATCGCGTAACATTTTTCTGTCATAATTTTGAACGCTCATACCTCAGTCATTTGTTGATGGATTCATATAATTCAACAACCAATCGATTCGGAAACATTTAACTTAAACTTATGAGATAACGTCATTTGAATATTTCAATTGCATTCCATCGAAAAATTTATTTGAATTGAGTATTTTATTTTGGTTCTCTGGTAACTATCAGGCTAATTTAGTATTAACGGCACTAGATCTAATTCGGATCTAATTTGCAGCGCTTGTTCCTCGATGATTTGTTAATGGATTTTCCTCATTTAAATAATTCCAAAGCTTCAATATTGTAAGCTTAAAAATGCTTTAATTTGTCAACGGATCGGTTTGCATACTTAAATATCCAAAACAAAACGGTGGCGCGAAAATGGATTCAGTATTAAGTTGTGTTATGATGATAATCATAGATACTTCTTCTTCATTATATGTGACTGAACAAGTTGTTGTCCCACCAGGAATTAAACGCTTCAAAAGATTCAAAATTAAATTCTGAAACTTATCTAAAAGCGGCCTCCTCGGTTTGGTAGTATAGATGAGTTCCACAGGCTCACATATACAGTACAATTAGATGCAATATCATATAGTATCAAAGATAAACTGAAGGTAAGTTTACTTGCGATTTTACATGATCAAAATTGAATATAATTAATTATCAAGAAAGAATCTAATTGTCAATTTTATCATTCGCTAACAATCTAAGCGCCTCAACTAGAGCAAGTTTGTAATTAGTCAATTGAAAAAGTTTTTAGTTTAGTGTATCATCATCATTATCATCTTTATTTTTGTATTTATTTTGAAGACCCTAGAAACGTTCCATTTTTAATGTTATTGTGCTCGGTCGTGTCTTGAATACAACCCTCTAATTTTTATGTGTTACTCCCAGCGCGTTCTGAATCGATTGGAATTTCTTTTCGAAATGTATGTTGACCACAGAAAACGATGAATTTTTCAAATTATAACACAGAATATGAGCTGCAGTGAATAAGTGTGTACGACAGTGACAATGTCGAGATTGAAATATATTGAAATATTTCAAGCCGTCAGATATCGGTCCTATTCGTTACACTCGGCTTATACACAATGTTGGGCGATGTATACTCAAAGTACCGGTACACTTCGCAGACATCATTCATTCGGTCGTTCTTTCGGTCTCGACTGATGGCCATGCAACCTGTGCGTTAGAAGAAGATAGAACGAGCTTGTTATCTACATTTCACAAGCAGAAATTTATGCCAAAAAAGGAAAAGTTTTCGTGTATGTCCGCCAGTGCAGCCGAAGTCAGTAAACTGTTTTTGTGTGTGTTGTTACGACTAGCTTAGCAGAAGCATTGTACGACGCTGGTGACCGTCTGTCGTTTGTTCCGTCAAATCAGCGATTAGCGGTTGTTTTACTAAAAAAAATAAACGGTGAATTTGTAACCGCTGACACATCAGGATTTATTTCTTTGGTTGGTTGCAAATTGGTGATCTCCGGAAACAATGGCTTACTCGAATAGTAAGTATCGAAATGTCCAAATTTGGTAGTTTTCTGCAGTCGAGGAACCAACACCCAACGTTTTCGAGGTTGAAGAACATAAAATGTATATATAATGCTCACCGGCTGGGTAATTACTGTGTAATGAGTCACACTTTACTTTGTCTGGAATGTATGATTTCAATCAAACTAGTCATCCGTTGCAATAGCGGCAGCATAAGAAAGTGGTCTCCATGAACGATATTCAGCCTATATAGAAGTGTGCGTTGATTGGAAATTTCCTCTGCTTTTGATGTATAACTTTTTTTCTCATGCAACGTGTTAAATTAAGAATGTTTTTCTGAAATAGTACAAATTGTACAGCTTGTAAAAAAAACAAAGATAATGTCAGGAACGTAGTAGGCGGATGTTTCGGAAACGATGGAGCCAGCGCGTGTTGAGTGTGAAAGTTATAAATAAACTCCACTCGAACCACCGGCTTTTCTTGGATTCTATTCGAGCCAATTTCGTATGTCATTCGCTGCGGCCGGTAGAATTGCTATTGTATTTGGATATCACGACGAGAGGTAGGCGCTGGTTGGAAGGCTGGTTTTATAGGAACCGTTCTGCTCATTATCGCTGCGTTTTTGTCGCATGCTCGGTGATTTTTTCCGTGTGACTCGATGTCATTATGGCCAGCATCCCAAAAACATGTCATTTCCGCTCGAATCACAGCATGGATAAAACTGTGTCGTTAACGATATCACTCGTCTGTGATTGAATAACGAGGACAAAAAACGGAATTGATTTTGATACCGATAGAGCTCCCATGCGCTTATCTGATAAAACAAATGTAAAGAAATAGAAAAAGTAGAAATTTTTTTATTTGCCTCTCTTCTTGGTCGCTTGTTTATAACAGTTTAATATTTTGAATTCAACCAGTGATAAGTATATGAATGCCCTTCGTTTCTTCTCATCTTCCATCTTCTGCTGTTCATCACGCAGCTTTTATGGTTCGTGATCATGAAGAATTCGTTGTGGATAACATTGATGCGTGAATATACTGGACATCATATGTTAAACTAAGTACCATGAAACTACTTTCAATGTCACGTTTATTTGTGGAACAAGTTTCGGACATAAACGACACGTTAAAAAATGAAAAAAATGAAAAAAATGAAAAAAAAAAATACAAAAATAGGCTAACCCCTTCATGACCAATACCTGAATCAGAAAACAATCAGTTTTCGTTCGGCACGTCAGTTTATGTTGAATTTATGTTGAACTGTTCGGTGGCATGACAGATCAACATAAACTGTTACACATTGATGAAATGTAAAGATAATGAAAGTGTTTTGTAAGACAACAGCTAATATCTAATCTTTTATTCGACAGAATTCATCTACGCGACACTCCCTCGAACGCAACGTGGCCAACCGATCGTGTTGGGCGGTGATCCAAAGGGTAAAAATTTTCTCTATACCAACGGAAACTCGGTGATTATTCGCAACATCGACAATCCGGAGATTGCAGACATCTACACGGAACACTCGTGTCAGGTGAACGTGGCCAAGTATTCACCTAGTGGGTTCTATATTGCATCCGGCGATCAGTCTGGCAAAATCCGCATCTGGGATACCGTTAATAAGGAACACATACTGAAAAATGAATTTCAGCCGATCGGAGGACCTATTAAAGATATCAGCTGGTCGCCAGACAGTCAGCGAATTGTGATCGTCGGCGAAGGTCGCGAGCGGTTTGGCCACGTGTTTATGGCTGAAACTGGAACATCGGTTGGTGAGATTTCCGGTCAGTCGAAACCGATCAATTCGTGTGATTTTCGGCCGGCTCGGCCGTTTCGAATTATCACTGGTAGCGAAGATAATACGATCGGTGTTTTCGAAGGACCTCCATTCAAGTTCAAGATGACTAAACAGGATCATACAAGATTTGTACAAGCGGTTCGCTACTCACCAAGCGGACATTTATTCGCCTCGGCTGGATTCGATGGCAAGGTTTTTCTATACGATGGTACATCGTCGGAACTGAAAGGTGAGATTGGATCACCGGCTCATGGTGGTGGTGTTTATGGTGTTGCCTGGAAGCCCGATGGAACCCAGTTGCTTACCTGTTCAGGTGACAAAACCTGTAAGTTATGGGATGTTGAATCGCGTTCTTTAATCAGTGAGTTCCCTATGGGAACGACAATTGATGATCAGCAGGTATCTTGCTTATGGCAAGGCAATCACGTGCTGTCTGTTTCATTGTCCGGTTTTATCAACTACCTCGATGTAAACAATCCCACCAAACCGTTGCGTGTGGTCAAGGGCCATAACAAACCGATTACGGTGCTCACCCTCAGTGAGGATCGGAGCACAATTTATACAGGAAGCCACGACGGTGCCGTTACCAACTGGAACTCCGGTTCCGGTACAAACGATCGAGTTGCCGGTGGTGGACATGGTAATCAAATCAATGCTATCTGTGCCGCTGGTGATTTTGTCTATACGGCCGGGATCGATGATTCAATCAAACAGATCACGATTGAAGGTAACCGGTACAGTTCGGTGGAATCTAAGTTGAGCTGTCAGCCTCGTGGCATGGATATCCTGAAAGAGGGCAATATTATCGTCGTCGGATGTGTGAAGGACGTTACCGTCGTTCAGGACAATCGGAAGGTCTCTTCTGTGCCGATAAATTTTGAATCGAGCAGCGTCAGTATCAACTCCGAAACACTCGATGTCGCCGTTGGTGGGAACGACAATAAAGTGCACATTTTTGGTCTCGACGGAACGCAGCTTAGCCTAAAAGTTGAACTAGATCATCTTGGTCCTGTAACGGACTGCAAGTATTCGCCAGACAATAAACTGTTGGTGGCATGCGATGCCAACAGAAAGGTGATTCTGTACAGTGTACCGGAATATAAGGTGAGTGGCATTGTGATCTAAAATATTTACTTGAAACTCAACAACCAATCTCCAATCTATCACTTAGCCTGCTCACAACAAGGAATGGGGCTTCCACAACGCCCGTGTCAATTGTGTATCATTCTCGCCAAACTCACAGCTAGTGGCCAGCGGTTCGCTGGATACCACCATCATCATCTGGTACGTGAACAGCCCAGCCAAACATACCATTCTCAAGAGTAAGTAAATCTCAATTTACATTTGCTTCCGCAGATCGGCAAAATTTGTTTTATTTTTTCATTTCAAGATGCACACCCACAATCACAGATCACCGGGCTAGTTTGGTTGGATAACGAAACTCTGATCTCGACTGGGCAGGACTGCAACACCAAGGTGTGGCACATTGATGCCACTGCCTAAGATCATGGCCGGGATAGCAGCAGATAAAAACTAAAAATTACGTGCAGGAAAATTATTGTAACCCTGTTTCTTTTTTTCGGTTGGTTTTTTACTCGCAGAATTAAAAAAGATGGTATTATCAAGCAGTGCTTTTTTGCAACGCACAGTCAACGAAAGAGTATTTGCGAGATTATTGGAACAGAAGTCATAGCAGATGTTGATGTTGTTGTTCGTAAGGAGTAAATTCAAGTCAGTATGCTTTCAGTTATGAATCGAGCATTTCATGTAATAGCAATAAAAATAGTCGTAAAATGAAATTGATTCAACAACAACGGATGTATCATCTTTTCAGTTAAGATTTTTGAACAGTTTTCTTCAAGTTATAATAATTTATTTAAAATAGTATGTCCCTTCGTAACGATGACCATTTTTCGTTTTGTTGTATGAATGCTTTATTATGAATCTTTGCGGTTTTGTTTTCATTATCCATTCTATTAGAATCTAAAAGATGTATTCAAAAGTATTTCCGTTTTCTGTCCGAACTGATCACATTTTTGACACTTTATAACGCATTCAAAACCTTTTTATAAAAATAACACTATTGACTGGGAATGTTTAACCGTTTCTGTTGAAATGATGACAGCCTTTGCGGTTTAGTTCATTTGATCTTTATTGTTAATCTCAGTAAACAAAAAGTAAAATGCCAAAACAACATAAATCAACATGTCGCATGTGACGTTTAATTTTGCTACAAAACCATTCGTTCAACTGTTCTGCTATTTCCCTAAATACTGCCGAAAATAGTTCTTAGATTTGCTTATTCTTTATGCCTGCTAAACTATGACAACAGCTACAGAGCCTACTTCGCATGAATAAAATTATAAGCAATTGCACACATTGTTTACCCATTTGCTGTACTCCTAACCAACGAACAATCTTACCCTACATTATACATATTCTGTTATTGAGAATTTGATTTTTTGCATCCTGTTTTAGCGTTTGACAAGCGTATTACCGAAAGATGATTCATTTTTGCTGTTGTTATACATTTGTTTTATTAGCTACATACGATAAATACTTAATTTCTGTACACGTCTGCATTGAGTTTAGTACGCTAAATGTGTTTATACTTAGCTGTTATATACATTTTCAATCATCTAGCAATTTTATTTAACGGAACTTTTATAGGTTCTGACATCAATTGAATATTTAAAAATGCACAATTCTACGACGAGGTCAATCAAGTTTGGTGAGGTTTGGGTGACCAAACCCAGTTAGACCATTGGTCATCATGTTAGTTCGAAAGGGGAAACCTCAATATATTCGGAGTGATTTGAGTTAGCATCGCTATTTCTATCAGATTTTTTCAGTCAGCCACTAAAATAATTGCGGATGGGACGTCCTTAACGCTCGTGTATTTTTTTGACAAAAAACAGTACATTTGGCGTAGAAATCTAGAAAACACAGTACATCGACTTTGAAAAAAACAGTACATTTTAAAGTACGCATCGCAGAGAAATAGAACATATTAGATTCTAATATATCGAGTCTTTAGGTCAACTTCAAACAATGGTTTGAATCAATTAGAATTTGAACCAAATAAAACTCTTTTTGAATCAAATTCAGTGTGGCAATATATATTAAATTCAAATATATTGAAATAAGGATTCAAATTTCAATATTTTATTGAAACAAATCAAAAATTTATTTGATTCTGATTGTGGGATAGATTAAAAAAAAAATTATGTTGACTCCTGAATTAAACTGAATCAAATATACTGAGTCTACACGCAGAGAAATAGAACGCATTAGATTCTGATATACTGAGTCTTCAAATCAACTTCTAACATCTGTTTAAATCAAATAAAAATATTTTTGAAATAACATTTGAATCGAATAAAACTCTCTTTAAATTAAATTTAGTGTGGCAATGCATATTAGATTTGAATATATTAAGATATGGATTCAAAGTTAAATTTTTTATTAAATCGATTAAAAAATTTATTTGATTCAAGTGCTTGTTACAATACATTAACTGTATTTGAATCAAATATGGGGTGGTACAGATTCGAATTAAAAGTTATGTTCAAACAAATATTCTTTTCATCCAGATACATAATATGATATATTTGAATGAAATATTTTGACTCTTGAATTCAACTGAATCAAATATAATAAGTCTTAGATTCAAATTCACGGATGTGCAATAAATTTTTTCGTCCTTGAATCAAATGCCAGCGAATATTGATTCTAAAATATTACCATTAAATTCCTAACAGATCTCAGTTTTTTTTATGGGCCGAATCAGTTAGTGGCAGTTTATCCTTGTTACTTTTATAATTAATCAAAGCGCGATTATGAAGATTTAAGGTAAGAATTATGACATTATTTCAGTCAAAGAAGTACAAAGTTAATGTGAGAATGGCAGGGTGATTGATAGAAGAGTAAATAAAGAAAACGAAACTGTCACTTACTGATGCGGTCTTTTAAAAAACCCTAAAACAACGGTGATTGTTTTAAAATAAATATATTTACAATAATCCGTCAGAAATTCGTTTTGAATAACAATTTAATGAATTTAAAAAGGTATATTATTCGAAGCAAAATCTATTGGAAATAAATGCTTATTTTATTTATTTCTTTGCGTGTAGACACAAAAATTATTGGTTTTGAAGTGAATATCTAATGTATTTGAATTAAAAATTAATGAAAATTGGCGCTGATTCAAATAAAAATTTCTTTGAATTCAAAGCGCAATATGTTTGAATTAAACATTAATTTTTCTGCGTGTAAGCTTCAGATTCATGGGTGTTTATTAAAAATTTTCGTCCTTGAATCAAATGCTAGAGATTATTGTTTCTAAAACATTTTCATTGAATCAAACATTGGCACTGGTTGATTTTGTGATATTTGACACAACTTTTGCTAAGATTTCATTTGTTACATCAATCAAACGGAAAATGTACGGAAGTGATAATTTTCGAGGCAGTTGACGAATTTAAACTATCTGCGCTATTGAAATCGTTCGAATTGTGCGATACTATAGTGAGTGCCTTCATGGGATAGGCAGGTTATGAATTATGCATGTAAAGCGAAATTACATTTGTATTCATTTCAGAGAACGGTTTCACAGTAGAGCTTTTTTAAATTATTGAACGAAAGAAAGAAGAGGAGTCAATACCGCAACCGTACTCAGCTGAGTGCACAGAATGCATTCAATAATAAATAAAAATTTAATTTACAATAACTAGTCAAAAATTCTTTTTGAATAACAATTTATTGAATTTGAAAAAAATCATTGAATCTACACACAGTCGCATGAAAGCCTGATTTTAGAAACAAAACTAATTTACTTTGAATCAAATGAAAATTGTATTTGATTCCAAGTGAAAAATGAAATATATTTGAATTCAAAGCACAATATATTTTAATTTAATGTTTCTTCTATTTATTTGTAATAATTATTTGCTTTGATGTTAGTATCAAATGTATTTGAATCAAAGGAAAATAAAAATAGGCGCTGATTCAAAATAAAATTTTCTTGAATTCAAAGTGTAATATATTAATATTAAAAAAAACTTCTGCGTGTAAAAATCAAAAGCAAATAAATTTAATCAGCATCTTACGAGGAAAACAGTTTGAAAAAATGACATGCGAATATAAGTATGTAATAAAAACCACGAAAAAGTCACCGCAGAGACGAGACTCGAACACGTAGTCGTCTCCTATCCGGGTAAATCGTTTTGCCAATTAAACTATCCTGCATGTGAACACACGAAGAAACAGTCTAATTGAACAAAGGAACCAAGCATGTTCAGCTGTGTTCGGGCGTCACGGCGTTCATTTGTAGTCATTTATCTATAGTAACCCCTCCGCCAGTTGTTTCAGCCCTCAATTAGTTTGTTATTTTTTTTCGTGTGATTCACATGCAGGGTAGCTTCATTGGCAAAACGATTTCCCCGGATAGGAGCTAGCTACGGGTTCGAGTCCCGTCAATGCGCGGTAGCTTTTTTGCGGTCTTCATCACACAGTTGTCTTCGCCTATCATTTTTGAAATCTTTTTCGAAATTATCAAATGATTTATTTTCATAATCTATGTTTTTATCTCCTTTTCAGGGCATTTTTAAGTTTGACAACCAATCATTTTTTGAGAAGCGTATGATTCTTCTTGGTTGAGACATTTTTCTTTTTTTAATCCACAAAATTTGAAAAAGTTGTTGTTTGCATGTGCTTACATTTACATTCATATTCGCTACGTGTTGCCACTGTCCTTTCTGATGTTTTGTTCTACCACAAATCGAAATTCAATGCGTTAAAGATTTAAAATTTTGCATTAATTTTTTGTGTGAAAAATACAGAACATTTCAGTGTAAAAATACAGTACAAATTAAAATACAGTACATTTGAGGGCAGAGATGTCCATCTCCTCTGTGTGACGAAGAGCAAGCAAATTTCTCCCCTCGCACTGACAACTTCAACGAGAGCTCTTCTCTTTCACATATATACACCACTGTTGTATAAAGTGTGCACGCATCATGAGTGCGTTTGTTTATTTCCTTTTACCTCCTCCACTGAATCGCACCAAAGTGCTAGAGCATTAGCTAATAAATTTTCTGAGGTGGATGCAGATACTTTCACAGAGGTGTACAAGCCGGTGAGCACTCTGGTGTATGGTTTGCGTAGAAGAAGCGTGGGCACGCAAAATCAGCAAAATAAAACAATTTATCGTTAAATTTTCGGTTTTCATTGCAAATTTTTCATAGCAAGGCCAGATCTACTCTCTATCAATTGAAGTTCACAGAAGTGTTCGCTCACCATCATGCGCCAGTGATCACTTGGGTGTATTTTGGCGAGAGCACGTGAGAGCGATTCGTGTGAAGAGAATGTTATTCTCTCGCACCAGCTTCTTTCAACACAAGCACGCACTTTTACCAAATCATATATATATATATATATATATATATATATATATATATATATATATATATATATATATATATATATATATATATATATATATATATATATATATATATATATATATATATATATATATATATATATATATATATATATATAATAGGGCTGAAAAGTCACCACTTGTGACTGAACACCCAATTTAAATCTTAATAATTTAATTTTAACTCATATTCCAATAAATAGTTATTTAAAAAAACACACAAGCACGTACTCAAAGTCTGTCTGTCTGGACACTGAGAAGAAGTGCGCTTTCCTCTTTGTGTGGAGCGGAGCAAATGTATCCGCAGTGTATAATTGAAACCTACGCCCTGGTGTATCACTCTAGTGATATGCCATCTCTGTTTGAGGGTAAAAAACAGTGCACTGTATTTATGTCGAAAATACAGTACAATACTTTAACATACAGTACGGATACGAGCGTTAGACATCCTACAAAACCAGACGAGCTTAACCATCAGAACTGTTTTAAATTTCGCCGTAATGGATTACTGCTCGGTTCCACTACTTTCACCAGAGATGTGAGAATTTAAAATATTTCCAATTAACTTTGTCGAGCACAGTGATGAAAAGCCATCTAGAAGAGCTATAAAACTCCTGACCATAAAAATGCGGGTTTGTTCAGCGTTAAGGTTCTACTTACCATCTCAGGAAAACAACCATTATTGAATAACGCAAAAGCAGTTTCCTCCGTTACGACTTGATAAATTTTCAAGAACAAAACTCCAGTTTGTTTAGAAAAATGTACCAAACAAACTGATATTTCCCTTTGGAATTTTCACTAAGCGGCAGCGAAGAAAACTGCGTTTCGCAACAATGGTCGTTTTCTAAAGATTTTAAATTTTCCCTTAAAGACGGACTAAAAGTAAATTAGTACACTCATCGAGCGCCGCTGGTACTAGTATTGGGAATCGAAAATCTTTGAAATTAGTTTATTTACTTTTCTCTAGAGAACAACTGGTTCAAGTTTGACCAAAGTAGTCGATCGCGTTCAGAAATACCGCGGAGAACGCGTGTCGGGGAGATTGAAGTTCGTGTTTGCCGATAAGTTCGCGCATAAGGCCATGATTTGGTAAACGATTTGCAGTTGTGGCCTGAAAACGAAACTATTCGTCCCATTCTCGATGATGACCTACCAAGCCTACAAATTCATGGAACAAGTTGAAGCCTTAGGAACCTGCATTATAACTGTTGTGTAACCTTAAAAGCGTAAGAGGCGGAGCTTGTGCGAGTTAACTAGAGTTCCCAAAAAAAGTTTTGTCACTAATCTTTGATTTGATCAGTCACATTGAGTGGCCACAATACCTCCGTCAGCCTATTCGATATTCGATTTATGTTGAAATCGATCATTGTACTTATCCAAAACGTGTGCGTCATCTATGTTTTGTATTTTAAAAATTGGTATTTATTCATCCTATCTGCTGAATTCCAAATTGAAGGAACATGACGTTTCCTTCAGGACGTCAGGAAAAATATTGCGCTTCGGCACAATATAAAAACATGCCTCGCAAGTAGCGCTTAACGATTTAAGTTAAGTCATCGATTACGGAAAATTCCGGAAACACATGCAGAAACGGCCGCTGAAGCGACGATGAAAGCGCCTAAAGAACTCGACGAAAAAGCAAAGGCTTTGCTGGTATCGTTCATTGCGGTTAGTCGCTTGAAATATGTGCGGGATAAAACTACCATACCAAAGCGATGTGGCAGTTCCCGGAGGCAACGTTTACAAAGAAACAGTGGTGTACCTTAAAAAATTTGCACCCTCCATCAATGATTTAGTGACCAAACAAATAAGTTTCCCTAAACACGGTCTCAAATCGATCTGGTGGAACTGTATTGGCGATGAGGAAATCATAAAAAAGGTTTTCGTAAACAGAAAACAAAATTTGCGGAAAAGTATTATGGTTGTGGAGAATATGGTCACAAGCGGTACGCTGGATATAATGCGCTAACACGTGATCGGATGGAAACCGATAGAATTGTGTGTATTGTAGATTAATAGTCGTTTTCTTCAATTACAGCATCATCAACGTACACTGCCCACACGACTTACGATATAGCTACCTACCGCGGAAGGCGAAACTCGTCATCGATACCACGAACGCTCAGTTATCGATAGTTGAAAGCAGTTGTACGACGAGGATGCAATTGGAGAAACACAAGATACAGAGAACGACACAGGGATAAAACTGTGTACACGCTTAACGGGCGTTAGATTTCCAATATCTGATTTATTGGAGATTTGCAAAGAAAACGTATTTTATAGAAAACAATACTATCGTTCTCTGCATAGTATACAATTTTCGGTAGCGTTTGAGAATAATTTCTGCTGTATAGAGCAAACATACTGAACTTACCAAGTATGTAAAATAGAGTAATAGAAAGTAAGGCATATCTTCCAACACAATTTGTCAGGAACAGTTCAGGTGTTTTTTTTTTCATACTTTTTAGAGAACTTCGTTCAGTAAAATTTGTAGCTAAATTGTAAAATTAAGCGTACACATCTAGGGACCCTACTGCAATAGTACGCTATCAGTGACACCGAGAGCACCCACTGGTGAGAAATGGGATTGGGAGTATGTTTTCGAGTATTTTTGTAGTCCTAACTTATAAATGTTCAAGTATTTGTATCATAATAAAAATAAATCAAACCTTGTGCCAGTAATCGTAACTGGACGCGAATCGACGGATTCAGCAACGACAAATGTCTACTTTTTTCTTCCTCGCTTTTTCTTTTCTTTTTTAAATTGAGTGACAACCGCACTCGAACACAGAAAAATGTGATCACCAATTCATTTTACATTGTGTCAAAAGTTATACACCTTTTCCTCGCTATCAGAGTTGCCAGGTTATTTTTTCAAAAATCTGTCAAAACTCAAAAATTTATCTGGATTTGTCTGGGTCTACTATATACAAGGAAATTTTTGAGAGACTTCATTTTCAGTGAGCAAAAAAAAAAAAGAAAAAAAGGTCTCCTCACCTATCGTATAGAGGCCAAAACCGTAAAGATCAAGCGAGATCTGACAAAATCTAGGAAAATCTGGGAAAATTTGGAAAATCTAGCAAAAGATCTGGTTAGTTTGAGTGTCCGGCGAAACGAGAAAAATCTGGCATTTGCCAGACAAATCTGGCAACGCGGCTCGCTATAGTGATAATTTTTTTTATGATTGCATTAATATTCACAACAAGTATAGACCACTATAATTGCAGTTCGTTTATCAGTACAACTTTCATGATCGAATCCAATGTATTCTCTTCCATAGATATAAATTAATCAGATTGAGTATACAACCATGCCTATACCTTATTACGTTGTGTAAATATTCAATAACATCTATTCTATCCGGGGGAAGAAAAAATACCTGACTAGAAAGAGGTCCCATTTAAATGTGGATTCTGATTTCTAAATCTAGCGTTCTATGAAGATCTCTTCTACAGATATGCCCAATATTGTACATTTCACACTTTGGTCAGTTTTGCATCCGCAACGGTTGTCTTTCGTGTGTGCGACCTTCCCTCGTCCCGTAGTTCTTCTGCTGAATCTTCATCATCGGCAAATTGGATGTCTGCCATTTCGTAAAAGTCCGAGATTTGCTTATTATCTACCGGTGACTTCGTAAAGGATGTCTCCTTTTCTTTCTCCTCGGTAGAATCTTCCGCAGGGGAGCTCACTTTGCGCTGAGCGTTACTTATTGCTAGTTCCTGCAGATAATTCCGTCTGCCAGCTATCGTCGGTTCACGAACGGAACGGTTATCCGATGATTGTTCACTTTCCGTGTAGATGTCACTTTTCGAGATGCTATTGACGATCAAGTAGTCATCGCGTTTTTGCTGCAATATTCGAACGATTTCTTCATTTGGTGTTGTGTTGCTACTTCGCGGTTCGGAAGATATTTCTTCGTTACTGTTCACCCGTTCCAGGTCCATCTCCTCGGTGATGTCTTCATCGTTGAGTGGAGGAATCCATACTAAAAAAGCAGGATCCATGCCGAGGTACGATCCGGGTGCAGCACCGGCGTTTGTGACATTATAATCGTAGTAATCCATTTCCATGTCTTCAGGGTGGCCAAGTGAAAAATCTGATCCCGCGAGTAACTTCTGCAGATTTTTCTTCTCTTTACTTTCCTTCAGATTACGAGTGCGGTTGCTGATGGTATTAGCCGTGCTCGAAGCAGGCGATGAACACTCCTGGTAGGCGAAAAGATTCATATGATCATTAGTATTTCCGTTCTAATTTAATGTAATTTCTAGAAGTGTTGATTAACTCACTAGATCCGATGGGCTTATGTTGGTTAGCGTCACTGTACTGGTACTGGTTGGAATCGAGACCTTCTCATTCGGAGACCTATCACCTGCAAATGTAACACATTTAGCTATGTTAACGAACAAACAGCGGTTCTTACCTTCACTTTTTGTCTCATTGCTATGCTCGGGTGTTTTCTTTCGAGTCACCAAAGGGGTATCTTCTCGGTTCAATGTAGAATAAGTCGAGCCGGCATTGGTTGACTGATCATCCGAAAATTGTTCCACGATTTCTGTTGGCGAGCTACACTCACTTTCATTCGGCTTGTCTAGGTTGTTTAGTTTCTGAAGCGGAAACTCATCTCCTTTTTCAGGGACCGACTCTTTCGCAACAACTTCAGAGCTTCCAT